>NC_136637.1:16661472-17043972 GCF_949748355.1 Melanostigma gelatinosum | reverse complement strand
CAATAAGTAAATCACACAAATTTAACAGAGAGGAAATAATCACCTGGTGCAAATCTTGCAGCTTGAATGTTGCAAGTTTGGCAAAGTGGCCCCTGGGACACGGCTACTGTCCTCCATGAAGCTTTCTGTTAGTTTTCTGAATAATTTTGCCTTCACAGTTTCGGAATCGGGCTTCATTACATATCTGCAAAGCTTAGTTTTAATATTCATGAAATGATCATCATCTAAACACTCACTAATCTGTTAAAACGGCCATTCAAGTCTTGTTTCAGGACCAATATCTTGAGGCAAAAATGGAGCTCGTGAGGTTAATTCTATGTATCAGGCAAATGCAAACACACACACATACTTTCAGTGAGAGCGGCTAATAGGGTTAATTGTCATGTAAAACCATCACTGCAGTCAACTTCACGGCCAATCACTCAAAATCTCTCTCTGACACTCTTTCTCTCTCACACACACACACACACACACACACACACACACACACACACACCTACACACACACACACACATTCACATACACACACACACACACAAAAACACACACGCACATATTTACACACCCTCCCATGGGATCTCGCTTTGCCCAGATGGCTTTTTTCCCGGTGGCTGTGTGCGAGTGTGTGTGTGTGTGTGTGTGTGTGTGTGTGTGTGTGTGTGTGTGTGTGTGTGTGTGTGTGTGTGTGTGTGTGTGTGTGTGTGTGTGTGTGTGTGTGTGTGTGTGTGTGTGTGTGTGTGTGTGCGGGTGTTTGTGTGTGTGTGAGAGACCCTGGCAGGCCACAAGGGGCTTTGCGGTGAACAAGGCGCATCTTCTCCGTCTAATTAATTTACTATTATATAGCACCTGTTTCAGGCTAGATAGAGCTGAGGGCACACACACACACACACACACACACAAGCTGATGTAATGGAGAGGTAGTGGGGGAGGTAGGGAAGAGAGGAAGGGATGGACAGATGAGGAGAGAGGGGAGAATAAAAGGCGCAGAAAGAGTTGAGGAAGGATGGAGAATATGAAAAAGCAGCAGAAGGGAGCAGTGGGGTGAGGAAGAGGAGGGAGGGATAGAGGGAGACTGTAATAAATGGGTTTTGAACTGATTATATTAAGCCTATGCTTTGATCGTGTTTAAGACCTTAAAATGGAAATATGTTTTCTCTGAAGGTGGCAGGGAGGGAGGGGGTTGGAGAGCAGCTCATTACATTTCTCCACTCGAAAATAAAAAAAATCTGTCGCCAAACATCAGTTTTGGGGACAATCATATCATCTGTCACATGATTCAGTTCTTCATCTTCATGACATCAGAGCTCTGATGTATGCTTAACTTCCTTTGTATTATGACAAAAGTAAAAAATAAAATAGACCATGAAACACAATGGAATTGTTTAAACATGTATATTGTATAAATTATAGGTATATAGTATATCGTTGTGTTTTGCACAGTAGTTTTTCTTTCATATATCTCCTCATACCAAACAAAGCAAAATTATTATTGTCAGCTGCGTGTGTTGCTTCTCTCTAAATACTGTACGTTTGCCTGTTTTTGATTTCCTCTTTCATCTCACTGACCTTCTTGCAGTTACAAGCCTTGCTCAAATACTTTAAAGTACATTTTGAAGACATGCATATGAAATCGCAAGCAAAGCTATAAAGAAAAGTATATTTAATGTGATGGAGCAGCCAAAAAAGTAAAAAGAAAAATGTCCATATTGGGGTAATTGACTCATGAGCATCATTTAGCTTTCGGTGTTTTTTTTTATACAACAAGGGGAACATTTAAGTGAAGTATTGGAATATTAGGTTTCCTGTGTGCCAGGTAGCTGCATCAGTTCCCTGGCATTATTTCTGACATCAAAACCCACATGATCTGTCAGTCAGCCAAGCGACCAGTCAGAGTAACACATCATCTCAGCTGAATGCACTTTAATTAAGCACAATGCAGTTCTTTCCATCTGTGGGAACAAGTAAAATAAAGCATCAATGACACAAGAACACCTCCGCTCCCAATACTGTGATAGGCTGCCACCTCATCTCTCTCCCTCTCTCTCTCTCTTTCTGAGTTCATTAGTTTCCAGACCGGTGCTCCCCCCGTATTACCATAACCTGTCAGCCGTGAAACACCACAAAACAATTTTCTCCTTGTAAAAAAAAAAAAGAGAGAAGAAGAAGAAGAAAAAAACCCAGCAGCCCAGCTCGCTCTGCTGCCTCCCACAGCCACAGAGAGGAGAGAGGGCGGGGAGGTTACGCTACCTGTATGTTTTTCTAATGAACACCACACTGAACTAATAAAAACATGTCAGGCAGCGAGAGATGCTTGGAGTAAGGGGGTGGATGTAAATCACCACAAAGTGGAATTAATGCAAACAAATACCTGTGTTTTCGAACAGGTGATGACTTATGAGCTGCGAGGTTCCCCGCTGTGAGCGGCTTACCAGGCTGCATAATGAAACCGAATGAAATCAATCTGCTGACACAGAAAGTGAGAATGCTTCAAGGGAGACTCCTGTTTATTTCAACGTGGACCTCGTTTGAGTAGTTTTGTCGATACCATTCTTCCTGCTTGGGATATTATTGTAAACAAAGTCATTGAGACGCATTTATTTTTTATTCATTCATTTATTTTTCAGGGACAATGCACACTAATCAACAGTAACACTGTAAGTGAGCCAGAGTTAGCCAGAGAGGCTAATTTCCATCTGCTGTCCCCGGCCAGATGTTTCAAGGCAGCCTAAAACAACAAAATCTCAAATTGAAACGGAGATGTGTTAACCACACTACAAGTTGAAGGGGGAAAGAAACATTAATGGTCAGAAGATTAGACGGGTTGTAAACAAACTGGTGTATCCAGATTATATACTAGTTTTGGTTAAACCAAAAAGCGAGTGCACCTTAAATGTCAGTGATAAGACAGATAGATAGATAGATAGATAGATAGATAGATATGTACTTTATTCATCCCCAGGGGGAAATTTGTATGTTACAGCAGCAAGACACACCAATTAGCAAAGTAACAGAGTAACCAAAAATATTAACTTTAAAAAATGCACAATAGAATAACAGAGTAGGACAAATTAAATATCAGAATATAGAATATATAAGATAAAACAACAAAAATGCACAGTATATACAATGAAATAGAATAGTGTTGAGTTATCTGACTCGGTGAAGAACAGTAGTGCAAAAGTCAACCCCAGCAAACAACAGTGAAGCAGTGTGTAGTTATGTGGAGGATGATCTGGCCAGAGCTGTTTTATTGTAAAGTCTTATTGCAGAGGGCAGGAATGTTCTTTCCTTGTGACAGCGGAGCTGGATCAGTCTGTTGGAGAAAGTGCTCTGCTGACTGACTGTTTGTTCAGTCTGTTGGTGTCTCCGGCTCCAATGCTGCTCCCCCAGCAGACTACGGAGAAGTACAGTGCACTGACCACAAAAGACCGGTAGAACATCTCCAACATCCTGCTGCACACGTTGAAGGATCGAAGTTTCCTCAAGAAAAAGAGTTGACTCCTCCCCTTCTTGTACACAGCGTTGATGTTGGTCTGCCAGTTCAGTCTGTTGTCAATGGAGACACCCAGGTACTTGTACTCCTCTACCATGTCCACATCCTCTCCCAGAACTTTCACCGGTTGTGGAGTCATCGTCTTCCTCCTGAAGTCGACCACCCTCTCTCTGGTCTTGGCCACGTTCAGACGCAGGTGATTTCTACCGGCCCACTCCACAAAGTCTTCCACTACTGCCCTGTACTCCTCCCGTCCGTCCCTTACACACCCGACCACTGCAGAGTCATCAGAGAACTTCTGCAGATGGCATGACCCCGAGTTATACTGGAAGTCGGTGGTGTACAAGGTGAACAGGAAGGGAGACAGAACAGTTCCCTGTGGGGCTCCAATATCACTGACCACCGTATCAGACAGCACACGGCCCAGTCGGACAAACTGTGGTCTGCCTGTGAGGTAGTCAGTGATCCAGGAGACGGTGGACGCGTTCACACCCACCACCCGCAGCTTGGGCCAAGACCAGCCTCTCCAGCACCTTCATCACATGAGATGTGAGGGCAACTGGTCGATAGTCATTGAGGCCAGATGGTGTCGTCTTCTTCGGTACAGGAACCAGGCACGACGTCTTCCACAGCACCGGGACTTCCTCCTGCTTCAGGCTCAGGTTGTATAGGTGTTGAAGGACATTAGACAGCGGGATGGCGCAGGTCTTCAGGACCCTGGGGCTGATGCCATCAGGTCCCGCAACCTTGCCGTGGTGGAGTCTCTCCAGCTGTCTTCTCACCTGGCCAGTCGTCACAGAGAGGGGGGGGGGGAGGGTGGAAGAGCCCTTTGATGTTGAGGGCTCTGTGTCCATGCAGCTCACCAGGGGGGACAGAGGGGGAGGTGTTTGGGAGGTGTGGTTTGTGTGGAGGAGACAGATGAGGGCTCTACCTACTGCTTTTAGGATCAAAACCCGTATTGTCATCAGAAAGCTCAAGTTTTAAAACATGGCAGTTGACAGAAGAGTCGTAGATCGTGCAAACCAACTCTCTAAAGGAGACCATCCCTCCCAAGAAGAACAACTCCAAAAATACATGTTTTTATTCGAGTGGCCGAGGAATTATGACAAACGCAAGCCGAGTTAGTCAGGTGACCTTATTTTAAAGCAACAGAGTCTACATAAGGAGGCGGTTGGAGCGGATGTATTGCTAAACAATAAACAAAGCATCAGACTTTAAGCGGCTCCTGTCACTGACCCTCCTCCAGTTACTGCAAAATCATTCAACTTTTAGATGTCAGATTATTTGAAATGTTCCCTGTTGGGAAAATCTCCCATAGCCTCCATATTCTCACCTTGTTCAAAACGTCACACTTTTCCGCATCTTTCAACTTTGCCTGCGTGAGGCTTTGCGCTGTTGATGTTTAATTTCCTGACAACCGTGTGGCCCAAATAATGCTGCTTGCTCCATTTAAGGTGGACTCTCCCCTTGAACGCCTCACTGTTTCAACAGCGACCGTTTACCTTGCAGTCCGCTCAATGTGTTTGTTCCGATAAAACATCTCTCCCTGCCAATTAAAAGTCTGAATCCTCGGTGCTGACGGGCGAGGCCGCTGATGGTGTGTTCCTGTTAATATTGACGCATTAGTTTTGTTTGGGTGGCTCTTTTCTTCCCGAAAAGGTTCTTTCAAAAGCTGGACGTGTTTACGCTCACAAAGACAAACATCAGCAGGATCACACGTACTGTCCAGGTACTTAAAACCTCGAGAGGAATGGAAAATTAGCTACAATCTAAATTAAAATGTCTTTATATGCATCATTTCAGTGGTTAAAAAAATCTGTTTTATTTTGAATGTCTCCACTTAACTTTACTAAACTAAACTATAATGCTCCTTGCCTGTCTGTTTCATGGTGTCTTTTTCCTTTCCTGCCCATTTGTAATAGAATTAAAATGATTAGCTTTGTTTGTTTCTGGAGCTTTGGGCTTTTTCCAATTTCACCTTCAGTTAGCAATAAAAAAGTCAGTTGCTTCACTTAGAGTGACCAAGATGCCATTGGCTCTGTATATACTGTATATGTATATGTGTGTGTGTGTGTGTGTGGTTGAAATGTGCTATAGATCCTCTCTAGGTTGTGTGTGTGCCTGTTTATCCTCTCTCATCCTCCTCTTTTGTCGCGCTGTAGGGGATCTGTCACTTGCACACAGACTCTGTCGCTGTCTGTTTCTGGCTCAGGTTCTCCAGCAGGACAGTGTTCACATCCGGACATTCATACTGGGAGCTGACCAGTAGGATCTCCATCTTCCACTGGTAGACACTTAATAGGAGTGTTGTTTGAGAGTCATATACTGTTCCAATCCTTCTGTCTCACATACACAGACAATTTTATTAAAAACAAACACACATTTGCAGTGGAATATCTGTAGTCTCAGCATTTATTTTTGTCTTTAAATGTAAGGCGTCTTGTACATTTCCATTTTTTCTGGAGGCCTTCACTGGAGCAAAACTGATATTGGGATTTTGAGGTCAACATAAACACAATTACGTAATTTTGACACTGTTTCTCAGTGACTTCAAACATATCTTTATCAATTCTATAATGAATTTTCTTATCCATCTACCTACAAATACATCAAATACTAATAAATCTGCCGTTACCTAATATGGACCCCTTAACGTTTGACTGTTAACTTACTTGTTGGGTTCCTGTCCTCACTGGTTCTCTTGGTTCCTAGCTAGCAGAGATATGACCTATAGGTCCAAAATGTAGGACTCTTATATCCCTATATTTTCAAATTACCTTGTGTTGACATCCGCAACTGAAATTAGAACAAGCTTTGGGATTGCATGGACAAAAATGTTTGGGTCAATTTGCTCCTTTTCAAAAAATCTCGATGTGTTTTGGTGAAATAAAAAAATAAAAAATACATATATACTCATGTTCATGCACATACCAACGCTTTGGTCGGGCTGCTAGGTTTGTTGTTGCTTCCATTTATGGATCACAACAAAAAAGGATCAGACTTAATGTTTTTGGTAGCAAATCTTAATCCGTTTCCAGAAATAGCAAATCTAATTTTTACAAAAATGTGTGGACACAGACAACATGCACACCTCTAACAAGCAGCTGTTTTCCATCCTAATATTTATTTTCTCACTTTCTCCTTCCTCTCATTTCCACATCAATGTGTACGCGTGCATGCATGCGTGTGCGTGTGTGTGTGTGTGTGCAGGTGATTACAGTCTGAAGGCTCCCCTACTTACCTTGGTCTGAACAATAGAGAGCTGTGAATAGGAGCTGCTCACGTGGTTTACTACAATGGCCTTGCCGGGCCAGACGCTCTGTGTGTGTGTGTGTGTGTGTGTGTGTGTGTGTGTGTGTGTGTGTGTGTGTGTGTGTGTGTGTGTGTGTGTGTGTGTGTGTGTGTGTGTGTGTGTGTGTGTGTGTGTGTGTGTGTGTGTGTGTGTGTGTGTGTGTGTGTGTGTGTGTGTGTGACTCTCTGTGTGCGTGTTTGAGACGTATAGAAACAATGCGTGTGCTGTTGGCTGTATAATTACAGGCGTAATCTTACTATGCAGATGGTTTCATTCACCAGAGCGGGGGAGTGGGGGAGAGATGTAATGACATAAAGAGTATAGGTTGCAATATATTAAGAATAATATAGGCTTACTCTGGTTTGTGCGGTTGTAATGGCATCCTGTGACACATGGCCTGGACTGAGAAAGGTGAAATTACAGTGTATCACGGGAGCGCGGAAGAATAATGGTAGTTCAGCAGGCACATGTGACACTGCACCAGTAGGGTAAGAAGGGAAATACCGCCGAATGTGTGTCATTCAGCAGCTCTGCACCTCCGTAAAGCGTCACACTGCTGCTGAATTATCAGTCTTATTGATGCCATGTTATTGACTGCACCCAGAATGTACATTTGTCAGATGCTTGCTTTCTAGACAATAAAAAACAATAAAAAAGCATAAAAATGAAAAAGGAGTATTCTGAAATTTGCCTGTGCACGGCTCCACAGACGAATAGACCGGGAAACATTGATTCATTCTATTTTTGTGGTTTTAAACAGCTGTGACATGGCCTTAATTCTGTGTGCTTCAGGGTCAACATTTTGCCTCCACAGTCTGTTTGCAGTCTTTTTACCAACACGAGAAGCCGTGTAGCGCTTGGTTCAGGGTCAAATGTATGATTGAAATGTGTCGGCAGAGGTGAAGTAAAAAAGTACCGTTGATGTGTGTGTGTGTGTGTGTGTGTGTGTGTGTGTAATGTTGTCTTATTTTGTGAAACCTTCGCTAAATTCTTTCATACTTCCCTTTGCCACATGTTCTGGGACTAAATAGTTGTAAGTAATGTGTTCAGTTCTTACTTGTTTGTCGTTTGAGCAGTATGCATTTTCCAACATTTTCTGACATTCTATCGACCAAAGGAAACCTCTTTCAGTGGCTATGGAGGTCTGTAGATGGTCCGACTCTTCTGATAATGGTGTTTTATTTTAGATTCTTGGCTGGTTGAAGTTTATCTGGGTTCGGTCTCCATCTTGCCGCTGTAACGCCTGCCTTCAGATGATTGGTGGCTAGGCTAAAGATTGTGTCCAAAAAGGGAACTTCTTTACTTATGGGCTCGTTTTGTTGACACTATATTTGCTTTCCATTAATAAACTCTCCTCTCAAGTGGGTTAAGATCAGTGTCTAGCCCACAGTGTTAGATAGAGATAAACTCAACACTCGTAACAGACTTTCTACTGTAGATCTCTGTGGCGCTCTCTCTCCTCCTCGCTGTATGTCTCTTGCCTCTCTTGCTCATTGTCTAGAGAAGATTACAGAGGGGGAGATACTCCGAGAGAGAGATGGAGGAGGGGGGAAGAGTTGGAATCCTCAAGTATTTAGCAGCCAGTTAATGTACTGAGGGATAATAAGACGTGTCCACAGGCAGCGTCTTTATGTCCGATGTGTTTTTACCAGCTTCTCAGCAGCTTGGCAGTGTTTACACACTCTAATAACAAGTGGCGTCTTTCAGGGACCCTTCGGTTCATTCACCATTCAACCGCCAGTCCGGCTTTAGCCTAATCCCCTCCCCCCCCTCGGCACACCGCTCCCATACAAAACACAAGATTTCAATTTTTCACTGTAATTGCCTGGTTTTTAATTCCTCGCACGCCATCAAGCCAAGATTGGAGCTCTAGCCAGATTTCAGGGAGGGGAGGTCATCCTGGGACTGTTGGGCAGCAAAGATTTTGGGGCGGGAGAGTCGCAGATTTGGGCGGCTTGGAAGTGGAACTGGGCGAAAGGCAAGTAGTTAGGAAGCGGTCTGCGTGGCTACGATAAAAAGTAAGAAATTAAAACGTCTTAGTTCTTGAACGGCGTTGTCCACTGCGCGAGTAATCTGCTCTGCGCTGTGAGCGCGAGAGGCCTGCTGGGGCTTGGATGGAGGGAAAAGTGGCACAAAATGGGGGAAAAAAAATAAACGAGGAGTTTGTGGGCGACATTCAATGTAAATTTTCATCTTTGGTATCGGGCTGCTGTGTGGTCATCAAACAGCTAACACAGACGTGGATTGAAATACTGCGCTGTTCCCCTCTAGTCATGTGGTCGGGCCAGGATGGACAGTCAGGATGTTTGTCCAGGTTTTGATTCTATCCAGGATGTTCACATCTATCTATCTATCTATCTATCTATCTGTCTGTCTGTCTGTCTGTCTGTCTGTCTGTCTGTCTGTCTGTCTGTCTGTCTGTCTGTCTGTCTGTCTGTCTGTCTGTCTATCGATCCAGGATGTTCACATGGTTCACTTGGTTATTTATCTAACAGTAACATTATCAAGGTGTCTGCTGTTGGTGTCTCTGGCTATCATCAACCCCTTTTATAGTCATTTTTGAACTGATTGAATTATCTGAAAAGTAAAGGATGACGACACATTCTCACACATTCTGGTGGATTTGTGCATTCTACAATGTGTAGTGGAAGATGAGTGTCAACCAAAACTGAGCTGATCCTCATCATTACAACTTAATCATCATATTTTTGTTTTCTCTGACTACCTAATGCATGCCTTTCGGCATATTTGGGTTTCTCAAAAACAAACCTAGGGCCTAATTAAATATTATACAGAGATAAGTTACTATTTTTCCGTCCTGAGGCCGGTAGAATATTGGAAACACCTCTCAATATTATGCACTTGAGTAGTACCAACATCACTACTAGCTATGACCAAAAAGGCCGTGATAAAAGGAGACCGTGTTGCAGAACAGTTGTATTAAGTAAGTGGCCACTGAGTGTATCTCACCATCCATGGTGGGACTTAATACAAGCCATATATATGGTGTGGGTTTGGTCTGGGGCTGGTCCTCATGAGCTCGCCTCTTTGGTTCTAGTTCATTCATATTCATCTTCAACATACAAGCTCCATAAGGATATCGTTTTCTGTTTGGTGAAAAAAAGAACATCACTGGGCTGCACAGAGTGCTGACGTTAACCCCATCCAACACCTTTGGATTGAACTGGAGCCCACGACTGTGAGGCAGGCCTTATTGCCCCACATCACTGCCCGACCTCACTCCTGTGGCTCAATGGGACCAAATCTCTGCAGTCGGGTTCCAAAATGTTGCTGAAAGCCTGAAACCAAAAGAGTAAAGGCTGTTAGGGAAGCAAATCAATGGCCGTCGTTTTGCAATGAGACGCTCAACAAGCATAAGTTGATGTATTGTTTGGGTGTCCACTGTCTTACTTACATTCAGTCATGTGGTGTACTTTTACTCGGATAAACTGTGTGACTCGCGTCCGTAAACATCACCAACATATGTTGTGTGTTTCCCCACATGCAGACATCTGCTCGCAGGTTTGATGATCTGATTGTAGCTCCTCAAAACTGAATCTGCCCACATTTAGCTGATCTAAACACAGCTGATATAATGTGGATTCACACTTCTCTCATACTAACAGCGCTATTATCTTCAAGTGTACAGGTAAAAGGCTTTGATTTTCCTTTTAATTTGGCTTCTGCTTGGTGCTGGGATGGTTTCCAAAACTCACTATTCTCTCTCTCTCTCTCTCTCTCTCTCTCTCTCTCTCTCTCTCTCCTTCTCTTCCACACCTGTTAGCGCCCCACAGATGTGCTCTTGCTGCGCCGTATATTTGTTCGAACAACAACACCGTCTCCCATCATCAAACTCAGGATGAGCTGAAACAATCAGGCAGCATTTAAGCTGAGCGCTGGCCAGCTGTACTGCCCATTACCTCCATTCACACTCAAAACGCACTCACTCACACACACACACACACACACACACACACACACACACACACACACACACACACACACACACACACACACACACACACACACACACACACACAACGGCAGCAAACATGAATGTACTGAATATATCCACAAGAGAGTGGTTATTCTTCGTTTCCTGTCACTCATTAAGGTTTCAGCCGTCCTCTCATTTATCTGCTCATCATTGAGCTGCTTTGATCGCAGCTCAGCGAACATCGCAGTGGCCTCAAACAAAAGAGGGATATTCTGACAGTCACAGTGTTTTGTTTTTCGTCTCTTCAGAGTCTTTGATTTACTGCGATTGAGGATGAGGGTATAGCGTTGATTGTGTTGGAGGAGGACAGCCTTACCTGCCAGACATCATCACTCCTGCTTACTTTTAGTAACACTCCTGCTTACAACGCCAACCTGTAGTTATACAGTCATTTTAGCACACAGCTACAATCAAGAATGATAAAACAAACAAAGAATACACCCGAGTTTTACAACATTTTAAAGACTGTCTTCACCAGATAATCAACAGCACTGATCATTTCAAGCAACCTCTTACCACCACGAGTAGTTGCCGTCCTTTAAAACACATCACAGGGAGAACGTTAGACGGTTGAGTCAACACATCTTCGGTTTCTTTTAAACAGTTCCTCTAGAATTAACTGTGACTAAGATTGTTACCCAACCTCATCCAAGTAGTTTTATTGCTGAAACTTAACACATCTGATCCATAGAGGTGGCAGATTGGATTTACAAGATACTGGCAATTTGTCATTTACTGCTGGTTTGAGGACTTGTTGAGTCTCCGGGAAGTTGACCAATTCATGTGCTTGTGTGCTATGCTAACTCTTTAGCTTTGAGTTATACCACCTCACCAGTATTAACCCGTAGAGTTTTATTTTAGTTGTTGAATGGCTTTTGTATTCATAATTTGGACAACAAACTATTATTCTCATCATCGATTAGTCTGAAAAATATTCTCTCCATTAACTTCCTAAAAAACGAAGGTGATGTCCGACCAACTAAAAATAGCTCATCACATTAGATAAAGAAAACCGGCAAAATTTAGAAGCTGGATTTTTGCTGAGAGATTTTTTCTTGAAAAAAGGTACATTTATGCTGCAGGTTCATTTTTCTGAGACACGGTTGTCTTGGGAATGTAGACCTGCAGGACTCCCCAGTTCATGGAAGTCTTCTAAATAAGCTACACTCGTGTATTTGACGTGGGGGGGGGGGGGGGGGGGGGCTACAGTGGTGTGGAGATGTGGTTGGCGGGACACTGTGCACTTCATCAATTACCTGCAGGTCCTAACCTGTGGTACTAGGATGACCTACGGGCCCGAGAGGTTAATAAACTATCTCAGCTGTGTGTAATTGACAAGCGCACACACAGAGAAATAGTCAGACTGTGATGGTTTTTCTCTCTGCAGCCCCTCCTCTTTTTTATTTTTTTAATCTCCTTTCTCTTTTGTGTCCTTGGGTTCCAGCGTTCCTCCCTCCATCTCAGCCCCCCCCCTCGTCTCATACTGGAGGAGGTAGAAATCTGTGTGTCTGTTGTGTATCATTCCCCATGCGAAGCATTGGCGAAACTATCAGTGTTATCTTCTAACTTTACCACCTGTGTTAAATTGAAGGCAGTGATGTGGAAGAGGTGTCTACCCTCCTTTTCTCTTTTCTCTCTCATCCCATCTCCCCCTCTCTCCCCTTCCATTCATTCCTCTCTGCCCGCCCCTCTTCCTCTCTTTTTGTCTATTTCCCTCATCCCATTTACCCCACCCTTTGCCTCTCTCTTTCACTCCCCCTCGGTATCATCCGTCTATTAAAGAGTGTGTGCCCATGAATGAGAAGATCTGCTGTGAGGCTGGCAGAGGTTCAGCACATCTGGGTGGTCGCTGTAGACGTATAGTACAGTCTTCATGCTTCCCTCACAGCTTTGACAGGTTGCAAGCCTCACAAAGTTGTGAATTCATGTATTTTTTTGTGACCAACTTTTGATAACTTTTTCCACGCCATCCTCACAAGATTTCATGAACATACAGATATACAAGTATTACATGTAAAAGAGAGAGAAGCAGTGTGCCCTCCCCTTGCCCACTCGACCTCCCAACACCTCACCCCTCTCGCCGGTTCACAAATATAACAAGTAAAGTTTTTTGTTTGCAATCATCCATTCACACATTCAGACTAAGCTGTCTACCGCCTCATACTCTCCCGTCCACACATCAAAATATACATACACCTTCAATCCTATTTTACGCAGAGGACATCACCAGATCAGCAGCTTTTTTAATGTTTGTCTTTTATTGTTGTTTCCAGATTCTATTATTGGTTTTAAGACTGATGCATTATGAATGGAAGATACACTTTAATGAATATGTGGCCGTCTATTTTTGGTTGCAGCTAAGCAGAATTCAAATAATTGTGATACGTCATGTTGTGTAACAGGGACTATCAGCTTAAAAGCAAAATCTCGTTGTTTCACATCATTTGAGAGCAGATTTATTCATCAGGGCAAAGTGACTGAGACCAGACAAGATAATAGTTATTTTTCGATCGATTTTTGGCCACTTGCATCAACCGTCACACTTTCACGTGATAATTCTAAACAACTATTCGAAGAAAGTGTGAAAACAAAGTGTGCATCATTCTCGAGTCTAGTGTCTCACCGGAGCTGTGCACTTCTCTACACTACTGTACAAAAACATATGTTTATCAACATCACGCATTTACATACAGCATCACACACACACACACATGCAGAGTGGATCAGTAGCAGAGCAGAAAGATTTGATTAAGGTGTGTGTGTGTGTGTGTGTGTGCGCGTGTGTTACGCCTGCTGTGATAGAGCATGTACCATGACTCTATGGAAATCTATCTCCCTCAGTAGATTTCACCCCTCACTTCATTTCCTTAATGACTAAAACAGCACCCCTCCTCTCTCTCTCTGTCTTTGTGTGCAAGGCAGGGTTGGTGCACACGCACACACGCACACACACACGCACGCACACACAAGCACACACACATAAGCACACAGGAGCATGCAAGCTTCAGGCAAATATAGAAGTACGTTTTTTCACACATATGTTACATTTGCATGACAGCCTGAATTAAAGCAATGTGAAAATCAAAAATGCCGTGCAACAACAAAAACATTTTTTACATTTTGGTTGAATAAAAAATGTGAATGTGATGTCAGCAGCCTTTTCAACAAACAGTAATGTCTTCTTCTAGTTTTATCTTTAGGAGTACGTAAGCTCGGCTTCGGTGTGTCGTTGCCACCCACTGGTGCATACCCTCTCCCACGATGCAATGCACTTGCTGAGTTTGACTTCAGTGTAACATTTACAGATTCAGGACACAAGGATGTACAAACAGTTACAATGTCATTTTGCAGACAAATATGTACACATAAATATTCTCAGGGGTCACTGCACACTCTAAAAGCTATTTTCTGACTGCAAATCTTTTTTATTATTATTTTGACCTAGTTTTAAAATGACTAAAATCGACTTAAAGTGCTGACATTGGTTTATTTAGACTGTACCAACTTATTAGAACAGTCCGCCATGTCTATGCACAACCAGTGCCCCACCAGGAGTCATCACTTCCCCCCATTTGCCATGTTGAATGCCCTTTACCTGACGGTAAGAAAGCAAACAGAAGACACACATCGATGGGGTGAATATCAGCAGGCTTTCCACTGCCTGTTCTAGGGAGCGCATGTATCAAATAGGTGAATCTTCATGTGGAAACACATCAGAAACTTTCTCTGCAGTCTTAAAATTGCTTTTGTCAGGGAGCTCCTGTAGGTTTCTCCCATTACAGCTGTCTGCATGTATCTCCCCCCTATATGTACTGTGTGTATGTGTTTTTTTGGGTGGGTGGGGGTAGGTGATATTTCTAGTGCGTGTATGGATATATATACCCACCGTCATCCCACAGGGAAAGAGAGAGAGAGGGGTGAAATCTATTGAAGTGGTTCTGTAAAATAGACTTTGTTCAGGTAGTCACTTTGTTTTCATGCTGATAATATTCATTTAGCGAGAGAGATCTCTTTTCCTTTTCTTCTCTGCTCCTTTTCCTCATCTTGCTCTGCCTGGTTTAGCTCCTGGCCGCGGGATTAGCCGCCAGAGAAAATGCAGGGTAAAATTAGCCTCCGGCTGTCCCCGAGGGCCGCGACCATTGATTTTCTGCCACAGATGGAGAGAAAACGCCGTTGCTTAATGTTCTTAATACCACCAGAGAGACGGATTTTTTTTCATTGCTTTGGTTTTTGTTTAGCTGTTACTCTTTTGGATTCTTATGGCTTTGTGTGGAGCTCCACTGAAATGTTCCCTTTTTATTTTCATACAAATTCAAAAATATTGAAGATACCCTTGAGCAATGTCAAGAATTATTTTTGAGGTAGAAGTCTGATATCTAATTAGTAGATTTGTTCCCAAAACGTCTTCTTTTCCTTGGTTTTGTTGCCATATTAGACATGAAAATGAGTTACAGTGTCCTAAAGCTACATCATATAAACTGCACATTTTAGAGACAGGGTAAGTATTTGGTTAGAAAATGCTTGGATTACACTTCAATGGAAAGCATTTCCATTGATGGATATCAGATATTGACTGAATTTTCATCTTGGGGTGAACTCCTCCAAGTTTACGTGAATGAAGATTTCCTATGTCATTCATTGTGTTTTGACAATGTGTTGGTGGACATAGCACTAAGTACTGAAAACAGTCAAGCACTAAAAGCTGCCGGCGAAGACTTGTAATCTTCTTATTCACTGTTTGATCAGACAGATTTAAAATAAATCATAATATGGGGACATTCTTGACAGTTTTACATGAAGTTCTCCTACGGCTTCTTAAGTATAGTTTTTGATCGTGGCACTCCAAAAAAACACACATATACACACCAAACAAAATCTCAATATAGACTAAGCCCTGGTAGAAGGTAAAAATATGGCGTTACCTATTTTTGGAATTTGTACAATGTGTACGTTTCCACAAATCCAGCAGAAAAGTGGCACTCCAGAAGCAAAAGAAGCGTCTCATGACACTGGATCTGAATCTTATATATTAGTTTGAAAGCAGTCGATAGTAGCTCTGCTTGCATCCGCATAAGGGTTCCCTTTGGAGTACATGCCTGTTGTATTTTTATTTGTAACATGGGTGGCGGTACCATCGTATTGAAAAGTCTCTCCTGTCGTCTTGTGGTGTATCTTAAAGGGTCCCAGTTCATTCGTTAAATATGATCTTGTGGTTCTCTGAGTAACGAGTCCATGTCAACATTTGAGGCCACTGTGAGAGCCTTTCCATCCAAATGATGTCAGTGACGGTCAGTTGAATTTCCCTATTGGACGTAATTATCCGTGTCACAATGGGCAGATACAGAATGTGTCTTCAATCAGAGAGACACTTTTACATGTGTAACCTTCTCCTCTGTGGAAAGAAAATAAGAAGCAGGTAGAGAAAAATGTTGATGTGACTTTTTCTTTTTACAGTGAAATTAAGTTAAATTATGCGTGTCTTATTAATTTCAGTCTCATATGGATTTGTATATGCCATAACTATACAAGAACATTGTCACAAAAAGCAATGGAATTCTATCCATTGATTTGAGGCACAAATGAAACTAATTTAATTACTTGCACTGAATGCTCCACACAAATATTTGGGGTGTAAACAACCTGCATTTGCAGTTCCATTCATGATGCTGAAAATGATTCAGGACCAACACATGCGTGCTTCGAGATTGCACACTTGTGTGTCTGACAGTAAGACGGACAAATAGTTACTTGTTCGTACTTTGCCTGCGTGTAATTGAAAACCGCAACATTAAAGAAATGATGGTAAGTCCTTGGTTGGCATAGTCAATGTATTTCTTTGTTCGCTGCGTGTTACATGTTGTCCTCTGAAGTCTAATACTAATTGGATTTGTACACTTGGTGATATCTATGAGGCAAACTGAATGGCTTTTGATTCCAATCTTTGTTTTGTGGACATCCATCGTTCATCATTTTCTAATCCGATCGACAGAATATTAATTCAAGGACAACTAAGTCATAAAGAGTAAAAGCTCTCGCATTAATTGGGGTTCAGACAAACTTTCCTGAGCGGTATAAGTGTATATATTGGTAGTTTGAGTACATGAACACGCTGTTTGTAAAACTCTCTGAGTCAGAGAGGTTGGAATTTCTTTCTCTTTCACACCTCCAATTTTCCACTTTTGATAATCTCTGCTTTTCTCTCTCCAGCCCTTACCATTACCCGCCCCTCCTCTCCCTCCAGTCATGTCATCTTGTCCGTAACCCACCTATCTGTTCGGCTACATCTCCAAGATGCTGTAATTTCCTTGGCCCGGCTTGATGTTTATTGTGAGGCTGAAATTGAAAATGGCCTGTAATGGAGCGAGCCTCGCAGCCCCGGGACCAATTCACAATCTAAATGACTTGCTCCTTTTCAATGGCATCGACTGGAGGGCTCTTTGTGCAGCCTCGTACCTAATCAACCTCCGGTGTGACCCCCGGCTCTCGTGGGCCGCTGTCGGATTAATGATAAAATCATTGGTTCAAACAATTATTCGACCTGAAATGGCTGGCCATTTTATTCTGAAAATTAAAGAATGTGAAATTAATTTTTCTCTGCGCCGTGTTGTAGCAGCGCCACTTATGGCTGAACTCTGCCCCCTAAACTCTTGATTTCGTATGAAAGAGAGCTTTTACTTTATCTAGTTTCTCTCTATTACCTTTTTTTCATATCCTCCTTCTGTTGGCATTGTTGCAAACAGCTTCCCAGATGTCAGAGTAGCAAGGCTTCAGCTATGTGCTTGTCTTTCTGTCTGCCTGTCTGTATTACTCTCTTTGTATCTGTCTGCGAACCAATGTGTCTCCCTGCCTGTCCGTCTGCCTGTTTTGCTATTTAGTCAACAGGAATATCACTTATAATGTATGTAGATATATGAGTAAAGATAGCGATATCTTATATATTTCCATGATATTATTGACTGAAGGACAACAACGTCCACAGTAGGGTATCTCAAACTATTTCTGAGCATGCAGTACAGAATGCGTTGCTCATTGTCAATAGCCTGCAGGTTGGTGTTGCTCATGCCCTTGCTGGGATTTAATTCACTCGTACTGGTCATTTAACCAACAACCTTTTAATCTGTTCGTCAGTCCAAAATATCGCCTTTGTAGACTGTCGTTGTGTCATTTTGCCTCTTGGGGGCAGAGTCTGAGCTTGCTGGAGACATCGTCCACCCTCACAAAAGCAGAAGAAGTAAAGTAATCGTTGTTGGTGGTCCGACCGGAGAAGATACAGAAGTAGTTAATTTACCGAAGAGTTGTTATGATGTGTGTTTACCTAGATTAAGTTTAATTCTACTAGCTGTTGAACAAACAACCCTTTAATCTCTTCATCGGTCCAAAATACCTGCATTTGTACGTCAATGTCCGCTTTACTTTGTTGTCCACATCGAGACTTAAATATACAATACATAATAAAATGAGACTGGGCCATAACACTATGTGAAAATACGCCCCTACCATAATATATTTATGAGCTTTATTTTTGATACGGTATTCCTCTCTCAGCTTTCCTCTACCTACAAAAACACCACATGCAGCCGGACAGCAGAGTGGAAGGCTCCACCGCAGCGGCCTACTTTGTCGTTACTGTTGCGACTGTAAAATGGCGTTGCAACCCCTGCGAAACGACTCGTTTCACAATCAGACTGAGATCAAATCTGTCTGACAGCATTTGGAAAGTCTAGAAGAGCCGCACTATTAAATTATTATTCCAACCCCATTTAAGCTAGCAAAGGGCTAATCTTTTAAAATCAGCCGGCTCGGCAGGTAGACGTGGTCTTCTTTTTGGGATTCAGCAGAATAGACTGCAAGAGCATGTTACTGCCCTCCACTGTTTTACAGTTATTTATATTTGTATGTATAATCAAGTACTGTGCAGATATTCCATTTGTTTCTTCATTTTCGTCCAGTTCTTGTTGAAGTTCATGGTGCACATACAACTAGAACTGTCAAATACATACTTTATGTAATCAACCCTCAATGACCTGACCTGTTCTGATCGTAAATAATGTAATACAAGAAACTATAATCAACATTCTGGTTCATTAAGGAGTCTGGCATGAGGAGAATATACTTTAAACTCTAAATTAAACATTTATATTATTATTAAATATATATCTTGATAATGATCAATATCAATCTGTATAGAAAATAATATCCTGATAATCTATAATATACGAACTACATCCAACATCCAATATAAATATGTAAAAACAAAAGCTAAAGCCGGCGGCCGTAGGTTGTTTGTCTTTGTTGCGTTCTGTCAGAGCCCAGACGGGGACATCTTTCTCCACTCACAGAGGAAGAATGTCAGGGTCTGACCAGAAGTCGGGAAATATTTACCTCCATCAGCTGAAATCTTTGTCAAAGTTTTCTACAACATTTACGCTTCATTTTGGAATGACTTTCAGTTTTGTTTTGACCTCTTTAAAGAGAATTACAAGCAGTCGTGGAGCGATAACTCTGATTTTTACATCAGAAGCCGAAAAAAAAACCATGTTCAATGTTGAAATGAAGGACTGGAGAACCCTCATCTTTAGAGATCTGTTTCTTTTGTTTAATGAAGGATTGGATGCAGTTAAATATCCTCTAGTGTCACTATTGAGAGAGAAGTAATGATTAAGGACCGCATGTTTTACTTGACGAGGGACGCAGAGGTCGAGGATGGAGGTGAAGAAATGGGATGCAGCATGAACGCGTCTACCTGTTCTTTCCTTGTCTTTGCCTGGAGATCTGTCCAGGAGGTTTCCCTTTCCTCTCTCCCAGTGCATGCTGGGATAGTGACCCCGGGTAAGCTAGCCTCCAAGATGGATGGATTATAGATCGGCCGCCCGTGTGCAGCTAAACTCTGATGAGCCCCGCTGTGCACTTGTGCCAGTCAAACACCACTTGATTACTAGCTGTGTATTTATCATCATCATCATTATCATTATCAGTCTGCTCCCCTCTCTTAAGTCAGAGACAATGGGCTCTCCTAAAAGGCTCTTATTGAACTGGAGCTCACTAGCCTTCACAACCTCAGCCTGGTCCTAGTCCTCCTCAGCAGCCTGCAGTGTGGCTAGGTAATTACCCTGGGATTGATTCCCTTAACAGAGACCATTTCTTCACCTCCTGCAGAATCACTAAGAGGCTTATAATAAGCCTTGCTCACTTCCATAGCTTCCTAGCTAATGTCTCGGCGAGCCCGAGCCTGTATTGACTTGTTGATGGAGATGCTGGAGCTGTGCTAAAGGCAGCAGAGCGAGGGGAGGAGGAGACTCTCTCTTCACTGTACAGACTTGATTATTAAAAGGCCGCCAAGTTCTGTTTTCCTCACACCTAAGATCATATCTATGTGTGCCATGGAGATTTCTCTCAGAGACATCAATGGAAGGTTTTTCAGGACTTAAAACAATCCTGCACCTTTGCACTGCGGCTCGGAATTAGCTGTATTACGTTGGTGACTTATAGGAGGCTCTGGGACAGTGGTGAAAAATAAACTGCATTTGGAATCATGACTAAACTCCAAAAGTTTGAATCCTTGTGTTGCTTGTAAAGTTCCAGGGTATCAGAAGTCAGCCAGGTGACCAGAAAAACCAGAAAGTTTGGCTCACATCATGCTCCCTTTAAACAAAACCGCCTTCATGGCTTTGCTAATTATCATTCTGAGGACGCAGCAATTTGTTACTTCCAATCTGCCAGTCAGCAGCGGGGCATGAAGAGGGCCGAGAGCCAGAGAGAACAGAGGCTTTCATTCATTCAGTGGAAGCAGCAGCCACTAACAGAGGAGAGAGTGTTGGTGTGTGTGTGTGTGTGTGTGTGTGTGTGTGCGTGTGTGTGTGGTACTCCACTGGAGATAAAGCTATCTTCCTCTACATCTTCATCACTATCAGTTAGTTATTAGTCATTCAACCATTCATTGTAACACCTGGAGTTAAAGGCCGCAAACAACATTTATGTTTTTATTACTATTACTAGATTTACAATTTTCTAGATTAATTGTTTGGTTTATAAACTGCAAGGAAATAGTAAAAAAGAATGTCCATCACAGTTGAAGTCTTTGGATTGCTTGTTTTTCTTTGACCAACAGACCAAAATATTCAGTTTACTATCACAGAAGAGAAGACAGGTGGCAAATATTCACATTTGGAGCCAAAATGTTAGCTAAGCAGTGAATGTGTTTAATGTAAAAAAAATAACTAATGATTTACAGATTATCATAATAATTGCTGGTTAATTTTCTGTTGATCGACTAATCAATGAATTGACTAGAAGTAGAACACGTCAACTGAGGCCAAACCTGGTGAGCCGAGGTCAGGCAAGGCTAAGACACTTGAATCCGTCAGATACTGTACATTTATCGTGATACATATCCAACGTTCTTGTAGATTATTTTCCTTCAGCATTGTCACGAATGACAAAGAGAAACTAATATGTTTACTGTGCAAACAAAATGCAGCCTCTTGTTCACTAATCTCTGAGAGA
Source organism: Melanostigma gelatinosum (assembly GCF_949748355.1). Taxonomy (NCBI): domain Eukaryota; kingdom Metazoa; phylum Chordata; class Actinopteri; order Perciformes; family Zoarcidae; genus Melanostigma; species Melanostigma gelatinosum. The sequence continues at coordinate 17,022,686 of NC_136637.1, read as the reverse complement.
AAGCGGATCGATATGGGATCCAAACATTGTGGCTCATTCAGGAAGTGACATACTCGCACTCAGTCAGCTTAAAGTACTTAAAGTCATTGTGATTAGAAATATGAATTCAAGTGAGTGAACAACTGTGTGCTACTGCAACTAAAGGGCTGCAAGTTTACAAGTATGAAAGGACAATGTAGACGGTGTCTTTCTTTCATGTTTTTCTTTCTTTCCTCTTCTCTTCTGCACTCTGAAAAGAGCAGAACATTTGCTGAGCTGCATTTCTATTTCATGATATCGACAAACCACTGAAACTTCTACTGTCCCCAATGCAGTGATTGCTAAATGCAAATGTTTGGCACATCCATACAAGCACTTCTCTTTTCAGGTGCGTGTTTTCATCTCCTGCATTTGCTGCTCTGCCGTCTTTTGAAAGGTAGAACGTTTTTTTTGCCCAATTTAGTGGACACACTGCAAACTGCTGAATCAGTGTGTGTGTGTGTGTGTTGTGAGGAATAGGACTGAGCACAAACATGGTCTACCACAGAAATGAGGCTTTTTAACAGCAATAAATTGGTTTTAAATTGGATGAGAATTTATCTCACTGCTTAAAAGTCTTCAACCTTTTGTGAAATCTTTAAGCGACAAAATTTGGCAACAAAGTTAGTCGCCTGCAATTAATCACCGAAGTCTCTCAGACGTCCTAACTTTCTTCAACTTTCTCCGTCCCCTCCCTCCCTGTTTTTCTCCGCTGTTTCTCACCCGTCCCACCCTCCCAACTGGGACAAACATTTCCCTAATGAGGGGGTCGGTTGGGAAAGCTGTGGGGAGTGGAGCGTGGATGTGACCTCTGGCATAGTTGGACACTTATTATTCATGGGACGGGGCCCTGTTTGTGAAAATAGGTTTGTACTCTGACTAAAACTCTTGCTGTAATGCTGCATTTAGTGAATGACGAGCTGGGATTTTATCTTCGCGTTAGGGTTTATTGATGTTTGTATGCAGGAGTGGTGCTCAGCTGTTTTTTTGAGTGGGTTGAAAGTGGGTTGTGTGTGTTGGGGTGGGGAGTCTGTGTGTGTGTGGGGGGGGGCAGTTTCTAAGGCGGATCTGTCCCTCTCTTCTTCTGACTGAAGCACATTGTTCTAGATCAAGGGATGGGAATGGGGCCTTTGGCAGCAGGGGAAAGATGAACACACACTCACACACATACAGTATGAACAAGAGGGGCAACTCATCGGGACACAACCCAGCAGCATCTATTAATAGAGTGTGACAGGCCGGTCAGCACCAGCGCTTGTAGAAAAAAACAGATTTTCTGACTCACATGTCCTCTGCTCCACAGTCTATGAAACTGTGAATGTGTTATGGCTCAAGAGCACTTGGGTGGGTCCCAAAGCCTCCCTCCTCTCCTCCTTTGCAAAGTCCTTAAAGTGGTCAGAAGGACAAATATGATAAATAACAATTCCATGACAACAGGTCAGATAATGAGGATATGATCCACAGCTGCTAAATGGACCTTGAAGTGTGTGTTTAAACATTAACAGCAACACTTCTGCGATAATCAAGTGTTGGATTGAATCCATAGCCATGACCTAGAAGAACTCATGTCGTCAGCATATATTACATTTACATCAACTTACTTATTTCTTACCTGATAAACATTGGATACGGTACCCAATGATCAAAGATAAATTAAAATTTTGGACTTAGGAAGGATCAACGATTTGTACCATCACTAACATGTGCCGTGTTGCTATGAACCCCACCATCTTATTAGGGCTCTGTACATAGTTGTAGGCACTGTAGAGCCAAGGGGTGAAGTTGGGGTGTGAGTGTGCAGAGTGATGAGACGTTGTGGTAGTTTTGGCCTCCCACCTTGTCACATGGTGGAGGACGGGTCAGTTGTGGGTGGCCTGAGTAAAGGTCAGCTAGATTAGCAAGAAACCAGGAGGTCTGCGTGCGTGCGCGTGTTTGACCATTTTGTGTGTGTGTGTGCGTGTGTGTGTGTACATGAGCATGTGTCAGACCTTCATGGGATACAGTGCTTCCTTTCTCCCCCTGAAGCTGCAGTGTCTTCTGGGTAATGGCTGACTCAACTCTGTGTCCCAAGCACCGTTGAATAACACACACACACACACACACACACACACACACACACACACACACACACACACACACACTTCCCTTCCAGTAAACCTTCTCCCACAACTACCACGACCACCACCATGGTGGCAGAGCATTCAGTGTTACCATGGCGATTCCTCTGTGTTTTAATGGCAGCCCCGCTGACCTATGACATCATCAGGGGAAGTGGCAGTTGATTGGTGCACCGGTAACCATGACACATGGTGAAGCAGGGCAGCCGTTAACTAGTTTGGGGAGGACTGGGTCAGTAACTGTGGGAATGACAAAGTAAACTGGAATTACTGGAAATTGAAGAAAAGAAAGAGTCAGGAACAACTTTATTTAGAACATAAACCAGACTACACAATGACGTTAACACAATGTTTAAAAACATTACAGTGGTTCTGAAATCACTGTTAATCAATGATTTTATTCCATTTCAATCAGTGCTAGTTAGATTCATGGTGTAATGTTAACACGCTAAGCTTTGCAGTCCTTATGCAGGAGCTGGACAAAGTGGTTGCTCAATGATACGTGCCTATGTGGATGGTTGCATGGCTATCACGCAGTGGTGTATAAAGTACCCAAAAGCCATACTTGAGTAAAAGTAAAGATACCTTACTGGAAAATGACTCCTATTAGAATACTACTTGAGTAAAAGTCTTAAAGTATCTGATATTTATTGTACTTAAGTATCAAAAGTCATTTTCTGATATTAAATGTACTTAAGTATTGAAAGTAAAAGTAAAAATAAATGCTGTTAATAAAAAAGCAAAGGGTCAGAATGTTGAGAATGATGAAGTTTATTCTTTTAAGTGCTGTGGCACCATGACCAAGGACATGGAGCTGTGTTGAACATAATTGGGTTGGCTGTGATCCATTCAGGAGCAACAATGTTCAACATAATATATTGTACATAAGTATACTTCTGCATCTACTATGAACTTATCATCATAATTCTCCGAAAAGCAATATGACACTATGAAGGAGTTGTGCATTAGACTAGAGGATGTAGAGGCCAATGCATGATATTATGTTCAGCAAAACATATCCACTTGATGCATCAGGTCAGTGTTTTGAGAAAGGACACCTGCCTTGTAAACTCCTATGGGCCTGATTTGAACACAATAGGCAAAGGTTTTGCTCAAGCTGAATCTGCAATTGGGCGACTGCTACCATCATAACTCCATCTGATCATCCACAACATGACTGAAATATCAAAACATGATCAATACTAAAGCAGCACCGAAAGTAACAACCCAGTCATTACTTGAAACTGAAAAATGTCCTGTTCATCTTCAAAAGACAATTATATTAGAATGTAAAGAAGTTACATTGTATTAGAATGTAACTTCTTTACATTGTATTAGAATGTAAAGAAGCTACATTGTATTAGAATGTAGCTTCTTTACGTTCTATTAGAACGTAACTTCTTTACATTGTATTAGAATGTAAAGAAGTTACATTGTATTAGAATGTAACTTCTTTACATTGTATTAGAATGTAACTTCTTTACATTGTATTAGAATGTAACTTCTTTACATTGTATTAGAATGTAAAGAAGTTACATTGTATTAGAATGTAACTTCTTTACATTGTATTAGAATGTAAAGAAGTTACATTGTATTAGAATGTAACTTCTTTACGTTCTATTAGAATGTAACTTCTTTACATTGTATTAGAATGTAAAGAAGCTACAGTGTATAGAATGATTCTATTGAAGTTATTCCTTTTTTAAATGTTTTAGACGAGTCACTAATCACTTTAAAAGAGTGATTATAGCTGATTTAACTTACAGACATGAGATTGATCTTCTCATGTCACTCTCTTTATACAATGATATAAATTCATCCCCGTTTTATTGATATCTTACGAAAAGTTACTCATCATTTTTTGTGCATTTTTCCTGCAAAAGTCCAGCAACATGAGTCTGTTTTCGCTTGTTACATGCGTACTGTCTTTTCAAAATAAACTTCCATCTTCACAGGAAACAACTAAGGTTTTGGCGATGAAACTACTTAGTTAGGTTTAGGAAAAGTTAAAATATCTACGGAAGCGGCGTTGCTTAAGTACGGAAGTCACGTCACAAATAAATCAACATTGGCTTCTCGTTTCACACACGGCACAAACTGCGGCCTCCTGGAGGAAACACCAGTGTTTGTTTGACCCATCCACCTCTCCTCATCCCACCCGTCCTGTGTGGAATTCTACTCATGTAGTTGCCCGCTAGCTATAGCATGTAGCATCCTGGGCATCACTGGGAATCAAAACACCGCGGCTTTGAGAGCACTTGTTTGCAATTGCGCATTAACGTGATTAACCAATGATTTAACTTGCTGCTAGCCCCACTGATTCACCAAACCTGCTGGCTTGCAGTCTGTGTTCCACCACAGTCCCCGACGCTGCTCTCATGATTAATTTTGTTTCTGAAGATAGATTTGATTTTGCAGCGAGTAACGAAGGTTTCAGGGGAAATGTATCGGAGTCAAAGTATCGGTTTTCTTTGCAAAATGTAGTGAAGTAAAAGTAAAAGTCAACAGAAATATAAATAGTAAAGTAAAGTACAGATACCCAAAAAAATGACTTAAGTACAGTAACAAAGTATTTCTACTTTGTTACTGTACACCACTGATATCACGTAAATATTTTTGATGACTGATTATAGTTGTATGTCATCACTGCTTCATACAGGAGGGATGGGGATTTTATCCAACAAACACGTGGATGAATATGTTTTGTAATCTTGTGAAAGAAATGACATCTTTTCAATCTTGAGGCACAGATCGATACCTTACCCAACTCTTTTATTTTTACTGTCTACATATTTCTTTAAACCAGTCATGGCTTTTGGTGCAATGAAGCTTCCTCGTGCTTCAGTGGAGCTGCAGTATAGGACTGTATTCAAACTGGTCAACTCAACATATATACTGTAGGTTTGCAGTCATGTCATGGAAAGACCCATATGATGCCAAACAATGCAACATGTTGCATTGGTTCCAGGAAAATGATGAGCTGTTGTGGAAATGATTTCAATGTGCAACGTGATTATTATAGGTTGTTCACAGACACCACAAGCCCCCTGGATCAGCTGGCACCTGATGTTTTTTGGTCTGTTGACGGATGAGGAATTGGTATCAGTGATGAGAGTTTTTAACTCTTTGAACATTACTATGCCAGTCATTAAGCAAGGTAAAAGAGCTGAAACAAGAACTGTTTTGATTTCTTTTTATTCAGTGACGGCAGACACGGCAGTTTAAGGTGTCTTTGACTTGCATTAGGTCACTAAAAACCTTCTCAAAAAACAAGTAGTTTACATAGGTATCATGAGACAACACAGGGAGTGGTCACATCATCCTAATTCTCATCTTCATCACCGTCGGTTTCCTCCTGAGCATCATCTTCACCCGAACCTGATCAACATGGCTGAGCGTTCTCTTTCTCTCTGAGTCTGTTTGTCTGTTTCTGCCTGTCTCCCTGGCCGTGTTGATGGCGAACAGGAGACAGTGGCGGGCTGGCAGGTGCATGCCACCAAATTACCATCCACACACACACACACACACACACACACACACACAAAGCAGGCCTCTCCTGTGCTGAGAAGACTGCCATTATCATATCAAAGCGTCTCTCACAGAGACGTGGCAGCGCTTCAATTTAAGCAATTAATGCAGAGAGAGACTCTGTCACACAGCCCAGCATCCCCCCTGTCCCTCACCCCTCATCCTCTAAACACACACACACACACGCACAGACACTCACACACACATATACACGTACACGTGCAGGGCTCTCTTGAGGCACTCTGAGACAAACAAAGGTGTTGGGAAGCAAGGATCCACATTCTCAAGGCCACCGTGCCGTTCTCTCTCTTTCCTGGTCCTCCCCTCCGGTTGTACCTTTAAAAATTAAGGTTATGCAGTTTTCTTCTGTATTTTTTACATACAGCAGGTATACGGTGTTTGTTTTTGCTTTAGCTCAGTTTTATATTCTTCCCTTTGAGTATGTAGATCTCTTCAGCAACAGGATTTATGATGTAAAACAATCCACCCTCAGAAGCGTCTCTACATTGTGTCAGTATCTTGCAGCAGATTTCACTATAATTTGTCTTTCCACATGATTTTCCGGATGCAGCAGCATTGTTTCCATTTTCACCTCGAAAACCTGACGTTCTTACACTACATGCTCGTACATGCATGACAGAAGGACTTTCAACATGCTATAGATCTAAACAGGCACAGGAGGGTCGTCTTCAAGCCAATCAGACCTGAGTATCAACCAATCAGTAGACTCATTGTACATTTTCCTCCTAGTTAGGAGAAATTGGCCCCTATCATTTAAGCTTTTCAACAAAATCTCTCCATCATTCATCCTCCCTCTTCCTTTTTTTTGAGGCGAGACAATTTATTAGACACAGCTGTTCATCTGAACCCAGCAAGGCCTGGATTCACTGCCAAGAGCCTTCCTCTCGCTCTCTGCTGCCCTGTGCCTCTCTGTCTCTCTCTCTCTTTCTGTCAGATGGGATGTAGAGGGATGAATAGGCAGTGATGGGGAGCAGCTATGTGCGGCTGTTTGCTCTGGAAACCTTGGCTGCGGGCCCCTGTGCCCTGCACAGCAAGCCCACTGAAGAGCCACGATTTTATCCTCTAGTCTGAATGGATGCAAACTCGATGTCTGGGAAGATCACTGTCAACTCAAGTACTCCAAAATGGCCAGCATAGTGACAATTAGTTGAGTGCAAAATAGACAACACGAATACATCTGCTGAAATTCGGTACAAGTTGTCAGCCATGACTTGGTCCTCCCTGATTGCTCATTGCTGTAATATTTTGACACAACACTTGTCAATCAAACTGACTTTCCTGTTCCTTTTTTAAATGAACTTTAAGTTTCTGCAGGTCACACTTTTATTTTTGTATTTTTTTTCCCTCTCACTCAAGATGGCTGCCTCTGCTCATGCTGATCCTTTTCCTCTTTTTCGATTGCAAACCAACTGAAAATGAAAACTGAAGATCAGGTCTCAGGTGTTGTGGAATCACTTCACTAAAAAAAAATGCAAGAAAAGACTTTAAAGGATTCAAAAAAAAAGTTGAATAACCTGTCATTTTCAATTCAATTTATTTTGCACAGCCCACCATTTCCCTCAGAGGGCTTTACAATCTCTACACATGTGACATCCTCTGTCCCAGGATGGACAGAAGTGCAATAGATGGCATGTGTACAGAATGAACTACATAACAGAGTTACAACACACTCAATGCATGTGATGTAATGATAATGAGAGCATAGTGGGCAGAATAATGACGGAAAGATTACGAGTACTTATAATAACAGCAGCAGTGAATATAATATATTATGATAATGATAACAAAAGCATTAATGGTGTCAGTAATAGTCATAGTAATGTGACTAATAATGATGATAGTAGCAGTGGGTGTCAGCAGGGCCACGGCAGGAGGCACGACCATGGTCCAGGTATAACCACGATCCAAAAGCACAAAGACTCCGGGGAAGAAGCAAAGTTAGTAATGTGCATTGATGGGACATGAATTCAGACAGAAGGAGAGAGAGAAGAGGAGAGAGGAGCTCAGTGTATCCTAGGAAGTCCCCCGGCAGTCTAGGCCTATAGCAGCATAGGGGCCGGTCCAAGGCAAACCTGAGCCAGCCCTAACTATAAGCGTCATCAAAAAACAAAATCTTAAACCTACTCCTAAATGTGGTGAGTGTGTCTGCCCCCCCCGGACTGAAACTGGGAGCTGGTTCCACAGAAAAGGAAACTGATAGCTGAAAGCTCTGGCTCCCATCCTACTTTTTGAGACTCTAGGAACCAGAAGTAACCCTGCATTCAGGGAGCGCAGCGCTTTAGTGGATATATCCGTTATCATATCCTGTTCAAGGATGGACATTGGTCCTCCTTGGCTACTTGTATTTTCTCCCATACGTTTCTCATACCGGTTGAAAATGTTTAAAGCGATGACCTCACCAAACAATTTGAAGAAAAACTCTCGAAGAATAATTTTCTTCTTTTCAGTAACACCAGTTGTGATGTTGTGAACTGCCAACAAAGTGAGTGAGATGATGTAAACATGATTATTTCAGCTATAAACTGCAGTAGGTTTTGAGTTAGTGTATAATTAAAACACAATAGGGCCTGATAATGTGCGACTCATCCGGACAGGAAATTCTCATGTCTGTCACTCACCAGAGCAGGTTTAAGGCACAGCTGTTGTTTTAGGTACACCACAAGTATTATTATTATTAAGGCTGCAGCAGACACATTTCTAAGTGCTAGTTGTACAAACACATCAGTAAAAGGTTATTAGGATAGTAGAGTAACATCTTCCGCTGCAGCTTCGGATATTCTTGTTTCAATCTGTAATCAAATACAAAAGCTTCACTTTCAGTGCTTCATTTGTTACTGAAGCTCAACCAACAACTAAGTTAAGTCACTGGATGTTTAACCAAGTCTAGTGAAGTTAAAAAAAAACTAACCTATAAAACAACAAATTAAGAAAAATGGGAGGGATGAAAATGCTGTGACACATTTATTTCTGTTTTTGTTGCTCACGTCCAATTCTTTCCACTCATGCAAGTTCCTTTGTACTAGAACAAAGTTGCAAAGTATAAAATTGTATATGCGCTTTTGTGGGTACAACTGTTCCACCCCACAGTGCTGGTATGTTACAAAAAAAACAACCCCAGAAAATAAGCAGATTTGTTCAACAATGCTGATACGAATGTAAGGTGGATTGGTGAGGATGTTATAACAGCTGCAGATCAGTGACGGAAACACTCTTGACGTGACCTTTCTGACCTCGCCAACCTCTCTGCCTCTTAATTTTTTCATTAAATAATACATTTGTTATTTCGCTCTCTATCGCCGTCTTGCTCTGACTGTCTCTCTTTACCTCTCTCTCTCTCTCTCGCTCTCTATCTCTGTCTCTCTCTGTCTGTATCTCTCTTTAAGTCCCTCTCTGGTTGCAACAGCTGCTTGATGTTTGTGACAGGCGGTGCGATAGCGCTGACAGGCTTGAGACGGTTATCAGGGAGGGCTGCCGCGAGAGGCTCCGCCTGGCTAAATTGAAAATTGCAAATGAAAATCCTGCTCAGCGCGTTTTTAGATTCATCAGCCATTATGTCAGATGACCTTTTGGGGCGTCAGGCTTCGCTGATAAAACTCCAAACGACAACACTCGGCTCTGATCCAATTTTCGACACTGTCCCCATCCTCACTCCCTCCCTCCTCCCTCTCCTCCCCTCTGTCACCGTTCGACCCAGTGCCAGTGAAAATTATAGGCTTTCAGGAGAGCCTCCATTGTGCTGCAGATGAAGAGGTTTTGTTTGGAGGAGATGGTCCTGCTGTATGTGTGTGTGTGTGTGTATATGTGTGTGTGCTGAAGGAAGTGTAAGAGTTTGGGGGCACCGAGCGTGGCCTGGCCTGGCTTCGTCCTGGTCCCACTCTTGTTGTCCAATCACAGCAAGGATCAGAGGCCGGGAACGTGCGAGCATAGAGAGAGAGGTGTAAGGGTATAATAAACACAAAGAGTAGATGACACTCAAAATGACTTTTCCTGGGTGTGTCAGTGTGTGCCAATATTGACTGACGTGCGTGTGTGTGTGCATGTGTGCGTGTGTGTGTGTGTGTGTGTGTGTGTGTGTGTGTGTGTGTGTGTGTGTGTGTGTGTGTGTGTGTGTGTGTGTAAGCCTGGGTACCATCTCAGGAAAGGAAAAAGAAGGAACAGAGCTGATCCTCTCGGTCTATCACAAGCTCTATCAGTCTGTAATTGAATTCTTTCCCTCTCCCATTGTTGTTGTCTTTGTCTCCGGGGACTGGATGTTCAGATTTTTTTTTTCTCAGGTGGTGTGCTATTATAGCTTTACAGATACATTATCAGAATTGCTTAACTTAATGCCATCAACTTTTTTTTTTTGTGTGAGATTGGTACGAAGTCAAGTGAACTGAGAAATCCAATGCTCCATTTGACACACTGATGTTTTTCAAGTCTTTTCTGACACCATGCTCTCACCTGAACAGAGATGATTGTTGTAATCATCCTTCTGTGTCATGGCTACAGTGTGAAAGGCCTTTACACACTTGGGCCTTGAGGTGTAAACAACACGAAAATGCGGAATACTTCCCGCGAATATTTCGCATCATAACTATTCATACCGGCTGGGATGTGAATGTGCGACAGTCGCCGCACAAATCAATACACATTTTAGACTTTAAAAAAATACAAACCCATTGTTTGAAGCATTTACTTTTTTGTGATTTACTTTTGCCAAATTGCTTTTTTGCGTTGAATTGTAACTTGTTCATGCTTATGAATGGCTTTACATGGAAACATGATTGTGCATAATAGACTATAAAGCTGTATATATATATATAGATATGAAATGCACAGAGGACTCATGTGCACTCAGCGTGTGTGCACGTGGTAACATGTGCACAAAATGTCGTACGCAGCGATGTGTTGGCTCTTTCTCTGTTTACGTGTGTCTCAGCATGTGCCTACATCTGTGTGTGTGTGTGTGTGTGTGTGTGTGTGTGCGTGTGTGTGTGTGTGCAGCTGTCGCAGGTGTGCGTTATTAATCAGTTATCAGGGCAGTTTATTTGCTGGGTGACAAGTTGCAATTTCCCCCCTGATTCAAGGCCTTTTTGTCAGGTGGGAATTACACTGAAAGCACATGACAAAACACTTCACCTCTGCTTCGTTTGCTCACTTCTTCTCCATCTCTCTGGATTTTGCACGCTCTCCTTTCTCTCTTTTCAGCGTCTCTTCCCTCCCCCTGATGTCAACATCCCGTTTCCCACTCAGTGTTTCATTGCCTCGACATCTCATAACATCTTTCTTTCTTCGTCTTCTCTCCCTCCATCTTTCCCCCTCTTCCTCTTCTATATTTATTTTACCTCCCATCAACAACATCATCCTCAGCCCTTGGAGTAAAAAAGGCGGACTGTATAATTAATCACACAGCTTGGTCTAATTAGAGATGAATACGCGTTGTCCCTCTTATCTCTCACACACACACACACACACACACACACCTCAGCTTCTCAGGCCTAGGCCCTCTTGCCTTGATGAATCTGATGAATGTGACAATAATTAGTGAAGACCGATGAGAGGTAAATTACCACTGACAATGTAACGCTGTCCTGTCTGCCACTAGAGAGAGAGAGAGAGAGAGAGATAGAGAAAATAGTTTGGTTTCATGCAAATTGTTATTTTCATGCAAATTATGATGCATTGGTTTCGCTTAATGGACACGTTAATGGTCTTTTTTTATTTCCTCAACATTACAAATAAATTGCTCAATGTGTTAATAATAGATGGTGTAGGATTATGTAATGGAAATTATTGTGACCCCCATTTTCACCTGATATTTACATGCTGTCTGTGTCTGTCAAGGACGTGAATAGAAAATCCATTATTTACTTGAACCACGCAAACCTGAATCTACTAACTCATCTCAGAAGTTTTCAAAACTTGTAGGAAGCCACGCAGACAGAGACAGATGGATATAAGTGTCCAGCAGCAAAGCCTGAGAGAGAGAGAGAGAGAGAGAGAGAGAGAGAGAGAGAGAGAGAGAGAGAGAGAGAGAGAGAGAGAGAGAGAGAGAGAGAGGTAATTGTCTTCGTCAGAGGCAGTGGGGAGCTATCAGGGTAATGAAGTTAATTAGCAGAACAAACAAGGAGAGCGAGAGCGATAGATTTGATGATGATAAACGGAAGCAGATCGGACACCAGAAGAAAACAGTGAAATCAATTATTTTTATTTTCTCCCTCCGGTGGTGAGAAAAAACGAGCCACTGTAGAGTCAACCCTAACCCTAACCCTAACCCTAACCCACTGTAGAGTCAACTGAATGGAACCAAAACTCCTCCTCCTGTCTTATCTAGAGCTCAGTTACCCGTGATACTGTGTGTGTGTGTGTGTGTGTGTGTGTGTGTGTGTGTGTGTGTGTGTGTGTGTGAGAGAGAGAGATCAGCATTCCTTGACGCATTTGTTTTTTACATGTTTACACTTGTCAGTGTCAAAGCGATAAATATAGAAACATACTGTAAATGCACCTCAAATTCTGTTACTTTTGAATTTAGTTTGGGATTGTATTTCTCAGAGTGGGACAGAATCAATACATAAACATTGCCTAACCTTTCACTGACCGATCTGAAACTTGGACTGAATACACCTAGCACATCAAATCTCAATGTTCCACAGCACTGCTCTATGTCAGGTTGTAGTTCAGCACTGCTTTGAGCTAAATGCTAATGTTAGTGTGCTAACATGCTCATAATGACAATGTTTACCATCTTCACCACCTTGGTTTAGCGTGTTAGCATGCTAACATTTGCTAATTATCACTAAACACAATGTACAGCTATGATAGAAGGGTAAATAGTGATGTCATATATATTTTCATGTATTTGATCATCCAATTATTGGACAGATTTAAGATTTAAATCTACCAAATGAACATTCTTAGCTGAAATTTAGACTTTTTGAGACTGTTGCAGCAGATAATCAACATGTTATTTTTTGTGGTGCGATGGTCATCTAGAAAGATTTCATTTATTCATTTATTCAATGAGAAAAATGTGCATGTGATAAATCAAAATCCTAAATGGATAAATATATATAAATAGATATATATATAGTATATAGCCGTAAACTGTTGAAGAAATAGCAACATTTAACAACAAGTACAGCGAAACACACACCCTCTCTCTCCCACACACACACACTCACACACACACACACCACATCATGCTGAATAATTTTCAACAGCTCAACCAATCAAAGCCTTGCTTTATTGAATCATGCGGATTTCAATGTCTCTAGCCATGGCAACCAAAAAGTATCTGACAGGCCATCGCCAGGGCAACGTTGTGACAGGCCAGGTAATGGAACCTGTGTCACTGACATCACATGCACTGGAAACACTTCATTATGGGAGAGCACTGTGTGTGTGGGTGAGTGAAAGGAAACAGCCCTACAGTGCTAGCATGCTTTCTCTGTCATGTCTCATTTGCAAGAAGCTGTAATTCTGTAATTGTACAAGGCATGCTGTGTGTGTGTGTGTGTGTGTGTGTGTGTGTGCGTGTGTGTGTGTGTGTGTGTGTGTGTGTGTGTGTGTGTGTGTGTGTGTGTGTGTGTGTGTGAGTGTGTGTGTGTCTCTGTGTGCATAGTATTAGGTGTGAAGTATTCCCTGTTGTGCCACTCGATTATGTAGCAATGACAAACAAAGTAAATGTTACACTCAAAGGAGATAACCGTTGCTCACTGGATTGTTTATTGGGGGGGGGGGGTGACATATATACGATAAAGCCTCAGAAATACATTTTCTTCCCCTGAAAGTATGTCAGCCTTTAATCCACAACCGTTTTGGTTGTTATGACTCTGTTACAGTTTGTTGTTTGACTTATGGCCCCTACTTCAATTTTCAACAACTTGGGTTTTATTTCCATGAGTTCTATTAGTTATAATAACATTGTGCTCACAGAGTCATTGCTGAGATCCGGCGGAGGTGAGATAAAAATGGGTCTAACAGGGCAAGAAACCCGAGTGACCAGATCATCTACAAGTTGTAAGCAACCCAGCAGTTTTGCCAAATTGTCTAAAACCGTTTATTTGCAGGTAAAGCCAAAGGTGAGTGAATCCATGAGTGTGCACGACTATGGCAAGTGTGGTCGATCAAAGGAGAACCAGGACGGCTGTGGAGGATGTTGTTGTGGGATTTCGCTCACAAACAAGTTTGACTTTCAATTTGTATAATTGTCTGACCTTGAGTTTTTCGTCCCATTGGGCCTTTTATGCATCGCGATGTTGCCTAGCCCAGATCACAGTGAATACTTTGGTGAGTTCAGTAATCCTCATAACTGATGGAACCCAAGCTGTGAAAATAAAATCCAAGTTGTGTTGAGCTGGTTTTCCTTTGAGCGCTGCCCTCTTGGGGTCTTGGAATGATTAAGAAAAGTTTGTCTTGCTTTCCAGTTTCATTGTTGGTGCCCACATTTCAACTAAAACCCACCACTGTAGAGTTAAATAAAGCTTTCAAGTCCCCAAGGGGCAATATTGCTTACGCACCCCAGGGTTAGAATATTATAAAATATAGAGCCAGAAGATGATTAGCAGGAGCTGCAGTGAAAAGATCTCCTCCTCCTTTGCGGAAAAATTGTCAAAATTCTGGTCATATATATTCGATTTATTAGCGATCTCTAGCAAGTGCAAAAACATGGCAGCAGCAAAGACTTGGCATCTCTGTGGCCCGCTGCACTGTAAGGCCCTCCTGTGGCCCTCCTGGCCGTCATGGTGGACACATTAGTAAACTGAACCGCCAGCGTGCCCCTTAAATACACTTCCTTATCAGGGATGTTTCCTTTTTGGGTAAACAGTCACAAATAAAGGGCTCTCTTTCTTCCAGGTGTGTTTCAGGGAAATGTATGTATAATATATATTGTCAGTTTGGGTTTGTTTGGTTTGGGTTGCCAGGATGTCTGGTCTGGGTGCGTTTGATTCGGTTGTCAGGCAGTGCCTTTGGACTGTTAGAGACCATCACCTGGGACATGTGATAGCTTATCAAAGTCTGAGCAGCCCTACTGGACCCACACACACACACACACATACACACACGCACACACACACACACACACATACACACACACACATACACACACACACACACATACACACACCTTTCACCTACTACTAAAAGAGGATGAGTTTGGTGTGTCTGCGTCTTTGTGTGTGTGCACATGTGCCTGTGTGTGTATGTGTTAGTCTTGTCGTCAAGGGAACCGTGGTTGGAAGGACAGTTTGACATCTCGCTTGGCATCAAGGGAGACGGCTGTCACCTGACGATGCTGCCACCACGGAGATAACCTTCAGGGTGACAGCAGAGACACACACACACACACACTCAGAGGAATGTATACAGGCAAACATACACACACACACACACACACATATGGAGCCACATATGCATGACCGCTCCAACACACACCGCAGACTTCCCCTGCTGAGCTAAACACAGTGAGATTGATCCTAATTAGTGCTAATCAATACGTTGGTTGATAGTTTTCACCTCAAGGAAATCATCAGACCTCCAACAAAGAGAGGTCAGGACATCCTCTTCTGACTCTCAACAAAAGTCTGATAGGCAGAGTACCGTGAAACCGCCTGACACATTTCCATCAATGAGGAGACTGTATCTCATGATAATCTTACAGGGACGAAATGGTTTGTTTTGTGAACACGTCTTATTTTCTCTGCACGCATGGTGGCAACAGAAACGGACGCGGCAGGAGTCTTTTCCTGTGTTGTGGTGTCATAGTTTTACCTGGACGGCAGGGATATTTGCTTTGGCTTTAGGTACCATGATTGTCTCCAGACACCTCCCATGGCCGCACCCTTGATTGTGCACAGCTGAGGACACTCCATCCCCTGTCTCTATATAAACTCTGGTCCTGCAGTCTGTGGTTGTCAGGTCGTACCGTCTTTCACCCGCTTCAACCCCGTGGCATCCTCTGCCCTCCTTGTGTTCTACGGATTACACTCCGCCGCTCTGCCCTCCTTGTGTTACTACACACGCCGTCAAGCTGCCAGCCCTCTGGTATCGAGCCACGGGACTCACACCGTCTATCTGCCTCTCTGGTGTCGGACCACGGGCTCCACACCCTCCTGCCGTGATTCAGGCTAAATAAAACCTGTTTCTATTAACTTCTGTCTCCTGTGGTCTTGCGTTTGGGTCCGACCTGTGAACTCCCGGGACAGTCTCCTAGAAACCACGTTCAAATAGTGTTAATTTTGTTATTTGTTTCAGCTTCTCTGACCTTATTAAAGACACGTTAGCTGCTCTATTCTTTCCTCGCTATGAAGGTTTATGTCACACAGGGCTGGCAGTATGATTTTTATTTCAAGCTTTGGTGGAGTTTCTTCTTCTCTTGCGTGTTTTGCTTTCAGCTCTCTCTGTGTTACTGTCATGTATTGTCATGTCGACAGGTCATCATTTGATTTAAGGCATTGTGTAAGGCAGTTCGAATTTGAAATGTGTTATTCTTAAGCCAACACACACACACACACACTGTGGGAATACAGGCCCGAGGGCTAACGGTAGCCCCTCCAGGGGTTTAGGAAGCCCTGTCGTTTTCCTGCGGTGCTGAACTGTCATGTAGATGTGACCCAACGATCATCTCCTCCAGTTCGGCACGCCGCCTTTGTTTTAAGTCCCCCGCCCTTCATGTGCATGTGTGTGACACAGTGAGTCAGGGAGTGTGTGTGTGTAAGTACGTAATTCAGTAAGTAGGTAAGTATCCCTCCCATCATTTCCTGTCTTATGGAGCTCAGGCGGTGTTAGCCAGGGTTAGCTGAGGCTTTAGCACCTGCTGTCACTGCTGCAGCCCCACTCACTGGTCCAGACACAACGGCTTGAGCTTGGAGATGAGGATTACTGCTAGTAATGTGTGCTAAGAGCATTAGCTCGGGCCTGGGTGGGTAATAGATTGTTAGAAAGCACCGGACAATAACCAGGAACCACCTATAATTGAATAAAGTTGGTTGCGCCAAACAAAAAGCTGGAAAAGTTTGCTCAATAAATCTCCTTGACGCGTGTCAAGGTAAGCTTGTTGGCGAGAGCATCTCATGTTGTATATTACATGTGTGTTTGAATGTTACACTCTGAGCCGGTGAGACAGCAGAGGAAAGTGGACTTCATCAGCTTATCCAAAATCCCGGAAGTCATTAACAGACTCAGCTGAGATTTTGATGACTGTTTGTCTTTCAAAACGTGGAAATTGGCTTTGCATGACCATATATGTAAAATGTTAGCTTGATTATCAACAGGTACAGAGCCACCTTTACACTGTTGAGTAAGTGAAAACACTGTTTGTCACCTTGATTTTCTCATCTACGATTATTCTCTGGGATAAATCTGAGTGTGATTGATTATCACACTCTATCTATCCAGACTATTTAAAACTAATTTCACTATATATGTCGTGTATTTTCCTTATATCCTTGTCCCTTTTTATTCTGAGGAAGACACAATGGTGTGAATGTGTTAGTCCAGTTTAAGGCTGCAAATCAATCAGTGTGCTGTGCTATTTCTGGTAGAAGAACTACAATTATGAAATGCATTGCAAAGCTGAACTTGAATACATCCTAAAACACTTTCAGCTGCTATTTGTTTGGGACATTTGTCATAATATTTGCTTCCTTTATGAAACGGCCCAAAACAATTGTTGATGAAATGTAGTGACAAGACAATTTTGTGAGGGAATTAAGTTGTCTTTCCTGGAACTTTTTTACCTCCAGTAAAATGTTGTTTTTCTGTCAACTTTTCCTTGAAATTACATCCACACCAACAGCAAATGCTTTTGATTGGAACATCATGCGGTCCACATAAAAATATGTTCACTGTTAAAGAGTCAACTTTTTTATGGTTAGTTTATATATACTCAAAGCGTATGGCTATTTAATACTAACTATGTTCCACTAACTTTAACCAAAGTGCTTTTGTTGCCTAAACCTTACCACACACAGGATTCAGGTCTGTCAAAGGCCTGCTCTTCGTACGCAATCTACCCGACTTCCTCTCTATGAATTTGGTGCAGTAAATAAATGTAGCACTTCCCTCAATCGAACAAACGTCAAGTACTGTCAAGTACACACTCTGGGAAGCCTGGAGTCACTTTGATATGTTTGAAAAATATTTAAAAGCATCGCTGGACACTGTGCTCTGTGTTCATGCGCTGAGTCATATCACTGATGAGCATTCAACCTCCTCTGGTGAGAAATATTATGATCACTGGTTTTCTGGAGACCACTGGTTTGACTGGTACACACACACACACACACACACACACACACACACACACACACACACACACACACACACACACACACACACACAGACCTCTCAGTGGGGGCCAGCAGCAGACCAGGTAATGATGGCTATTTCAGTTTCTCTACTCCTGATGTTCACATTGACTGGCAACCTCACACTGCGACAGACAATCTCCTCTTCTCCCTTTTCTCCTTGATTGGGGGAGAGGCAGATAGGAAGTGGGCAGAATACTCTCATGTAGTGTGTCAGCAGCGTGCCACTCACACTCACCCCTAGGATCATCAAATGTGGATGAGCAAGTCCACACGCGCACACACACACACACACACACACACACACACACACCTGCACTGAGAAAGAGTTGTATGCTGAGCAACAGAGGGAAAGACATAAGAGAGGAGAGGAACAAACATGCGGCAGAAGAAAACAGCAATACAACTAATAGTCACAATTATTCATGAGAACAGGGAAAGATAAAGAGCAGCAAACAGAGAGGGAGCGAGAAAATAAATTGACAAAAAGTGAAATATGCCAGTTCATAAAAACATATTTAACAGAAAATACATCTAAATAAATACCAGTTAGCTGCTAAAAATCTCCACAAAGACATTCAAATATAGTGGCTGCCTCAGTAAAGGAAAAATAAAAACGTTATCAAAGGATCCGACACTGTGACTTGATGATTGAAAAAGGTTGTCATAGAAACTCATTGCAAGAAAGAAGCATCTGAGAGTGTCTGTTGACTCGGCAAATAAAACTAAATTGAAGGTGAAACTGATATGTTGACATCGAAAGCCACAAATGTATTCATATTTGATGTGTATTTGACAGCCTTTTCCCGACTAATTAGATAAGATGAAGATGAACAAAAAGCAGTCAAACAGACAACAGCTGTACAATTTATATTAATGCTCATTCATTCCCAAGAGGCAACCTAAGTACACATGAAATGCTATTAATGCGACTGACTCTGAAAATACAACTTGCAGCAGATACAGAGGCAGAGAGGGGGAACGAAGGAGGGTTTCCTGTGTTTCCCGCTGAACTGCAAAGTGTCTCGGTGTGTAAAAGACACAAGACTAATCACTCTCATTGTGGCCTATTTCCATGGTAACTCTGCACCGAGCGGCAATTTAGCCTCGCTTGCTAACGACACAGAGCGAGTCATTATCTTAGCGCCAGGCTAGGGCCTCCTATTTAAAGATTCACACCATGAATGAACAATTAGAGAACAGATTGGCCTAAGTGGGGGAGAAGAGACAGGAAAAGACGGAGGGAGAGGGGACACTGGGGCCGGTATGTGGTCATCCTTCTCTCCATCTAGACATCCAGGGATGCCCTGTGTGTTGCTTTCATTTACATCATCGTTAATGCTCACCCTTCAAACCGTTGAAACGACATTTTCAATGCAAAGATAATTTGTTACTCTGACTGAGGATTGCATAAGGTGAAGTAAAAGCAATATCGAGGTAGATTGAATGTACTGCAATAGACCACAAATAGTAGAAAATATCAACAAATCAATTGCAGAATTACATGGTTTGCACATATCTCACTGTCCAATGCAGGTGTGTTGCCAGATGTGGTTGTTGGAAAAGTTTAGCTCGCTTAAAGTTTTTTACCAGACAACCCTGGAGCCGTCGGCATTGTCAACCACCAGATAGTTTCTCATACCTGAAGGCAACAGCATATTAGAAACAAACCAGTTTGAGCAGAGTTGCATCTGAAGTTATTTTTTGTTGTTTTGTTTTGATGCTGTTTCAAATGGTGGGCGGAGGGTTTGCGATTGAGAGAGGCAAGTTTGAAACAGTCTCTCCTCAAAGGAATTCATAGTGTTGCAAGTTTCAGACAATCTGACATGCACTGTGTTTAAAGATGTCGGTCACCGTTAAACCTGAAACACAGAGGTTGAACGTTGATAGGAAATTACAAATGACCTATTTCGTGGTTAAGTTTGGAGGGCTTGTTGCTTTAATTAGATTCATATGAAGAGGTCCCTGGTCTCTTTCTGTCTCTGTCTGTCTCGCTTTCTACTCTGTCTCTCTCTCCGTCTGCCTGTCTTCTGTCTGTCGCTCTCTCTCTCTCTCTCTCTCTCTCTCTCTCTCTCTCTCTCTCTTGCTGTCAGGCCTTTTGTGTGTCTTCTTCTGAAGAAGCTGTCAAGCTGTACTGTTTAATGGCTCTCACAGGAGGGACAAAAAGCATACTTTGTTTTGTTTTGTCGGCCTGCCGTGCTGTTCGGCTGAGTGAGTAGAGAGGAGAGAGAGCGAGAGAGAGAGAGAGAGGGGGGAGTCGGGGGGGGAACATGTAATTTAGTGTTTGCCCCACTCTACTGTACATAGCTTTAGTCA
This sequence comes from Melanostigma gelatinosum, assembly GCF_949748355.1. Taxonomy (NCBI): domain Eukaryota; kingdom Metazoa; phylum Chordata; class Actinopteri; order Perciformes; family Zoarcidae; genus Melanostigma; species Melanostigma gelatinosum. Next base: position 17,002,396 of record NC_136637.1, on the reverse strand, counting down.
TGCTAATGCTGCTCTTTGTGGGGCTGAGGAGATAGCCATCAATCAGCTGTCATTATGGTCAATTGAAAAGAAAAAAAAGAGAGGGAGAGAAAGAGTAGGCCCCAGTTCCCCTCCCTCCTCGTCCTCCTTTTCTTCTTCTGCTACCTAGCGGACTTGGGGGTCCTGGGAAAGCCTGGCAGCTGGATCCAGATCTGGATGCGTAGGACAGGAGGAGGATCTGGGGCAAAACAAAAATGCAAATAGGTCTTTTACAAACAGTTTTTGTGTGTCGTCACGGTTAGCTGTCAGTGTGTTGAAAAGCCCTCAGAGTCTTTGTGTTCTTGTTGTTGTCAACAAGCATTTCGGAAGAAGTATCTAATTGTAAAATGGCACTTCTGGAAACTTGCAGTGCCAGTCACAGCCGTCGGCCGCTGTCAGCAGAGGATGAACCCTTTATTATGCTAGCTGATGTTAGCGCTAAGATAAGCTAACAGGCCCATTAGTGCCAGTTCATTTAGCTCGTTAGCCGAAGCCTCGGGGCTGATGACATTCATTACATATCATTAGTGCACAATTAACATGTCTCACTCAGACGACGTCGCTCCCAATGTTACACGACACTTTTAATCATGTTTTATGAAATGTTTCCGCCGGCATGACATGATTTATGAGTTTTACATGACAGGGCGTTCATTACATCAACCCGCTGTAATCATAAAGTGCTGCTGCAGACTCATTCCATGTCCAAAGTCACGATCCTGCTGTGTCCTTGGGACTGAAACTTCAGACGCAGTTTATTTAGAATTAACATTTTTTTTCTCACCCAACAATTCACTTCTCCTTTTTATTGCTTCCTTGGCTATGAATCTTCCGGGAATGCAATTTAGATTCTACAGCACATTCCAGTTTGTCAAGGTAAAAATTCTAAAGCTGATTCAGATCTCCCTTTTAGAAGATTAAGGAGTGTGTTTCTCTTTGAAAGATCCTTCAGGATACTAACAGTCGAGATGAGGTGTGTCAGATTTCAACTGCTTCTGAGATTTGTTTTGTAGTCCATAGTTGCCGAACCTCGTTGTTTTAGGATTCGTTGAACTGACGACCCAGTTATCATTCATAAATGTTAGATTTTGACACTAACTGTGGCTGCCAAATGCAGTGGTGGAAAGTAACTAAGTACATTTACCCAGTTACTGTGCTTTTGCAGTACAATTACATTTACTTAAGTATTTCCATTTCCCGTTACTTTATACTTCTAGTCCACCACATTTCAGTCTCAAATTTTGCACTTTTGACTCATTCACTATTTCTCTGACAGCTATAGATGCCATTTACTTAGCAGATTGGGATTTTACCAACCATTCACACTCCTAACTCGTCGTGTACTGCTGCTTGGTCAGTGCTCCCGAGTGTCTGACACGACGCACGGAGGCTCCCTTAAGCGTGTGTGATGCACAGGGCTTGCAACTAACTCCAATGTAAACGCATTAAATTTATGTTTCATACAACATCCTCAGTGCTATGCATGACATTCGAGAAAAACATCACCTTTGTAACATTAAAACTGTATATAATTATAATTAGCTTGGTACCAATAACTTCAAAATCAGGTCTTGTGAACCAATATCATTTCACTGAACGTCGACAGCCTTTTATCATTAAGCAGCCAGCCTTAATTTAGATGGCCACTTCAAAAATCTGAATGTGCTCTTTAATCCAGAAGACTCTTGCATGTTTTATTTAGCATTTCATAAAAAGTGTAATTCATAATTTGAGGAACAATGTTTTGCAAAGTAAAGCTGGAGTGACGTTGCTTCAATAACTTATTGTTATAGAGAACCTTGAGAAATCCTTTATATACAAAGATCTAAGAAGAACGCTTATGTACCAAGACAGTCCACCAACCAACCCACACACACACACACACACACACACACACACACACACACACACACACACACACACACACACACGGAGGTACAAACAGTACTATTCTCTTTTTTTCTCACTATCACACCCACCCACTGATCCACACACAGACATAGCGAGAGAGCGCAGTATTGATTTTGCTGTCAGGCTGTTGAGTGTGTGTGTGTGTACTTGTGTGTGTGTATAAAAGGGATTAAGGCCCTCTCTCAGCTGAGATACCATCAGCCATCAACCCTGGTAGTCCGCTTCGGGCTTTCCCGGCTGCCGCATTGTCTATTCTGCTCCGCTATGTGAAAAATGTTGAATATCAACAATGGCTTTCAGTGGTGTATTGTTGAGTTTTTGTATGAACTAATCTTGCCTCAGTGAAAGAGACCTAGGGCTTGGACAAAACGTCTAGAGCCACAGCATTCCTAGCTGGCTCTCCCCTTGAACACTGAGCAGAAGGCTGGGGCTGAGGGAGGCAGAGTGGAGGGGAAGGCAGGCTGGAGGAGAGGCAGGGACGGGGAGAGCCGAGGCCGGGGTAGGAGCTCTGAGGCTGGGGAGATGACGGGCCAGGGGAGGCTGGGGCGGAAAAAGTGTGATGGTGGGGGGGGGGGGGTGGGTACTGGATACCGGCTAAGGTGGGAGAAAGGTGAGGGACAGGGAGGCAGAAGAGAGGCCGCGAATTAAGGTGCCATAGCTGGGAGAGGAATGCTATAGGCGTGTTTGAGACGAGGGATAAGGTGAAGAGAAAGTGTCACAAGGAGGAGGAGGAGGCCAGGTAGGGAAGATAAAGTGATATTGAGGAAGAACTGGGAGTCAACTGAGAAATATGGACAGAAATATGTCACTTTTCTGGTGTGTGAGTGTACGAGAAGACAGTTTCTTAGGCTGAGGAAGATAAAACCAGTTAAGGTAAAATAACTAGACGTGGCTGGAGGTGAGACAAGTAACAGGACAACCAGAGACCAAAATATGGGCAGAAAAAGAGACGAGGGGAGTCTTTTGCTTCTCCTGCCATGGATGTAATGCTAATTTGGACATAGGCCAGCATCCAATCAGACAACAGGACCGTAGGCCTTGTCATAATGGCAACCATGACATCACTGCAAGGTAAGCTGATTGAAAGATTGGCCGAATGATTGACTGACTCTGTGACTGTGTTTAGTGACACAGAATCGTTTGATTGGCTGTCTGAGGGAGAAAAATCTGAAGTTCACTCTTCTCGAAACAGGCTGTTAATTCCAGGTGTGAGTGCAGATGTAGAGACTGTGAGGAATAACTGTCACAGGCCATGAGGAGTTTCCACGCAGGCGTTGCTGACTGCGCTCGTGATTTCATGCAGATTTATCCGGTAGCAAAATGCCTGTGGTGCTGCTCAGAGGGAGGTTTCTGTCTGTCTGTCCATCTGTCTCTCTGTGTATGTGTGTGTGTGTGTGTGTGTGTGTGTGTGTGTGTTTCTGTGTGTGTGTGTGTGTGTGTGTGTGTGTGTGTGTGTGTGTGTGTTGCCATCTCTGTGGTCTCCCTCCGCGTGTCTCTTTCCTGTCCCGCTGTGACTGATGAGGCTCCTGCAGATAGAGGAGGAGAGGTGGAGCTGGGATGGAGTTTCCCTCAGACTCTGCTTTCAGATGACTTATGTTTGTGTTTGAGTCGTGGTAGAGCGACACCATGTTATATTAGCAGTTTCAAACAGTTCTTATCTGGGTTGCATTTCTTTGCATTATGGGTAAAAAAAACTGTACGGCATACTCAAAAATCAATGGTTAGTATGCCAACATATTTCCACAGCAGTGCATTAACTAACGCAGCTGGGTCAGTGTCACTGCGCTTCACACTATGACACTCTACACGCCCCTCTTGATTCGGTTCTCCATGTCAGTCACACCGTGTCAATATATACATCGTGTCTTTTCAAAATAAACTTCTCTTTTCACAGGAAGCCAGGTTCAGGCAACAAAACCACTTAGTTAGGTCTATGGAAGGATCGTGGGTGTCGTCGACATGACTGACTAACGACGGGTTTAAAAAAATGTCAACTTTATTTTTTTTACGGGACACAAAAATCGGTGTCCTGGACGAAAGTCGTCTGTTTGTTTGAGCCATAAACCTCTCCTCCCGCCTGCCCTGTGTGGACTATCTCACTCTTTAAACTACGCCAGTTACTCTGCCGGTAATGTTATGTTTCCTCTTTTCCAGTGTGAACACGCTGCACACTCAAAACCCGGTTAGAGTGAGTATGTAGCATTTAGACATTTAGTTTCTCTGCTCAGAAGTCCCCATCTACTCAAACCGGTGATCTCTGGTTTGGCACTTGCACCTCTACACTGTGGCCTCTCCCGACCTGCAGACTGCAGTTTTGTTGACATTAAAAATGATTTTACTTTGGATGTATTAATTACATAAAACATTTATTCAGGAACAAGTTCAAAGCTTCTTCTATTTTTCTGTAAATACCCTTTTCTTTTCACAATTTGCACAAGGTGAATATTTCCAAACATTAAGTGGCATTTGAGGAGTCTTCATAGTTGTCATTATCTTTCGGAGAGAGAAGCGTTCACAGTTGAGTGGTAGTTTCTGAGACTGTCTTCAGCAGAACTGTGGGGTTCACAGGGGTCAACGTGGTGTGCGTGGCAGTTTGGGGCCGGTGCCACGGAAACCTGGAATTGAGAGATGGTTGGCTTAACCCCTCACCCCCAACACACATACACACACACACACACACACACGCACACATGGACATGTGAACATCAGTGCAGTGTAATCGGTCGCCCCTGGTGATTTGTTCTCTCAGCTTGAAGCCCTGTCATTCCTCCCTGCTCTCCTCACAATTACAGCCCTGAACTGAACTAGAAAATCTGCTCCAATCTAGCAATTAGTCCTGAGGCCACTGTGTGTGTGTGTGTGTGTGTGTGTGTGTGTGTGTGTGTGTGTGTGTGTGTGTGTGCGTGTGTGTGTGTGTGTGTGTGTGTTCTTTGTGTTTCAATCTCTGTGAGGACCAGGAAGACTGAAGTTGGTTACAGCCAAATTGTGATTTTGTGTTTCAGAGACATCAACATGTCGTAGTCATTGAAATATATTTATTAGGGGTGTAACGATACGCGTATTCGTATTGAACGAGGTCACGGTTCGGTACGCATGACGAACCGAATGTTTGAATAAAAAAAAATAAAAGATTTATTTTTTTTTAAAACCTTTATTTAACCAGGTAGTCCCATTGAGATTAAAAATCTCTTTTGCAAGATGTAAGTAACAATACAAGATGTAAGTAACAATACTACATAACAGTAAGGAGCAGTTTTTGTTTTTTATGCTTATGTGTTGCTAAGAAGACACCCCAGAAGATGGGTCACTCAGGTATAGTTCCATCATTGTTCAAAGTCAAAGAATAACTTCATGATGTTAGTTGTAATGAATAAATATATTTTAAAATCAAGTACATTTCTCTGGCATTTATAGTTTTCTACTGTACCGAAACGTACCGAACCGTGGCTCCACTGTATCGTACCGAACCCAACCGTGAATTTTGTGAACCGTTACACCCCTAATATTTAAATATATATTTTTACCTTGTTGTTATTTTTGTCAACAAATTAGTCCACAGTGGAGATGCTTATTAGCCTCACCCCAATGACAGTGTTTCTCAAAATTAGAATTGAGGATCCTGCAGTTTATTGCGCTCCCTGCCTGCGTTATGTTTGAAATGACTGAAGGAGGATGAAAGCTTTGGATGAGATTATTTTTTTTTCCAATTATCAGAAACTTTAAATGTAGCTGCATATATATATACATTTACTTGAAGAACACCACCATCATTCTATGGTCCCTTTCTTAGAGGGGCCATAAAGCAACAAGAAGATTTTGTGAATAAAGTGAGAATGATGATGATTTGAAGAATAATTGTTCCTTTGTCTTATATACATTTTTACATTAATATATAAGTCACTGTTATTAACTTGGTGTAAGTATTGTAATGCCATTTGTCTGTGTTGGGGATGAGTGCTAAGGAAGTCAAAGTTAAGATACAGGACTCATGGCCCATCACTTAGTGAAGCAACAATGTTGCCGGCAACATGTCTCAGTCTAAATTTGTGAAGAGACGGACTGTTTTATCCACCATGGAAAGACGACGGCACCCTCTTCAGTGTTTTGTGCTGTTAAGCAATGCAAAGATGTTGGACCAAATCCAAAATGAGGCAATGTGAAGGCTGGTGCTCTTTTTACAAGTGCTTACATTTCTGTTTATGGAAAGTGAAGTTTGTTCATAGTTTGTATTCATAAAAGCTCAATATAACAAATCAAAAATTTGCCCTCAAGAGGCCTCAAGGGGATGAAGCAAACGGCATGAAAAAACTTTCCAAAAATGAAGTGGTACCTTTCACATACAAAGTACTCAAGATGATGCCCAATGATGGCATTCCTGAGAAGCCTGTCCTCATTATAACATGTGGCCTGGCTGGCTGAAACATGTATTGACTTTGCCATAAACCTATATATAAAGACAGTGAGGAAGACAGCCTCGGGTTCAATAGGTTTAAAGTAATGCAATGGAGAGTCCTTATAAGTGTAGCAAATTCAACTGAAAGTGCGAGTGCGTGAGGATGAGAGGATGAAGCGGACAGGAGAGGAGTGCAGCGTGGTCAGGGTGGGATGTGGTGCAGGGGGGCGGAGGAGGGAAGGTTTTCTGTGGCCAGGGGGAAGGCAGGCCTGACTGCGCAGCGACAGAGACGCTTAGTGCCGCCTGGCTTCCTCCTAAAGACTCGGCCTCCCCCCCCCCCATGCGCATCCTATGTCCCCTGTCTCTCCTCTGCCACCACTCTCCTTCACTTTCCTCTCTCCTCCTTTTGTCCGTTCCTTTCCTTCACCCTCCAGTTCCTCCCGCTCGCTCTCTTTTTCTCACTCCATTCCTCCATTTCTCTCACTTCCTTCGTCCCGTCCCTCCCCCCCCCTCCCCTTCTCGTCTGGGCCATTACAGACACTCAGCAGCGGGCTGAGAGGCGGGGGTGGGTGGCTGCGGTGGTGGGATGGGGAGATTGGGGGGGTGGGGGGGGGGGACAAAAGCCCTGAAATGCAGCGGTCCGACGAGAGTGGCTGGCTTTGAAAAGAAGCCGGACGGCCTCTTAAGTGTGTGGACGGACAGACTCGGATAGACAGACGGAGCAGACTCAGGCCTTTATCCTCATGCTTTAGCCGATGCCTGCTTTGCCCCCCCCCCCAAAAAAAGCACATCATCCGCCTTGTGCCCTTCCCTCCATGCCTGATGTTTTATCAAACACATTAAGATGTTATGGAGGGATGAGAAGAAGACGGTAATACAGCTGAAGGCCAGACACTTAAGAGGTTGATGGAGAAAACTTTATCCCTCCCTAAGAGGAGGAGAGGCGAACCCATGGATGGGATAGAAGAGTGTGTGCGTGCGCTGCCTTTAGAGGTTGCATCTCTTTTATTGTACATTAAGACATTACACCTTAGTTTTTCACCATCACCGCTGTGCAGCTGCTGTTGGGGTCAGTGTTGAGAGAGACAATATTGACAGTGAAATTGGATGCAGCACATTAAGAGAGCTGAAAGTGCTACTTACAGGTTTTTACAAAACTGCTTTTGAAGACGCAGCTCAGCTGATGAAAGCCGCCACACTAAAAACACTGATATGCAAACATGATCAAACTCTGTACAGTAATGATATTTTTGGTCGGAAAGCTAAAGCTTTTCATGTTGTTGATTTAATTTTTTTTGCAGTTGAGAGATCAATAAAAACTAAAGTAAAATCATTTTACAAATCCATAACTCTGTGTGACGCTAATCTTTTCTAAAAAAAAAGCTTCAATTGTAAACAGATGAGCTGAATGGATTTACTGTCCAACTCCCATCTCTTTTCAACCTAATTCTCCGACCAATTATGGCAGTTTGTATTCAGCCGTATTATTTTACTCCGATGGGAGGGGTCCTCGAGTGATATTTTCTGCCTACGTTTATTTACTTGTGTTGGCTGTCTCTTTGTTGTGGGTGGTGTAAGAGTATTATTATGGATTTGGCTCTGAGAGCTTAGCTGGTCCGCGATTCTGATATCAGCTGGACTTTGATCAAAAGCAACAAGCTCCAAATCCACTTTAATCAGAGCAGCGTTCGTTCACCGGCGGGGAGACTTCATAGCAACCGCAGCACAGGGACGTTTCTGAGACGTCGGGGGGAATAAACAGACTTATTGACACTTTTGTATTTGCGCTAATTAAATTGAATGAAGCTAAAGTTGCACGGAAAACAATTTCAAAGATCAATATTATCTGGAGACAAGCGTTTGAATGACAATGGTGTGAGAGCTCTGTGAAGTCTATGAATTATAATTCATCTTACAGTTCTGGAGCAGTAGACCGTGTTAAACTATGTGCGATGCCGTTACTAGTTTGGTCTCTTATTTATGGTGCTATGCTCTTATTGTTTTTGTCTTTAATTTTTCGCAAAGATCACCTGTTAATTAAGCCAAAGTGCAGCTGCGGTTTTATTATGAGATTCACCTTGACTGATTTCTGTCTATATGAAAATAATGAAAGGTGTTCTCAGCGCTGGTATGAAAGGGTGAACATCTTTTTTACTAATTATTGGATTCATATTTGCTAACTTAAAGCTGCTATAATGAACATTTCAATGGATCAAATGATACGGTTTCGTGACGGGTGTCACAATCAGTTCTTTTGAGTTCGTAGCAACCGCTGCTGAGAAAGTTGCAGTTACAGTTTGTCATTGTTACATCCACCATTCTGTCGGACCTGTGGACTTATTTTATCTTCTGGTAAACCAACACTTGTCAATTGTCTTTCTTTGAGTTGCATTCACTGCTACTACAATTTGTTGTTTCATCCAATGCAGTTTTTATAGTTTCACAGAAATAGCTAACTTCTTACTTTGTGTGTGTTTAGCTCCCTCCATAGCTGTGCACCTGCACACATAGTCAGGGCAGACAATAAACCACAGAGATACTAGAACATGATTTTAGATAGCAAGTTGTTGCATGTCATTTTCATTCGAAGATCTTATAAAGACGACGTGATCCAAAAAATCTTGTACCCCTTCATCTGCTCTGTCCGCCATGTTGACGCTTTGTTTGGCAAATGCATTTGTGTTCGAGTCATTGGGTTTATGTGTGAAAGCAGCATCAGTAACACAGCAGCTCAGTCGATCCGATGAAATGTTTCACAAATCTATTCACCTTCACCTTTTATAGTTTACGGTCATTCACTGCGCCGGAATCTTTTTAATAATTTTTTAATTCAATTCCATGACTCTATATCCCTGAAACCGATTCAACCTAAATCAAATCAAGAATTTAAAATGATTTTTAGAACCTTAATTTTAAAAATAAAATGGAGGCACGGCACTGTTTTGCCTGCAGCCGTGTATTATAGTATGTAGACAGAGCATAAGACCTCAGTGTGGGTGCATATTAGTGGCATGGATAGACTATCAAACAAAGAGGTTGTAAGAGATGAGAGAGGGTGGTTTTATTGCACAACAATAGGTTTATAAGGCTTAAACTGATCTGCAGCATACCTACGACAAGGGCCAAACACACACACACACGCACATGCACATGTATGAATACAGCAACCCCAATCAACCCTAGCGTGTGCCAACAAGTTACACGCACAGTCTGAATAGCCAAATCCGGCTAGCCCTCTCCGAAGTCCGGCCAAGTCCATCTACTATTGCCCCCCCCCCTCCCACGCACACACACACACACACACACACACACACACACACACACACACACACACACACAGCCAAAACCCAGTGACACCCATGCCAACTCCCCATTTAACACGGAAACACACACATATGTAAAATGTGACCACACAGCTTAGCCCCCCAGTAAGACCCACAGAGCCGTGTGTGTGTGTGTGTGTGTGTGTGTGTGTGTGTGTGTGTGTGTGTGTGTGTGTGTGTGTGTGTGTGTGTGTGTGTGTGTGTGTGTGTGTGTGTGTGTGTGTGTGAGCTCACGTCGGTCAGTACTGAGGCCTTTCCCTGCAGTTGGGGAGTGCGGATGTAGGGATGGAGAGGGAGAGAAAGAGGATTAGAGTGATATGGAGACAAAGAACAACAATAGTTTGTCACATTTTGTCAGAGAGGATTTTATGGAAAAGCTGATTTGGAGTCTGCCCACCAACAAACAACGATCGGAAATATGGGATTTATTACTAAATCAGTTTAAGAATTTGCATGAAGTTTAACAACGCATAAGTGTGTGTGATACACTCTAAATGAGTGTGTGTTCATGCAAACTAAATCAACATCTCAACGGAAGTACATTTCATAAACGTTATCTGAGTTTGGCTGTGTTCTGGAGTATCTTTTGGTATTTATTTTGTGTTGGATACAACACATAATGTGTTTGCAGATCATATAAGTAAGATTTCCTACATTTCCTTTAACACGTTCTCAGCTAGTGCTGGAAGTACATCAACATGTGTCGTCCCTCAACCTGGACAGCTCGAAATGACACTTTTCTGTCAAAAGCAGCTGCTGAAGAGGACGACACACACAAGCTCAACACATTAATGCACACAATACAATATCAGTATCTCGAGTATTTTACTGTCCATGATTTAAGGAGAGCAAGTCATGGAATATAGTCTTTTTTTAAATCATGGCTGGGCGTGCATTTTAGTGCATGTGAGTCTCTCTGTTGTGCTCCACTAGCTAGCTATTGGCCGCTGCTTTCATACGGCGGTCACGGCAACAACACAATCAACTTTCCACCAAATTTCATTTCAGTTTTGGATATATTTTGCGAACTAATACAATAAATGACAACGAAAATACAACCTCCGTAGGAAAAGTAAAATACTTAGATATGTCTAGTTCTGTTTTGTACATGAATTTAACTTTCCATTGCATCCCGGCTGTCCTCTAATTGAACCAAATAAACAACAGCAAGTTGATCAAAAAAAACATCTTTACCTCTTTCCCTGCTAAACAAGGCATTACTGCGGCATCGCAGCCTCTGAGGTTGAAGCTACTTTCATCCACAGTTTAGCGAGAATGTCGGCCGGGCAGCGGGAGCTTTCAGACGCAGGCGGAGTGTAAGGAGGGAAACAGCGGGATCAGTTTGAAGTCAATGAAATGATTTAATGTTTCAGAGTCAGCCTCGCCCCTGGGGAATGGAACGATATGGGCTCCTAATTGACACAAGGTCAACTGCTTCCCCCTCTCTCTCTCTCACACACACACACACACACACACACACACACACACAAATATTACAGTCTCGCCAATAGCCAGACCAGTCCAGTGCTGGCCGGTGCCGGACAAACAAAGGTCTGTGCTGTCTGACTATAATGATGGATGACCACCAGGCTCATATTTTATAGGGATTTCACAGGAGTCAGTCCGTTCCCAGGCTGAGCTACAAGTCAATAGCCTTCTATGCGGCTTCCCAAAATCTCTACGACGACATGTTTACGAAATCTTGAGAAAAAAAAGAAGAAAAGTTGTATGATTTTATTAGGCCAGAATCAGCCATTGATGGAGCAGCAGTTAACTGCAGCTGAATGTGATTAGCAGTGAGTGGAATGTTCTATTCGTGTCATTATTAGCTGATTGACAGAACTCCGGTGGTCATTATTGTTCACGTTTGGAGGGTGTGGAGTCACCATGTGAAAGTGTGTTTTGTGCTTTGAATGGGACTGCGTTGCTGTCATACTTTTTTCTCTTAAAAAGTAATTTAGTCTGTTATTGAGTCCTGAAATCTTGTGTTCTTAAGAAGCTAAAATAAAATGCTAATAGGGTGGTGTAGTTATACCACATTTCAAAGCAACCTATTACAGGCATTTTTGTTAATCAACGGCATTTTTTCTTGACACTGATGTTTTATTCTATCTTGTTTTACATATTTATAGTCATCTAAAGAAAATAACATGAACAGGTGAACCTGATTTGGAGTGCTCTGGTGTCCTTGGGGTTTGGCCTCGGAGCTTTGTCATTTCTCATCATCATTTCCTGTCACGTCTCCGCCGACCCACGGTGGAGGGACCGCATTGTCACGGAAACGTAACAACCACCCTCAGGTTGAAGCTGTTACCTCTGGCAGCACTGTTGCTGTTGGCTGCGCTGTGTGCGCTGTTTGCGCTGTTAGCGCTGTTGGCTGCTAGCCCCCGACCCTGATATCTCCCTGTTCAGAGCCGTGTGCAGGCAGGAAATACCGGCTGAATGGGTTGTAGTTTTATTTTATTTATTTATTATATTTGATTTTATTTGATTCTGTGTATGTAATTTATTGACCCTAGGGTCACATTGTGGTTTTTTATGTTTTTAAATTTCTGCTGTTAAGCACTTTGTGATGTCATGTCTGTGAAAAGCGCTCTATAAATAAATTGCATTCATTCATTCATTCATAGTTGCTGCGATAGTGGGCCGATGACGCAACGCATTAAACATCGAAGAATGCTTGCAAAAATAATGGTTGCAAGCGAAAGCATACAAACTATTTCTATTCGAGATCTGGCCACCCATGTTCAAGCTAGCAGTTTTTACAGGTTCCAATGTGTTCTTATCAAACCTGAGTCAGGGCGGGTCAGAATGACATCCAGTGTAATCGCTGTGACCTCCTGTATTGCTGAGTGCATCTTAGCTCTTTGGTCGATGTATGAAATACCGAGTGGATCCAAGCTATGAAGAGGTACAGGATAATCATTACAGGAGAAACATTTGCTCTTTGACACAGCATAGTGTGAAGTGCTGGTAAAAATGATGTGTTGCTGCTCTGTGTGAGTGTGGCAGCTTTATAATTGGTGGAGCAACATGGTGCTGCCATTGCGGGGGGTTCTCTCTCTATTGGAGTCTGTTTGGATTGATCATAATTTAGATCAGATCTTATTATCAGACTGTCCTCGGGTCCCTTTTGGATCAGGTCTCTTTTGCACTTTGGGTGTGAACAGATTTGTCAGAGGTCCGTTTCCTCAAAGGCAGAGGACTTTCTGTGGGACTCACTTTCATACCTTTGAATTACTCCATGCAGTTGAACTCATGATCGCAAAACCAATACGTAAGTCAGATCTTGTACATATGTGGAAGTAAGAGGAAAAAAACAGCGTCGTTATCCTGATTCACTCACACAATTTTACATCCCCAAACAAATATCAAATCTGCTGAAGTTAAGAGACCTGCAGATGTAAGCTGTGACACAAAGAGAAAGGAGTGCAGGTGTCAGAGGCGACGCCACCAGATGATCAGCTCCCTCCATGACATTTCTCAAGCCTCCGGTTTATAACGGGCAGCAAGAAAACACGTCTCGCACATCTGAACAGTGCCGCGATGACATCTAATCAGATGCCGGAGGAGACGATGGTGTCACAGCTTAGAGAAAACACGCTGATTCCCCACCGGCTGTATTGTCACCAAACGCGCTTCTCTCTATGGACTGTAAATTATTTAATTTGAGCGCCAGATGTGGCGTTTAGATTCTGCTTGCGCTCGTTGAGAGAGACGGAGGGAGGAAGAGAGGGAGAGAGAGGGAGGGATAGAGAATGAGGAAATTACAGGAAGGAGAGAAACAGCTTGGCAGACGGACAGCCAACAGCAGCCCAGGCACTTGACAGAGCTCTCAAACGCCATGATTGTGTGTGTGAGTGTGTGTGTGCACGCGAGTGTTTTTTTTTCCACTTGTGTATCATGACAGCTGAATGAAAATCAATCTGCTTCTACATCTGCCATCTTGAGTGTTGGGGAGCGCAGATGGGCCTTCCCTGTCACACTGAGCTAGCTGGCAGCCGACCAACTCAGGTCTTTCCACTTCTTCTTTCCTCTTTTTTCTAATCTCATCCTCTTCTTCTCTTCCCTCCTTCTTCCTCCTCTCTGCTCTCCTCCCCTCTCCTCTCCTCTCCTCGCCAATCAGATGCCAGGCTCTGAAGAACAGTTTTTTCCTGTCTTGACGTCTCCAAGTCACTCTGACAGCAGATGTTTGGGGCCTTTCGAAGTAGCAATCTGGGCTCTAATCACCCTCATTGACGGCTCCGAGGGCCCCTGTTGCAGCTCTGAATGGCAAATTAAAGCGTTTTTAGATAACGTTTGTAATTGGCTAAATCGTTTATAAGCCCGGAGATCACACTTTTAATCTGCAGCCTAACATGACGGATCATGAAACCGAGACAGATCTCGTCCGTGCTGCATGTTTTGTCGAGCGCTTCCTTGCCCCTCCAACCCGTTTTGGTTTCTTTCCTAATGTGTTACAGTATGTTTGATGCTTAAATGATTTGCCCATCAGATTAACAAACACTAATCGTTCTCTCCGCTGCAGTTTGTCTCAGTGTCAGGCATCCCCGCTATCCTCTCTCCTCACTCATCTCCCGAGCCCATCTCATCTCTGGCATTAACTCCATTAGCCTGGTAATTGGCTCTCAAAGCAGCAACCACGGACTCCGAAGGCCACTTAATGTCCATCTCCTTCCATCCCTTCTCCTCTCTGCTCCCCAGTCGATCACCTTCCTCAGTAAATAGCATTAACTAGTCCCGCATAGAAATCTGAGGCCATATTAGTGTTATCCTCCCCTCTCAGCCTATTGCCAGGCTTATGAGTCCCGATCGTAGGTGATGATATGGTTAAATGGATATTTTTTTTCTCACATCACTCCAAAATGGGGCTCCAAATAACCCCCAACTGTCAGAGATGAATATGTAAATTCTGCGTATGGAGATCGCTCTCCATTTTTTTAAACCGAGCCGGAGAAACTAAATCTGTATTTAAAAGATGTGGAAACTCAACTCATCATCACAGCCTGCCCCTCGCTCAACGTGGCACTTGATTTTCAATTCCACGTTCAAGATGAAATAAGATGTGAAGATATTTCACTCTGGTGTGGCAATTCAGCCTGTTGAGGCAACAGAAAATAGTTTTCATCCATCCAGTGTCTTCATTGGTTTGGTGTTCTTTCAGGAGGCTCAGGTTAACGTTCCCTCATTAAAATAAATGGACCAGAATCTGAGTGATAGCTGAACATTTCTTAATCATTTTAGCCATTTCAGGGTTGGTGGAAGTTTAGGAGGTCAGAACAGGATTTTGAAAACCGTGAGATCATTTTGGTTGAAAATGGTTTGCAGCTCTACATGAATCTGGGTCCTAATGTATGGATTTATAGTCGGATAAACACTTTAGGGGAAATAAACTCATGAAAACCTTTGGGTGTAGAAGCTTGTTTGGTGTGAAGTCTTTAACAGTGGTTCCTAATTTGGGATCAGAACTCCTCCGATGGGTCTCAAAATATATCTGAGGGATGGTAAGACGATTATGCTCACTGGAATACTAATGCATGTGAGAATCACTGCTCACAACTCATGGACATATGAAACCTGTGACGATGGGTCACAAGCAGACGCTGCTTCATTGTTAGTGATCATAGACCAGGAAGGTTGGGAACTACAATTCTCGATGGCTTAAGCTGTGTAAAATAAGAATCCAACAGATGCCAAATCTCTTTGTTTCATATGCATGAGAGTTAATTCTCAACTCTCGATTTTTTTGACCAAAAATATAATCCGTCCGTACTGCCTTTTGCAGGATGGAGTATTACACTGCATTATAATATTACATTATTCTAAGACATACCTTTTTTTGTCCAGTTTGTTTACTTTATGATGGTCTCTGTTTTGGGGGTTTTCCATATTGAAGTATTTGTGTACTGCATGTATTCATTTGTATTTTCCAATGGCTACTGCATGGCAGGTTTTCCCATGAAGGGACAATGAAGTACTGAGAAGTGAAGTGACATCCCTTAAATATGTCGACATATAAAGTTACGGTGAAGTAGAGTTACTGTACTGCAGTCGTGTGGCCAGTAAACTTGCATGTGTTTATGACTGAGTTCCTTGCAGATGTTGAGACGCACCAGAAACCTTCGACTACATTCACACTGCAGCTTCTCCGTGCAGCTCGTTGGTTATTGTTTAGACTAATGGCTTTCCGACAGCATCAGGACTTCCGCACTGATGGGGGCGACGGCAACATCAGGCCGCAAGACAAACAGTGCCGTCACTTATTGCATGTCAGACACCAAGGCTACCCAGAAGAAACATTTCTCTTGTTGTTTACACTCTCTGATGATTCTCTAATCCTTCAGATCCCTCCGTCTGTCTGCGCTTCTGTGTTTTTGCAAAGCCTCTCTGTCGGTTGTATGAAACCTCGGTGTCTCATCTGAGGGATTTCAGGAACGGAGTAATTAGTTTGCGATAGAGGAGCTGTTGGTGTGCAATGATAGCTGCCACCGCCCTCCACCCCCACCCCAAGAGAGAGACAAATCAATCAATAACCTGCTGATTTATTTCACATCCTTATCGCCTAATTTAATTGCTGGGTCTTTTGTATCTGTGGAGTTGTGGGGGAGGCGGTGGTGTCGAGGGGGAGATAAATAAGGGGAGGGTGGAGGGATGTTGGAGAAGGAGAGAAACGGCAAGTGTTTTCTGTTGCTTTTTTGTGCTCGTGTTGTGTTTTTCGTCCATGCGTGGCAGAGTTTTGCGGGGAGGCGTTGGGAGACACTGCCTCCATTGGTTCATACCTCTAGAAGAAGCAAACATACACACACGGGGGGGGGGGGTGCAATCCTTCCACAAATGATCAGAAAGACAAATTTAATTAGCAATATAAATGCCAAGCGGAGTACATTATGTGCAATTGTCTTGCTATCTTTCCAGAAATTAGTCTTTTAAAATGAATTTGCTGTATTAATCATCTCCTGAAATATTTTTTGATCACTGAATTAATAGTTTTGTGTTGGAGGGGCTGTGTGTGTGTTTTTTTTTAAGGTATTCATTGACATAGGTGATTGCCTCTTAATTATGACAGCGTCCTCCTATCCGTGCCTATTAATTCCTGTGTTGTGGCGTCGCGGCAGCCCGCTGCCTGGCCCTGTATCTACTAATTACTTCTCTAATTGAATTTGCTCTCTGTTGCCAGGCTGTTTTTTTTAAGTGGCTGTTTGTTGCCGGGCCTCATTGTGTCTTTGTGTGACAGCTAGAGCTGACGGCAACAGGATTCTCTCTCTCTCTCTCTCTCTCTCTCAGTATTTATGTCTCTGCCTCTGTATCATTACCTATACCTCCCAGACCTATGTAGTGTTTCCAGTATAAATGAAAGAAGGAAATTAATTAATGAGAGCCGGTGAAACAATTACACGCCCCTCCCCACGCGCTGCCGTCCTGCTGTCATTGGTTCAAGCCTCCGTAGGATTGTTGTGACTAAGACCCCGCCGCTCTTCAACCACCAATCCGTCTTTGGCGGGATGATAAATAGCATACTGCCGAGTTCTTCAGCTCCTTCTCCATCAAAACACAGCCCATCGGGCTGAATGCCAAAGATATTCCTTGGCATTGATATGTGCAATGAAATGTAGTTGAATTGACAAACCTGTTCACTCCTGTGCAATCTTACCGATTTAGAAAGATACCTTCAAATCTTGATTTTCGTAGAACAAATGCAACCGCACATGATATCGTCATATAGTTTTCAATTAAGCCAGAGATAATTAGAACTTGGTCTTGGTAGTACTGCGTTCATCTAAACTAAAACTAAGTAGTAATAAGTGGTATTATATTATCCCAATGGTTTCCTTTTCTCTTTTGTAAAAACAAGATGTATTTTACTGCAGTGCTGTTGGTCAACTGTGTTTGATTTCCTCAATATTGAGTCTTTTTTTTCATAATGAATCATTCCATTCAATAATTACAGAAATTTAAAAAAAAAAGAAAAATAAATGTGAAAAAATAATAAAGTGAAAAGATTTAGATTTGTGCTGATTCGACTGGGAAATCGTTACTGCTAGATGGCGTGTTTGCTGTTTCAGAGGCCTTTTTAATCAGAATTAATTTCTTACATAATGAATAAAATATTGTATAGCTCTTAAGTCACAAGTGGTGACAGTGAGATTAATCGTCTCTTTTTTGCGGGTCTGATTGTATATTTGGCATTTCAAATTTAAAGGTTGAGGATCCTCTGACAATAACCTTGGTTCACTGTGTCTCAGGTGAAAGCCCTGCAGAGAGTGTGTGCATGGGACAGTGAAGGCTGTTTCTCTTTGCTGTCCTCGGAGGACGTCTGCTGAGTTAATGAAGAGAAGAGGCTTCTACAGTAACATCTCAATCTGCCATTTCAATCAATCAGGAAAGGAAACCATGTACCATGTCACTGTAGCATCCTTCAGGTTTGAACAGTGAGTGATGCTGCAAACATTGACAGAGACTATGACTGGCGACTGTGGCTCAGTGAGCAGGGTCGTCCTTCAATCAGAGGCCCGTCGGTTCTTTTCTAATTTTCTAAAGTTCCTGCAGTTGAAACAGGGTTGTGGCGACATGTCTCAAGCCAATTGTCTTTGACCAATCAGTGAAACTCATTACACAGCAAACTCTGTTTAAAATAGAGACTTTTTGGGTACCAGAGCTATAGAGCCAGGGTCTAATTGCATCGCCTTTGTAGAAAGGGTGAATTACATAGAGCGACAGGTAGCTAAACTCAAATGGTGAATGATATGAATGTGATGGAAACAAGGAAATCATTATTTTACAAACACAGAGCAATGTGAAAGCACATTATAGTTATTTCTGTTTGGTCCTTTATGTCACTGAAAGTCACGTTAAGAAATGCAGGCGATCAGTCATGAGGCCTCCTAGACCCAAAAGCAGAAGTCTGTCAGGACTATTCAACAAACTTCTGATTTGGTCAGACTCACATTTCTGAGAAATGCACATAAGTGTCCTCCACTTCTATTAAATAAAAATACTCAAAATAACCTCAAACTTTTGACTGCGGCAGGGATGTAAAACCACATTACAGCTGTCACTATCGACCCATCTCAGCCAAACCCTGCTTTTTACCTGCATCCCGACTCTCAGCATCTTCTCCTCCATTATCCTCCTCTCCCTCATCCTCACCCAACCTCACCCCTCCACTTGTCTTTGTGAAAACTTTCTCTCCTCCTGTCTCTCTTGATATTGATCCCCGCTCTGCCTCTCCATCCATCCATCCATCCATCCATCTCTCTCTGTGTCACACCCCCTCCTCTCTCCCTCTATTGATCCTTCTCTCCCCCCCTCCCTCTCTCTCTCTCTGCTTGCTGCTATCTGGCCCGTCCTTTGTCTTCTTATCGAGGTTTCAGGGTTTATTCTGGCTGCTGTTATTGACAGGCCTCTCGCTCCACGGCCAACTAATGCATCCCTAATCCCACCTTTGTTACTGTGGAATGTTCTCTCTCTCTCTCGCACACACACACACATACATACGTTAAACCACTGCACGAGTGTGTAAGGTAAAAAGGGGCCATGAGGATGTTGATCCCAGCTTTCTATTTGTTGGGAAAGCCATCTATCAATCAAAAAAGGCCGGCTGTCTGTGTGTTTTTGTATATATGTGTGTGTGTGTGTGCACACGTGTGTGAGTGTGCACGTTGTTCTTGAGTGACAGGCCGAATCGTGGCTGAGGACGTTTGATAAGCTTGTATTGTCGGTCGTCGTCCCCCCACCTCCCTCCACACCTCCACCTCGATAAGAAATACATTCGACTAGAGCTGATAACGGTGTCAGGAGCAGCAAAGCCCCACTCTAAAGAGACACACACACACACTCGCGCATCACGCCACGGGAGAGGTGTCTTTCTTCAAACACCTTGGCTGTAAATGATACTCTCAACAAACAGCGACGACAACACCACACAGGAAAAAAGGTTCAGATATCGTGTGTGTGTGCGTGTGTTTGTATGTGTGAGATGGAGGGTGTGTTTGTAGGGAGAATGATGTGCGATATGGCTGGAGGATATGCTAGGCTTATTGAATAAGGTCTTAGTGATAGCACCACCGTGTGTGTGTGTGTGTGTGTGTGTGTGTGTGTTGTGAACAGCAGAGAAAGAATACAGTAATAGGCTTAGAGCGGCTGAGGCAAAGTGTCAGACTTAACAAACAACACACTGCTCTCAAAGACTGACTGACAGTTGTCTCTCTGTGTGTGTGTGTGTGTGTGTGTGTGTGTGTGTGTGTGTGTAGGTGTGTGTGTGTGTGTGTGTGTGTGTGTGTGTGTGGGTGAGAGTGTGTGTGTTTATATGTGTGAACATGAATGTTGCATGCGGTTCAGTTCGCGACAAGCTCTTCAGATTCAGGACTAAGTTGAAGATATGTTCTTGTACATCTTTGTTGTGACAGAAACCAGATTTTACAATCGTATCGCAGTGAATGCTGTTTTGACGTTGAAGACGTTGAAGATGCCATCACCCAACCTAGAGAGGCCTTAACCAGGCAAATATTACTTTAGGTGCTGTAGTTGCCTGAGAGACGTTATTACCAAGTAGAGGAACGACATCGCTGTAAGTATAAGCATCGCCAAGTTCAGAAAGGTTGCCTGACCAAAACCGTTTCACAACTCTAACTGTGTTACAACCAAGCACCAAGGAAGAGCGCCTGGTTTTGAAGCTAGTTTTCTTGGAAACTTCCGGGTCGGTCCTTGGTGCCATTGGGCGCAAAAGGATTTTCCCCATCGCCTTACATTGAGTAAGAGATGACTGTAAATCAGCATTGTTTTTTTTTATTTTTTTTATGGTGAATCAGTACGAACACTTAAATAGCACTTAATTAAATCTTTAGTTCCTAAAAGTTGGAAAATGCACTAATTTCCGAATCCAGAGCTCATTCCTCTGTTTAAAATAAAGTTGACATTTTGTCACTGAAGTCTAGTCGGTCAGGTTAACCTCAAAGACAATACTTAACTCCATCATCACCACGACCTTTTTGGATGACCAGCCCAAAAATCTGCAACATCACCGTTTCAGGACTATGTGAGAACCTGATTCCATTTCCCTGCTTTATGTTGTGTTTTTTATGGTTGGATTTGGGAAGATAAAGTTCCTTTGATGCCACATACTGATTTAATGTGATTTACCAAATATGCTTGACCACCAGAGCTGGACCTCTTACCTTGAAGGGTTGAGGCGTTTGATTCTAAAGCCAATACAACGTTTCACAAGAGGATATATATTGTATAACCACCCGTCTGCAGTGATGGTGATTAATCACTTTTTTGTTAAGGCTTTGACACTACAATGAGTCACATGGGTTTATGGAGCAGCTTCAAGAATATAATTTTGGCTTGACTCAATTAAGACTCATGCACAAAATATACAGCAGTGTGAGTTTGGCATGACAGGTAATCTAACGTTCAAGTTTTGCAACAACAATCCGTGGTTTATGTGTTAAACATGATAAAACCAAGGGACAATATTCTGGACTTGTTTTAGTTACAAATGCTATTAATGCACCTGCTGATTGGCGTCATTGTTTCAGTGAGATGTACAGTATGTGGCGATTTAAATTCCATGTTAAATCCACATTTTAATTATGATGCCAAATAAACTGCTGGTGAAAATAAATGTATGTCAATAAAGCATTACGAAATGAGTGCATGTCATAAAATTCTAGTTTCAAATGTTCACATTATACAACAGAAAACTATCTCAGAAACATCAAGAAAATAAAAGATATCCAATAAAATGATCATTTCAATGAAGTGATGAATTAAGATTCAGAGATCTGAGATTGAGAAAAATAATAATAATTTGCGTTGATAAAGTTGATGGTATGAAATAAGAATATGTAAGATATTCCTTGGAAAATGTTGTTGACGTCAATTTGTGGGATATTCACTTCTGAAAAAGAGGGAGAGTGATGAAAAAAAAACAGGTTGTGCACAAACAACATTTGCACAAGTCGTCCATTACTGCAGTGAAAGAACGGTGACCTGTGAAGAGATTTCAGGAATAGGGCCGGAGCACAAAGCGTGGGGAGGACGAAAGACGAAGGAGGAAAAAGAGAGAAAGCGAAACAGATAAAGAAAGAGTGAAATTACCAGAGGGCAGGAGAAAAGAGGGTTATTGTGCGTGTGCATTAACAGGGTGTATGATGAAGTCAGTTTTTTGTGTTGTGTGCAGTGACTAGCGGCAAGGAGTCAGGAGGAGAGAGGGGGTGGAAGGGGAAGAGGGGGTGGAAGGGGAAGGGGGGGGGGAGAAATCAATCGCAAATTACATGCGCTCGGCTAGCCCATTGTACAGTATGGCCGCTATATCCTAAAGAAGGCACTTCCAAGATGATGCAGCCAAATGGTGGATGGACTCCAAGATCATTTTTATTGATTTTAAGAGGCCGTCAATAGACGAGGGGGAAGAGGAGGAGGAGGAGCTGCTGAGTGTGTGAGTGTTGAGGTTGGGATGTGTGTCACAGGGCCAATACAATACCCCCAGACCCCGGCTTTTTGTCCCTGTCCACACATTAACAACACACCCTGTCCCACTGCTTTTCATTTACATTAGTGCCTGGATGGGCGAGAGAGAGAGAGAGAGAGAGAGAGAGAGAGAGAGAGAGAGAGAGAGAGAGAGAGAGAGAGAGAGAGAGAGAGAGAGAGAGAGAGAGAGAGAGAGAGAGAGAGAGAGAGAGAGAGAGAGAGAGAGAGAGAGAGAGAGAGAGAGAGAGAGAGAGAGAGAGAGAGTTTTCCATTAAAGAAGTGGTCCGCCAGCAGATGCCGGCATTGTTTGGGTTCGGGAGCCCAGAAGTATTTGGTATTGGGGGCTGATGATGTGAACATCAGTGGAGTCATCTAGTTTTCCACATCAGAGCTAATAGGTGTAAAGCTGTTATGAAGATTGGATTTTACGGTTGTCTGTGTGAGAGAAAGGGAGAGCAGAGTGATTTTTAGTTACTTTGAAAGTATCGAGGTACCCAGTCCAAAAGAGTCCAGCTGTAACGGACGTCTGGAACCTTTTAGTTGTCCATAAAAGAAAAGCCAACGTCATCCAAGAAGCTGTGTGTGGAGCCTGGTCATCTGGATGTAATCGGAGTGAGACTCAATGCAAACACACACAACTCCATAAAACTCAGTGGATTAGAAGGTGAAAAATACAGTTGGCAGTGGACAATATATGTCATTATGTACAAATGCTATGAATATTCACTTGCGTTTTTTATACAATTAGAATATGTCAACGTAGTTAATTTCACTGTGCATTTAAGTCCTTACATGTTTTACTGTATATTCAGCACAGGTGTCAGTGGTTGGTACACTGGTTGACAGAAGAATGAGCTTGTGTGTGTGTTACATGATAAACTGTGGCAGCATGTGATTTTTGATTCTATTAGACGGTGTGTGTATCACAGAGCGACATGGCAGCACTAAATGCAGCAGATGTTAACCGTAGGAGGGTAAAACATGACAGCTTGTAGCTCTTTGGTAGAGGGAAAACACACACACACACACAGAGAGAGACACACTTTCACATTCATACATTATGATAATCACAGGAATGCACTGGTGAAATAATACAAGCCAACACAGCAGCAGTTTACAGGAACATATTCTGGCAATATAGATATATAGATAGATAGATAGATAGATAGATATATAGATAGATAGATAGATAGATAGATAGATAGATAGATAGATAGATAGATAGATAGATAGATAGATAGATAGAGTACCGGTAGTGTTAAATTATCTGCCTCTGTGAAAAACAGTAGTGAAAAAATTAAAGATCAACCCCAGCAAACAACAGTGTAGCGGTGTGTAGTTATGTGGAGGATGATCTGGCCAGAGCTGTTTTATTGTAAAGTCTTATTGCAGAGGTCAGGAATGTTCTTTCCTTGTGACAGCGGAGCTGGATCAGTCTGTTGGAGAAAGTGCTCATCTGTCCCTGCAGGAGGTGGTGGAGAGGGTGGTCCGGGTTATCCAATATGGATAATAATTTCTTCAATATTTATCCGCTGGTGATGACAAGCACGCTGAAACACACACACGCACACACACACACACACACACACACACACTGCATTTATACTCAGCGGTGTAAGAAACACTCAAATCATTATTTTTTGTAAATGTAGCTGTACCTGAAAACAAGTCAAAATTAAAAACTTGTACTTATTCAATGTACTGAAGAATAATATAATATTACGCTTTCCTTGAAGTGGTCGTGTGACACAAATCTGGTCCCCTGGTCATTTCCATCAAGTATTCTATAGTTATCTCGTGTGAATTCATGATTAATGATAAAAGTTTCTCTAAACTTCTAGTTTCCATAAATGGAGTTCAGCCATCATGCATTTTATTATTTACTCCTGTGCTTTGCTTACTGTGACATGTCAAAATGCCTGCTGGGGAAAAAGGCCTTGGAACTCTTACATACAACAGAAGCTAATTGCTGTTTTCCACCAGAGTTGTGTTTAGGTTTTTTTTGATGAATCAAAATGTGTCCTTCATGTCTGTCAGCCACCCTGTTTTGATGTTTGTGCTTTCTGGATGGCGGTAGTAACACGCTGATTTTACATCTACAGTGGAAGTGAACGCATGCCCTCCAGCGTCATTACTTACTCTGAAAACTTTTAAAGTCACCTTTAATTTCGTCTCAGGCAACCTACAAACTACGTTTGTGTTATTTCGCTGTTTTTTTTTTTTTCAAGAATTTAACATTAAGATTTTGAATGCACACACACACACAGGTGTATGTAAACATCGTTGCAGCCTCATTATACTTACGGATTCCATGTTAATCGTAAATCGGGCAAAAAGGCCCTTGCTCACACACGTTTGTCATGCACCCATAACATTATACAATATTCACTCAATACTGTATATTGAGTAAATGTTCTTATTTGGGCTCTGTAATGTCACACTTTCTTTACCTTTCGCACACATGCATACTCACACAAACAGACACACACACACACACACACACACACACAAGAGTTACGCAAACAGTCGTGATTTATTTTCCCGTGGACCTCAATGCATTTCTGCGTCCTTTATGAGCTGGTTGTGAAATTCAACAGGCGCTGTTTAAATAGGAGGGAGACGAGTGTGTGTGTGTGTGTTCAAGGAGTGTTAAGTCACGACTTGCTCTCACCACAGAGTTCTAGGCCTTCCTGAAACACACACACACACATTATCAGTGAGGTGCTAGGTTTCTCAGCCTGAACATTTATGACTTCTTCACTTTACAGCTTGTTGTTCTGTAGGCCTGCTGGAGACATTGTAGACTGTGTGTGTGTGTGTGTGTGTGTGTGTGTGTGTGTGTGTGTGTGTGTGTGTGTGTGTGTGTGTGTGTGTGTGTGTGTGTGTGTGTGTGTGTGTGTGTGTGTGTGTGTGTGAGTGTGTGTGAGCACATGCAGCAGGGTTTTGCAAAAAAGCAAACATTCCCACTCAGTCAGTAAATAAGCCAATACACCTCAAGTTTTACTCAAATATCGTACCCTGCAACGTTATTCGAGACGGACTCATGGGCTCCAGTCTAAAGTCATGTTCAACACATTAATGTGAAGGCCTGAATGTAGGTGAATACTTGAAGTCATTGTCATTATGGCTTCTGGTCTTATACCAGAACAAAAATAGGGCGCTTGGCCTTCGAAACAGACATAAAAAGATGAATATCAAGAGATTTAAAAAATGTTTTTCAGACGAGCACAGTGAAAGCTGTTGTAGTGCTTTACCATACACTCAATTTATTGAGTGAAGAATTGTTCTGCTCCTAAAGATATTTCGCCTTCGCAGATGAATCCCTTTTTGCTGTTTAACTTGTTTAGTAAAGTGGCTGCTAAATCGACGATATACACTCTTTACACGTATGTAAGGAGTGTATACGTTTCTCAAGGTGATGTCCGTGCTGTGGCAGTAAACAGATAGCGAAGGTTTACAAGGTGACTGGTGTAAAAGGTGAGGTGGCATGTCAGAGAGAGGGTTCGCACAAATCTCCAGATTGTGTTTGTATTTCCATTTCCAGTCTTCTTTTGCTTGTGACAGGTAATGCAAATTTCTTGAGTTATTGTTGATTCAAATTTCCGCTGCAACTTAAAAGAGACAGCAGAACGGTTAGCGATGGTGAGCAAGATTCTACGGGAGAGAGAATGAAACGAACTCAGCCGCTGGGTGAAACAATCCTGATCATAGCATCAGACCTGAAACTTGTCTTTGCTTAGTATTTTGTGTGTGTATGTGTGTGCATGTGTATTCTCTGTGTGTGTGCGTGTGTATTCTGTGTGTGTGTGTGTGTGTGTGTGTGTGTGTGTGTGCGTGTGTATTCTGTGTGTGTGAGAAAGCCAGGGGAATCTCCTGGTTCGTAACCAAAGCACTGCCATTCCCTTGCTAACCGTCCAAGCCCACCACAGAGGTCTGAACCTGCCATGATCATCCCTAGACCTGGATAAACATCAAAATCCTCTCCTCTCTTCAGTCCTTGCAAATCAGATGCCAGGCTCTGTCACTTTGTCAGAAGACAAGCCATCGTACTCTGTGTGGACCGCTGCTATCCGTGTGTGTTTCTGCCAAGCTTAAATCTTCCTGCCTCTCCTGTCGCCTTGGTGCCTCTTTACCCCGGTGACCATTGCTTATATTCTCCCCCACAAATACAAACCAGTTCAGCGTGAACACCGATGTGTGTTCCTTTTTGTTTTGCTTGTTTCGACACTTGAAAGTATTTCTTTTATTTTTAACTTCTTGCAAGAGTGCTTTCATCAAACCAGGTTTCTAATCATCGAAGTGGGAATTCAGACTGAAAAAAAACCACAAACATTTTTAATGACATTTTGCCACCGATGCTGGTCAGAAGATGAAATTCAAACCAGTCCCTAAATCCACGTTCAGTAATATATCAATGATTTTTATAAATATATCGGAATGCAAAACACAGCACAGTGAACTCTAAAAGGTTTTCACAGTGACAATCATGTTATCCTCTGTTTCAATGATGGCAAGGTAGAATACAAGTAGAGTTCATGCCGCAGTCAGAGAAATCAAAATAATTCACACAGTTTTGTGAAGGACTGCTGCTGCAATAAACAATGACATCCTGGATTTGTATTTTTCACTCAACACAACCAAGATGGCTTCAATTAACCGCTCAAACAAATACGATACAGACTATGAATGGGACAAGGTTGTGACGTCTGCAATGAAGTACTTTTTCTAACTCTAAAGTTTTAAGAGGAACACTTAAGTTCAAGTGTCTCAGCATGTAACTGTGAGGGAGAAGAAGTTCAGAAATTAACGTCATCAGTCAGTGTCCTCCCATGTATAGCAATGCAAACGTGTGTATGTATCTGTGTGTGTGTGTGTGCAGGCGTGTGTGAAGGTATCATCTCGGCTGAGAGATTCATTCTCATTCAAATTGGCCCGTAAACAAAAGCAGCGGTGGCCGGGAGAGAGATGAGAGAGGAGAGAGCAGATGAGCGTGTGATGAAGCGAGTGTGAAATATCTTGTATGTATACATGTGTAATGTAGCTGCTGTGTGTGTGTGAGCGAGAGGCACAGACATGGGTAAAGAGTTTGCTGTATATTTACATTCTAAAAAATGTTGAGTTTGGTGCTCAAAGCTTCATAAAATGATGTTGTAGTGTTGTTAAATGCACATTGGAAAATGAAATCATGTATTCACGTATTTATCATACATGTTGTGTGTCTCGTTTTTTCTAATTTTATCAATTATTGATGCTTTATTTGTGTTAGATGTTTGAAATGTGTCTTCCCTTTTGATTGGTTCTTGCAGCTTCTGGCTTTTTACTATAAAGATGGATGTTACCATGGATTTGATACCTGTCGAAGGTCCGTGGCTGAAGTGTTGCTCCTCTAATGAACTTGCTCACAGTGTGCAGGAATTCAACTTTTTCTTTCACGAACGGACGTTTAAAAAAAAATCATCGTCAACATTTCTTGGATAATACACAGAAACATACTCAACAATTTTATTTAGGACTATTTATTCAGTAAAAATGTAGTTCCAGTGAGCTGTTTGGATCATCCAGGGCAGTGAACTTTCTCAGTCATGCTCCCCTGTTGCAGCTGGGATGGACAAAAAAAATCACGATTGGTTCAGCAAATAGATTTTGCTTTCTGAGTATTGATGCGTTTTCAAATGAATCCTTTTCCAGAGCAGAGGTTTTGGCTTGTCAAAGCAGGAAAAGCACAGGTGCAATAACTTCAATGATTGTTGTGTTCCAGCGGTTATTGCAATGCAGTCAAAATGTCTGCTCTGAAAAACAAAGGCTGTTCAACTTCCATTTAAATCCACTTTTCTTTTCGGATTCAGTATCAGTAAATGTTTGTGGAAAAACACATGGTTGTTGAATTTTTTTCAATGTTGAAGCCAAAATTCCATTCACTTATATTGTATTGGGTTAAGGCAAGCATCTAAGACATAAATGTCTCAAAACCTGGGAAAATAAAACTACCATTTAAGCATAGATCCATACCTAAGCAAACAGTGTTTTTAAGCAACCACCCAAACCAGATTATTTTCAGTGTCCAGATGCAGCCGCTTGTAACAGGCTCTGCAGAATTTATTTTTTAAAAGTCACTCAAATGAGTTGTCCTTTCAGGCAGTTTGCTAATCTGACTGGATCATTAATAACCATCACTCAGCTCAGTGAGTAAGTTATATTAACATAGCCGTCTTCATCTGACTGATCTGATGTTTCGATTAGATGTTTTGGGCTTAATTCTGCACTGAAATGTCACCAAATGCTCAAATGGCATATACGCCATCAATCACATTATCTGATGCTCCTCAATCTAATAAGTAATCTGTAATTATTGGTTTTGATCGTTATTAGCTGTCAATCAAATGGACTGAGTTGGCTATTTTATAAATCATAATTTTAATATGATGTCAGAGGAATATTTAGCTGATCTGATGATCAGGCTTTCCGTGTTTTCATCCAGTATTTTGATCAATCCAATGATGATAATCATTGTTATTTGTTGATGGATGAAGTCGGTTACGTAGTCGGTCAAATAATCTGACGTAGCCATTAGCATCCATCAGTCACCGACAATGGTTTGGTTGTCATGAAGTCGTCCTTAAATGGTGCAAGTAATCCAGTATTTAAACATTATGAATCCTCTCCATTCTACTTAAATGTCATTTTCGTCATCATAATCTCAGTCTGTGACTGCATTCACTGTCACGTCCTGCCTTATTCCGTATCTAATCTTAAAGCTGCTACAAGGAACTTTCATTTTCTGTTCATTTCAGCGGTCCCATGTGGACGAAAGTGGCAGTTTTACCGAGCACCAGACTCCCTTTAGAAAACCTCTCATTTGACTGCGGCAGGGTCCGACAGTCTTTCCCTCTCAGTTCTTATCTCTGTATGCAGAAAACACATCGCAGACATGTTCTTGTTGATTCTCAGTGCTATTTGTTTTCGTGGTGGAATGTCAGTACCTCTCTCACATACCTTTTTGTACCAAACAGAGTACAAGATTGAATGATTATCCACCTCCATGGAAGTTCAAATGAGATGATGTGGACACTGAGAGAGATGGAAAGGATCATTCTTCAGTTCATAAAATACATTATTCTAATTTCATAATTAAGCATTTCTACTATTTGGGAGTATTTGACAAAAACAGTGATCATTGAGAATTAAAGATTAAGAGTCAACATGCTCATATGCTCACAATGACAAGACTGACATACAAGTACAGCAAAAAGCATGGGAATGCCATACGTTTTGCAAAAGTACAGGACATATTTAAATTTCAACCCGATGACAGCACAAGAGGAAGCATCAGTGGATCACTAAATTCATTACAATTTATCCTAAAGGGGACCTCAATGTCTCTACCGACTTTTATGGCAATCCACCCGACAGTTGTTGAGATATTTCACTCACTCAAAATTACAAATGTCAACCTTAAGAGGAGAGGTCGGTGGATCACAAAAGTCAGAGGGATTCATCCACTGGAGACCATGAATATCCATTCTCAGAGGCACGCTGTTAGCAAAGCTGAAAAATACTACTTTTTGAGTTTGGTGTACTTCTTTATCTATTATCAGTTACATTCAACCTAGAAGTCCAGGCTTGTAAAACACAGACAACATCAACCATAACTGAAAAGCATGGAGGCTTCTCCAACAGAAACTCTCTGTCGCTCTGTTTAAACAGTCTATGCGGCATCCTTCAATAATGAGATGCCAGTGAAGAGCGTCTATCAGGTTCTGTAGATATCTGACAGCTGTGTCTGCATGTTTGGTTCCTGAACAAACAGCTGCAGGACTGATCAACCACCTCACTTCTGGTGGTCAGCATTTTTAGTATCTTTAAAGCTGTAATCCTCAACTTGACAGTGTCTGTCCTGCACGGTTCAGAGTGTGACCATGCAAGTCCATACTACAGCAGATAAAGTTGAAAATGCTGTTTACGAATGGGAAAATCATGTCCCCACGAGCATTTTCAAGTCTTTCTTGAAAAGTTGTCCGTCCACGCCAAAACTTGTAAAGCGACATGAAAGCTGGGCATGACATCGTCTGATGGTGTAGGACAGTCACAGGCCTGGTTACTGTTTCAGTGTAGCCAAACTCAAACTGTTGTAGTTCACATTGACAGATTTCATTGTTGTCAGACAAGTAAAAGAGCATAATTTGATGAGAGAAACTTGGCCTCTACTTTGTTACTTATACTGTCTTGTCTGTTCAGGCAGGCGCGATCATTCATCCTTACTGCAATACAACATGAGACCATATTTTGCAAATTTTTCCATTTAGTCCAATTCAGTTTAGTTTTGAGAAAAGCTCTGTTATAGTGGCTTAGTTTGGAGAGGAAATATGAGTTTTAAAATCTAGATGGCACATGTTTTCAAGATTATAGTCTGCAAACATTCATAAAACGGACAGTTACTTGACGCTTTGGCCATATTGTCCCTAACATTCATGCCAATAAAGCATATTACATTGAAACAATATACATTATATTTTGTGACGTACATTTAAAAAATTCCTTTCTGTTACTGTAGGTGATATTATTGTGTGTTCTCGGAAATTGAGCATTAAAAATGTTGATGTTGTGATATTGAACTGTTTTTTATTATGTTGATGTTGTTATGGCTAATAGCTCGTATTTGAAGGTAATTCGTCTGTGGAGTAATATACTGTTAAATGTAACTTGTAATGCTTTTACACATACTTTAAACCACTACTGGTCGTTTTTTAAACAGGAAGGTGGTCCTCTGTAGCATTACCTCTCCTGTTCACCACTCTGATTCTTCTGGAACCTTGTTTGCAGATCAACTTGGAACGTCCCTTCAGCAAACCCCAATACTGATCGACCTTTAAACTTATACATTTGAGGGAGCGTGTCCCAAAAAAGCAGACTTTAACTCTGTAGTGAACACACTTTCAGTGACCCAGCATCAGCCTTAAAACAGACATTCGACATTACTATTTCTACTTGAGGGAAAATACAGCAGTGTTAATGAATGGATGTGTGTTAATGTTTGGTGCGGGTGACATGATTGACAGGTGGCTGGCCACATCTCCCTCAATGGGGCCCCCCATTTCCACTGATTACTGTGTCACTGTGTCCGTATCACACATAGATACACACCTACACACACACACACACACACACACTCACACACCTACACACACAATACCATGCAGATACACAAAGGGAGCCCATGCACTGTGGATCTCCCATCAGGCCGAGGTGCGAGAAAACACACAAAACAGATGCAGCAAATGTGTCCACTCTCATGCATATGGAAATACTAACTTGTGTGTGTGTGTGTGTGTGTATACATGCGTGTGCACATGTCAAAAGATTGCTTCAATGTAAATCGCTTTAGCATTCAGTGATGATGCTGGTGTTTCTAAAGGCTCACATGTGCCGCTGGACTCATGCTTTCACATTTAGCCTCTGTGGATGGGTTTATAATTAAAAGTGCTCCAGCTCTCTAATAAGAGTGATATGTCTGTGATTTAGACTGTGTGGCACAGATTGATCAGATAAAGAGCCAAAGACATATTTCTTCTACTGCTAAACCTATTCACTCTGAGAGCACTGATTCTCTCTCTCTCTCTCTCTCTCTCTCTCTCTCTCTCTCTCTCTCTCTCTCTCTCTCTCTCTCTCTCTCTCTCTCTCTCTCTCTCGCTCTCATATATAATATGACCTGAGTAATCCCAAATATAAGTCACTGACTTTCCTTTTCTTTCCATGCGATGCAGGCTGTAAGATGCGAGGCCTTGTTCTTAATCCACTGCATGTGTGTAAGTGTTGATACGTGTGATTGGTACATGGCTGAGACTGAGGGATGGTGGTTGCGGTAGAAAACTGACTCTTTGTGTGTGTGTGTGTGTTCTAACTGTGTGTAGCTCCATGAATTGAGCCAGGCCACGTTGAAATGGGACTCTTTCTCACCTCTCCTGTCCTTCATTATTCCCCCCTTTTATTCCCTCTCTGCCCTTCTCTCCTTTCCCCCCATTCATTTCTCTCTCCTCCTCACCCCTCATCCCCTCATCCAGCGACCCTATCTTCTCCTGCTGCACCCACCCGCCCCCTCGCCCTCCACCCCTGTGATAGACAGGGTGTCCTCACCTTGTAACGATCAGTGACATCCAATATGTTTGGCTTGGGATCATCCCCTGTGTGTCCATTGTGCTTTCTGTTAAACGCTTTATTGATTAGCCGTGAGTTAATTACAAATTACATCAAGCGTGGGCAGACTGAGGTGGCTTACATGGCTGCAGGATCCATCCTGCAGGACCTAATGCATGTTGACTGCACATACCTGCAGGCGTGCATCTCAACCAGCAGGTTACATTAGGCTGCCCCCCTATTAACAGCCATGCATTTATGACATTTCACAGTGCCTTATCACCGCTTTAAGGGCATGCAATATTTGCTGGGCCATTGTAGTGAAAAGGGTAGAATTAGAAACAGGGGGTTTCTGCAAGACACCACTGGTATGCGCCCTGAATACTTAATTCTATCAGGCACAACTTGACTCACCCTATGCAAAATGATGAGACTGTGCCAAATCCACAGCAGACCTTTGGAAGCTAATGCATTCTGGATTTAAGTTCCATTGTAAAACCCATAACACGCCTGCACCTGACCTGCTCTGCTGCAGCCCCTCAAAACAACCTCTCACCTCTGACTTTTGCACAAAGTTAAGAAATGTAAATAATAATAATAATAACAACAGCAAAAATAATAATAGTAATAATAGTAATAATTGTTGCCACCTACAACAGCATGCATTGCTTTTTTTTTTAGCCTTTTTCCTTTTCATGCCGTGTCAGTTTCTTTTTGACATTGGCATGTACTTTGTTCAAAAGAAAAAAGGAGCGGAAAAAAAATCTTTATCAAATCCCCATTCTGAGGCTTTCAATAAGGCAGGCCATTACCTCACTGGCGCTTTTGTTCGGCCTATACAAGAGAGAACAAAATGGTTATTCAGGAGGACGCTTTAGATTTTTATTGTGGGCTCGCTATTCACAAAGAGCACCGTTATTGTATTAAAATAGAACCATCTGTGGCAGAAACAATGGCTTCAAATTATCTGTGAATACCCAGTGAACAAAATATAAAGCTTTTTTCCTGCTCATTATGTGGGCTAAGCTAGGGGGTGGAAGATAGGAGAGGAGAGGCATAGACTTTGCTATAACTGACTTTTGTTGTTCTTGCTTGCATTCTTCTCCTTTTTAAATCGGCCCCCTTTTCACATTGTGTGTCGCCATAAACGGCTTTTCTTGTTGCAGGGCTCGCGGAAAGAAGACAGCGGAGCTCCAGACAGACAGCGGGGCTCCGCGGGGCTGCACGCCGGACAAAAGCGAGCCGGCTGGTGGATGGAAACCGCGCGGACTACCGGGGATGGGGGGGGGGGGGGGGGGGGGGGGGAACACGCGGACGGTGCCCGGTTGGAGGGTTTAACGGCCGCTCGTCGGGAGCTCCGTCCCGGGCAAGTTGAGGCTTCCTCGCCGGGTGAGGCGCAAGGAAAATATGGAGGAAGTTGAGCGAAATGGCATCTTGTTTCATTTCTGCCAATCAAGACGAGAGGACTTCCAATCTGGCAGTAAGTTGGAGAGCGGCGCGAGGAGAAGCCGTGTGTGTGTGTTTGTATGTGTGTGTGTGTGTGTGTCGGTGTGTATAGGCTATGTTAGTGTGCGTTTGAGTCGGTGTGTGTGTGTGTGCGTGTGTGTGTGTGCGTGTGTGTGTGTGTGTGTGTGTGTGTGTGTGTGTGTGTGTGTGTGTGTGTGTGTGTGTGTGTGTGTGTGTGTTTGTGTGTGTGTAAAACTTGCAGTGTTGTGGAATGACACCGCATGGCATCATGAGCTTGACTGAGTTGTTGGCCGGTTTGGTTCTCAACATACAGAGATCATCTGTGCGAACAGAATACATGGTTTTCAAATTCCACATGTTTCCTCGATGTAGCCTAATTTAATTATATTTATTTTATTGTATCCTCTTTTATTTTTTTCAAAGAATAATAATAAAACACAAGGTTTGAATTACAATTCAAGCAGAACGCCTTGAAATATTTTTACTCAGGCTTCATCAATGGCATTTTATGAGACTATTAAAGACATTTATTTCATTGTGTTCTCATATGATGTTTAAGATTGTAGTCTCACTTTATATTGTGCTATTCTCGCTTTATGTTTTAATCCATTATATTCTAATATGTTGCTCGACATCTTGTCAAAATTACAATCTGATAGACGTTCATGCTGTATGCTATAATCTGATTTATTTTAGTTAATCATCGCACTAAATAACTATTGCCCAAATCTATTTCTGAAAGAATGACAGTTGTAACATTATAACACACCAATAACTGTGCTTCTGATTAAAGACTCATTTGTGTCTTAAACAAATTATGATAATTGTTTTTCCATCTATTTCAAAAAAATACCGTGATACATGATGTTAAAAATTAATTTCCATGTCAGACTTATTCATGTTTTCATAAAGTATTTTCTCGGCTGCGTCTCCAGCTGCTGGTACGGCCCCTAGTGGTAAGAGTTTATTTGTATTTGTACATATGTCTCCCTCATTGCCATGGGCTGCTATACAATTACCATAATGCTCTTTTCCCCTTTGCCAGAATTAATCATTTCACAGATGTGTATGTTTGCATTTTATTTGGTTAGCTTGACATGTACCAATATCTCAGCGATCAACTCAGA
Organism: Melanostigma gelatinosum; assembly: GCF_949748355.1. Classification (NCBI taxonomy): domain Eukaryota; kingdom Metazoa; phylum Chordata; class Actinopteri; order Perciformes; family Zoarcidae; genus Melanostigma; species Melanostigma gelatinosum. The sequence goes on along the minus strand of NC_136637.1, from coordinate 16,967,552 downwards.
AATTGTATTTATGATAACATTACTTTATCGGCGGCTGTTGGAATATTATTTCAGTTATTGTTGCCCTTTTTTTCTCGCTTGTTTTTGCACTGATCCTATCACCTAAATTTGTGCCACCACAAAACAGTATTTTGATATCACAGCATGCTGCTCGCTATATTTGCTGTATCCGTCCCAACCTGGTGTAGCGGGGGGCTTACAAGTGGTCCAAGGGAGCCGCCCCGCTAGTTTCTCCTGTATTTTGTCAAACAACGGCTTTAATTCAGGATGATTGTGGATGCAGGGCCATTCCCGGCTGGATGGGGGCCTGCTTTCAGGGAGCTGCGGGGCCCCGCTGTTCCTTTATTATCATAAGCAGATTAGAGGTAGCGGGGAACACACTCAGATGCAGATAGCAGCCGAGCGGCCCATTTCAACCTTGCATTATAATGGGCCGAGCTGCATGTGTCGCCTCTCGCAGCCTATTAAGCACAAGATGAATCTTATGTAAGGTTGCCGGGGCCGGCATAATGAGAGCACGGGGGCTCCGCTCCTCCATTTATGATCAAATGACTAAAACAAAATAGTAAGGCTTGATCTATTCACTTTCAATTACGATTTAATCTGGAGACACGCATTTCAATTTAATTATTTCAGGTGTATGTACTTGATCTATCTTTAATTATTGGGATTGTCTGGCCTGCAGAGCCAGACAGGCTTTGTTGAGCTCGTCGGTTATTTATTTTAGGCCTGGTGTTGTTGGGTGATGAATGTATTTTCAATACATATTTTTTTTAGCATATATCTTGAGCTGAACTTCTAAAAACAGTCATCCTCCATTCCCTCTCTCTCCATTGAGGAAAACCTGCCTGGGCTTTTTGGGGTTGTCCGTAGTTCCCCAGCTGTCCAGTAGGCGGCGCTGGTGTCACGCAGCACGACGCCTTGTCTTTCGATGGAGATTCAGGAAACGAAGCAAAGCAAGTGGCACCAACACTCCCAACCGCGCAAACAAACTTTAGTCGTTTTGGACATTAAAACTACACGAGAGAATTATTTCGATTTGACTACGATGATGCAGGTTTTTTTTCCTCTGATAATATTCGCTGTCCGGTCGGTTTGATCCAGAGGAGAGTGAGGCAGGTGGAGGCCGCTTTTCATTCACACTAATTGGCCGACACGCTTGTTCAGGCTTATATGAATGAGCCGCGGCTTTTGGCCAAACACACTTTATCTTAAAATATTCCTCACCTTTAATTCTCCTCCCCTCGTGTCCCCGGTAGGCCGCACAGCCCCCCCCCCCCCCTGCAAAGCTCCAACAACAACAGCAGCACTGTGGCGGTGGAAGTGGAGTGGAGTTGGGTCTTTGTCCGGACAGATGTAGCGACAACATCCCAAACAAAAACCGCTTATTTGTGCTGAGATGAGCCCGTCTGCCTTCTGTGTGTTGGCATTCAACTTCACTAAACAAAAGGACTGGGGGAAACATCTTGGATTACCTTTCCTCTTTTCAACGCTAAAAACCAGCCGCCCCCCCCCCCCCCCCCCCCCCACACACACACACATTCACACACCAGCACCGCTATTCAACGCTTTGAGTGAACCAACAAAGTGTATTTAAGTGTTGTTATGTTGTTGGGCCCGTAAGTGGAGGCATTAGTGACTTTTTGATTTTGAACAACAGCAGGGTCACGGGCCGCGACTTAATGTCAGAACAATGCTGTTCAAGACGAGATGACACCGACACCATTCATGTCAACATGCGATGAATTTATTTAACACCTTTTTTATTTATTTTATTCTCATTTTATGTCTCTTTATGTTCGACTTCGAATTTGTTGGTAGAATCTATAGGCTACACATTTAATTAGTAAAATAAACCTTATTGATTAGAAAGTCTTAAGCCACCCTTAAGACTTATATTTTGCATTTATTAGGAACGTTTTTAGTCATAATATACTTGTTTATGTTTGCAAGACGACACTTTGTCATTTCAAAACTGCCAGCAAACTTTTGAAAGTCCCTCTTCCTCTGTAGAATAAGATACTGTTCATAAAGTGCCACTGTGTGGATACATATTCTCCTAGAAATATCTCCATAAGCCTGCAGATGGTAAATATGTACTTTATATTGGCTCATATGGGCAGCCCGAGATCGCATGTGTGCGTGTGTCTCGGGGCAGAGCAGACCACACCCCTTTATGCTAATTAATCTCTTCCATTGGCGTGTCAGGGGAGCAGGCCGGCTCTGATTGGCCAGGTCGAAGCCATTTATTTGCTGACAGCCCCGTCACATGAATGGTTGTCTATTAACTTGTTCAAAAACTATCTGGAGTTGTCAAGGCTCAGGCGGACGGAGGGCGAAAAGTACAGTTTGTTGATGCTTTTTCGGAGAAGCGACTGGAGAAGTTTTGTGGACACAACATAGCAAGGGACCTATTGGGAGAAGGCTCTTTGTCACACGTACACACACGCGCGCACTCTGAAACACACTCACCGACCGGGAGAGAGAGAGAGAGAGAGAGTGTGTAGAGACGCGGCTCGGGTGCTTGTTGTTTTTGTCCAGAGAAAAAGTTGCAGAGCAAAAATCGACAGGTAACTTTTCAGCAGCAGCCCCTGCGCTCCTCACTGTCCTGCCTCTGGCTTGTGGAGTTTGTCTCTGCTTTTTTTCTTCTTCTTATTTTTTCTCCTCTGCTCGGGAGCCCCAACTGAAAGCTGTTCGTGATGTATAACATGATGGAGACTGAACTGAAGCCCCCGGCTCCCCAGACCAACACGGGGGGCTCGGGCAACACCAACACGTCCGGCTCCGGCCCCAATCAGAAAAACAGCCCGGAGCGAGTCAAGAGACCCATGAACGCGTTCATGGTGTGGTCCCGGGGCCAGAGGCGGAAGATGGCGCAAGAAAACCCCAAAATGCACAACTCGGAGATAAGCAAGAGGCTGGGCGCGGAGTGGAAACTTCTCTCGGAGAGCGAGAAGAGACCTTTCATCGACGAAGCCAAGAGGCTGCGGGCCCTGCACATGAAGGAGCATCCGGATTACAAATACCGGCCCCGGCGGAAAACCAAGACCCTGATGAAGAAGGACAAGTACACCTTGCCCGGCGGGCTGCTGTCCGCGGGAGGAAACGGGATGGGAGGCGGTGTCGGCGTCGGGGTGGGGGGCGGCCTGGGCGGTGGGGTGAACCAGCGGATGGACAGCTACGCGGCGCACATGAACGGCTGGACCAACGGCGGCTACGGCATGATGCAGGACCAGCTGAGCTACCAGCACCCGGGGCTGAACGCGCACAACCCGAGCCAGATGCAGTCCATGCACCGCTACGACATGAGCGCCCTGCAGTACAACACCATGGCCAGCTCCCAGAGCTACATGAACGGCTCCCCGACATACTCCATGTCCTACTCCCAGCAAACCACGCCGGGGATGACCGCGCTGGGCTCCATGGGGCCCTCCTCGGTGGTGAAGTCCGAGTCCAGCAGCTCCAGCCCGCCCGTCGTCACCTCGTCGTCCCATCGGGCCGGGCCGGGCTGCCAAAGCGGAGATCTGAGGGACATGATCAGCATGTACCTGCCCGGGGCGGAGGTCAGCGAGCAGACCGCCCAGACCAGGCTACACATGTCCGGCCACTACCAGAGCACCGTGCCCGGGACGACGATCAACGGCACGCTGCCGTTAACACACATGTAAGAGACACACAGCAGAGAGAGAGTGAGAGAGAAAGAGAGAGAGAGAGAGCGAGAGAGAGAGAGAGAGAGAGAGAGAGAGAGAGAGAAAATGAACTTTTATAAGAGAAACTGTGGACTATTAACGTTGGACTATTTTTGTACAGAAAAATTTCGGGGTGGGAAAAGTTGTATAGAAGTCTTGAGAAAAAGGACACACGACTCTTTTTCTTTTCTTTCATTTTATTCTAAGGGAGCTCTAGAGGAACGGTAGGAGATGCCCTCTTCACTGGTGGACGAAGTTTGGAAGACTAGAAAGTGGGAGTCGCAATCAAATGTTTTATTATTGCAATCACCTTTTGTACAGTATTTATCAAAGAAACATTACAATCAGATGAAATTGTTTGTTAAACTGCAAGAGGTTGCATTTTTCTTTTCGTTTTTTTTTAGATATATAAAGCAACGCCAGTTCTGCAGAAAATATTAAAAATGAAGATGGCAGAACTGGAATTATGAGCGATCAGTTATGCTCCTTTATTACTGCAAACATTGGAAAGAAAAGGGACATAAAAACGATACAGGTAATACTGTTTTTTCTTCATATAAAGTCAATATTACTTAACATTTTAATTTCTTAAAAAAAGAAGACACCTTTTTCTCTCATACAGCTTAAAATATAGGTTGTTAATTTATATTTCCGTCTCCCACTTTTCATCTGTTAGAGGTATGACGCTTGTGCTCTTTATTTTCTAATTGATTTGTACAATTTCTGTATATTTACTGTGATATTTTAAGTTTCTATTTCAAAATTTCATTCCCGTAGTTGTATTTTAAAAATTGTGGCCTGTACGCAGAAGCCAACCACTCTATGTATATATCTACCGGAACTAATACCATCCTTATAACAGTTACAATTTCAGCTGAGTATATTTTTTTTTCAATATGCAGTTTGAAATGAATAAATTTTGGAAATTTGGATACTTGATATTGTTTGAGTTTTGATTTTATTTCTCTCTGTCATTTTCTGTGTGCAGGTTAAATTGTCATTTGTCTTTCTTCTGATGTTAATTATTCCCTGTAAATGTAACACTGACTTTTTACGTCTTTATGAATATAAAATATTTGACTTCAGCTAACAAAAATAACAGTTTTGGGGGGTGCTTTGCTTTTAAACTCCACTGATCAAATAACTCAGCTTGTGCGTCGTGGTTTCTATTTTCTAGTGCCTGCGGACGGCCCCATCAAGCCAAAGTTTGTTGCCTGTTTCCTAAAAAGGGGGAAGATTTTTCCACCACATAATGCCCAACATCCCCAGGTATAGACTGACATTTCTCCTCTTTTATTCTTAATTTAAAAAAAATTAACTAATCATCAATAATCACTGCTGTTGAGGCACAAGCTACATTTAACAATATCTATTTTCTTTTTAAATTAATGTATTCTTGTATTATTTATTATTTTGTAGACTTGTTCGAATACTGGACCTGTTTTTGATGACAGGGGACTGAGGGAGGAATAATTACATAGGCATAAATCAGATTTATTTCCCTCATTCAGTTATTATAGATGTGTGTGAACTGACAGAAGGATTTCTGTCGTTGGTGGATTTTGATTTTCTAATGACACTTGACTGTGACAACAGCATGTCTGGATATTCATGAGCAGCCTATTTAGCCTGCAGCAACCTAATCCAATGGGCTCATGCCTGTTCTCGTGTTGTAACAGTTCATCCTGGTGTTTGGTTGAAACAACAAAGTGCGATACTTTTTTTGGACGCTTTTTTCGCTCTTCTACAAATAATAGAGCTGCAATTCACCAGCCCTCAATGTTCAATTAGGTCTAAATTGAAGGTGAGCCCTCTTGAAAGGAGCCAGGCGAGCGGGACCGGCCGGGATGCTTTTTCTCCCGCGATGTAATGGCTGTATAAAGTCTCGAGTGTGGCCATTTCAATTGAATGTTTAATCAAACGGGCCCTGCTGCTTCCCGTTAACCCCGGTTCTCACGGTTCAAGCTCTCCGGTGCCTCCACCACCACCACCCCTCCTGCATTAAAAAAAAAACACGGAACCGGTTCCAAAATGTTCCCATGTATCTCTTTGCCAGCCAGACGACCCCCCCCCCCCCCTCCTCCTCCATAATAATCCTTATGATGAGCTAACTGCTCACTCGCTCTGAATTTAACTAACGGTTTTAAATACTGTGTGTGTGTGCGCGCGTGTGTGTGTGCAGCGAGGTAGATTAGGACCGTTGTCTCTAGCAGGCTGTGTCCCGGGGGAGCAGAGCTCACATTAACCGGCAGATGAATATTTGAAGAGGCCCCTCGGTATTTATCGGTCCACTCCCCTCTCTCTCTCTCTCCCTCTTTCTCTCTCCCTCTCTCAAGAGGTCAAGGGATCGTTTGTTGTCCCATTAATTATTGATCGGAGCAGCTGAATTGGCTGTAATAGCCGAGACCACCGGTGATAAACAAGTTGTTTTTAAAAGGTCGGACGAGTAGAAGCATTAAAGTCTCTTTTTTTTCTCCCCATGAACACCGGGCCCCTGCAGGCCCGGAGGCCCCACGAAATGATTCTTTTTTCCTGGCTGAGCGCTGCACCTTTGATGTGGTGGAAAAGCGTCTTGAATGGAGAGAATACTTGATGGATTTGATGGTTGACGTGTGTTTTCTGTGGAGCATCATAGAGCTGCAGCTTATTTGTAACGCCTGTAAAGATTGTTGTGTTGATGTTGACACAATCAGGATGCACACCTTCCTTTTTAAAATAGTATTTCACACTTGTATCGTGTTGTATTTGATAGGCCTACTGAAGCCCTTAGATGATGGGTGTTTTTTTTAGCTGACAAAACCACAGTTAAACACATCCATGCTTTAGATTTTCACTCTGCATTCGTATTTTATTGTGAAAATGGGTTTTAGGAATACAAAAAAAAGAGTCTTCATATAAAATAGTCCCTTCACATGTGAGAAAGTAGGACACGGTAAATGTTCACTCTGAAAACACTGATATCGCGCTATCTCAGTCAAACAAATATTAGCCTGCAGTTAGCCCCTGAGCTTTTCCAAAATGTGATTTAATCTCAGACATTAAATGAAGGCGCTGCACAGCCAACACTGACGGAGATACGGAATCAAGTGTCTAAAATGTTACACCTCATACAGTGATAATGCGTGAAAGAGCTGATGCCACCGTGACATTTTCTTCTTATCTTACTTTGTTAAAAAAAAATGCTGTATATGGCACAGTCTGATGTTTCTTGTTATATAAAAAAAAAATTAATTTACAACACGGGCAACCAGGTGTGTTTTGTGTGTTATAGAGGCCCGGGGAAGGTGTTCCCGTCCTTTCATCCACCCGTCTATCTACCCATCCGTCCGTTCATCCATCCATCCGTCTCCCCTTCTGTTGCTCGCGTGCAGAGTCTGGCTGTCGCAGCTCGAGGATATTTGGACTGCAACAGGTGGTAAGCGCGCGCCTCTGCTATTTTTTTTTATTTTTTTGCCCCCGTTAAAAAATATTTAAAAAAACTCCCAGATGTTATCTATGATAACCTGGCATGTGTGCGCGCGTGTCGAGCTCGGGCTCTTTCTAGTGGTCTTTATCAAAACATTGAAGTGTTGCATTGTGTAAGTGTTGTAAGTGTTATTTTAGAAGGGACGGTTATTAGTCTACATGTTTCAATAAATAGGGCTATACGATACAATAGGATCTGGATATGAACCGTTGAGACAAGACAAGGCTGGGAAGTAGGCCTCTTTTAAAAAATGACAACATGAAATCAATTAATGGAATAAAAAACAAAATGAAGACACTATTAGTTCACAGTGCGAATTCAAAGTTAGGTGCGCCATGCAGTTTATACTGGCCGCTTTCCAAATCCTATGTTTATTGTTGAGATTATATGATTTTTAAAATTAGGTCAAATGACCCCCCTCCACACACACACACACACACAAACACACACGCAAACAAAACCAGCTTAGTGACCTGTATTGCCACGAAAGCCACTTTCCTTTTTCGCCACGTTGCTGATAATAAGAAGGCGGGGTCATGACGTCACCCACACATGAAGCGGTCCATTGGTCCTTTCCGTTGCTTAGTTTACTTCGATAGCCGATATTTTGTAGTCTGTGGCAGCCAAGTAATCCAATTGTCATGCGGAGATCCAATAATACATGCGCAGGCCTGTTTGACTGCACGCTATTAGCCTCTTTCTGACATGTCTCCATTATCATGAAATACAGAAATATAGATATGTTGATAATGTATGCATCCTAAATGTATTTTCAGAAACACATGCCTCTTGATCGACAAGTGCTTTTTAATGAATAAAGACAACAAAGCAATATTTTCTGAGGCAGACAGCAGGCATATTTAATGTTTAAATAGTTGTGTTTTACGCTTTTTCCAATAATGCTTCCGTTATTTAAATGAACGTCAGATTTGTTTATGGGCACGGGAGTGCAGATTGGGCCTTTTACAGACTTACACACGTTACTATATTGTACCTGATGAATGTAGGCTTTTGTCTCACGATGATGCAAGTCAAAGGAAAGGAAAGTTGGCAGAGTGAGCCCTTGCTGGAAATGAAAGGCATTTCAAAAATCATAAACCCAACGATGTTCACGGTTTCTTCTGACACCCAGAATACTTTTTAAAAGACTGCCCGACATCTCGTCACAGAGGAAGACTGTAAGAATGGGTGAATAGCAAAACTGTCAGAGCAGAGAGCTGCGTGCGTGTGTGTGCGTGCGCGTTTGTGTTTGGAGCGCAGAGGGACTGAATGGCAGCTAGTAGCCTGCTGATCAAGCGCAGGTGCAGGGAAGGGAAGCGGGCGGTGTGTGGAGAGGTCTCTCTCTCTCTCTCTCTCTCTCTCCCTCTCTCTGTCACACACACGCACACACACACACTCAGTCACTTCCATTGAATAGGACCACACACTGACACCGACCAGCATGCCATCAGCCTCGCGCTGCTCTCGGCCTGCATTCTCAGAGGCTCTAGGCCTCTGCGACACCCCCCCCCCCCCTCCTCCTCACCTCCCTCCTTCCTCCCCCACCACGTTACCAGCGGCTCGAGCTTCGTTTATCATATCTGCTCATTGATGCTGACAGCTTTATAGAGCGTCATCATATCAGAAATACACGGTTTGAAGCGGCTCAACAACTCTTGACAAAAAGAAAACGGTTTTGTTGTTCAATGTAACTGTACTGTTGGACAGAAACAATGTGGCATACTCTATGACATATCTTCTGACTTGAGTTATTTATTTATTTTGCTTCTACTCCACTGCGGATCAATTAGATGGAGCTACTTCACAGATACAGATTTTATGTGTATATGAACATGATGAATAAGCTAAATAGCTATAAATAGGCTTAACAATGCAACAGTGTGCTAGACTCAGCTCCACCAGCACCAGCTGCAACTTTTTGGGCATTCACTCTGTCACTGGCCATCACTAACTCATTATGTCACGTCAGATTGTCTGTATTGTAAAACAATGCAGAGGACACTTGTTGTTTCACACTCACGTGGCTGCTTAGTTGAAATGCTTCCTGTCTTTGTTCAGCTTGTTCACCATTCTGGCTCCCGTCAGACAATTACTGATTCAAATGAAAAGCAATTAACGCTTTTTATACATACGGAATCACAAATACAGTTAGAGGAGGACTGTTGTGAGGGCAGTGTCTGTTATGTGTAAAATATGACTGACACCTGAAGTTCTAATTGTTTATTGATTCAGTTTTCTTTCCTTCTGTATGTGTTGCCTCTTGAAGAGATTCGTCGGGAGAAAGTGCAACAGAGGGGAGGAAGTAGAGAGACAGAGGGGATGGAGGGGGATGTTTTTCTCTGAGAAGAGCCGACAAAACAACAATATAAGGCCTGTTGTACTGTGGCCTGTCTGGGAAAACCCTTCAGCTCTGCGCTAAAACTGACCGATCCGTTTTCTCCACAATAAATCAGTTGAGGTAATTACACATAAGCTGCTATTACTCCACAATTGGTAAGTAGTATTACTCTTTCATGGCACTTAGTGTACTCCTTATTGCATTATTAACTTCATAACTAAACTCCCTCATCATTTTGGTGGAACGATTTCAAACTGATATTCAGAAAGATGATATTGAATTAAGAAACCCCAAATCACACCGTTTACTGCTGCATATGGGCTGTTTATGTATATATGTGTGTTGTTTCTTTCTGTGTTGTGCTTCATAACCCATTTATTAAATATGCAGGTCACTATGACTGATTTAAAAAATGGAAACTGAAAAACCATCTCGTGCATTAGTGCTTTTATAATTTCCACACTCATTTCCACATATGCCTATACTTCAATGTGCAGACTGATTTCCCTTATATAAAATGCAAGTGTCAATGTGCACATTATCATATAACAAATTCTAGTTAATACAGCCATAAGGACAGTATAACGGCACGCTAATTGGCCTTTTTTCCCCTTCACAACATTGCTACCAGATCGGCATCTCTTTATTATTTAATAACGTCAAACGCTTGGCTGGCTGTGCTGCTGGCTGCTGAGCCCGCTGGCTGCTGTTGGGAAGAAGACAATGCAGCTCCGATTCAGGAGATCCACTCAACAGCTATATGCTCACTGGAAAAAAAAGAAGAAGAAACGAAACAAACAGAGTTCAGCAGTACATCTGAACATATTGAGTATGAAAAGGCAGGCGAGGGGGTGGGCTTAGTTCATACAAGTCTCTAAATCAAATAAACAATAAAGGCAATCATCAACAATGCAGACATCGTATGTATGTATTTAATGATCTCGTTTCCTGTATAGTTTCATCTCTACAGTTCATTCAGGCGGCTTTGCAGCAACAGGTGCATGGGACCGGCCCGTCGTGCAGCAGCTACAAGTGAAAGTGGCGCACGGTCTGCTGGTCCTTTGTTGTCCACAAATGTGGAGACTGTTTACTGAATTTCTTCCTTGGGTCTGGGGGAGGGTTTAGGGGAGGATGATGGGGGGGGGGGCTACAGTTTACACTCAGTGCAAGCCAAAAGACAAACGAGCGAATCTGAAGACCCTCTTGATAAGTCAGGGAAATTAATGCAAACTTCGTATGAAAAATATGGCCTGAAAACGGCAGAGATGGTTTGCAGTATGTGGTGCCGGAAGAAAAACATTGTTGATAACGGCCCAGCGCATAGCCGTAATGTAATATAAGAGGAGTTTTTGATTGAAGCAGAACAATAATTCCCCTGCTTCCAAAACACCCGAGAAGGGCGGGGTGCCTCGCGGAGACACAAACGCACACATTCACACGCTGTCTCAAACAGCGCAGTGACCGGACAGCACTCGCGAGGGGCACAATGCGATCCTATTGGCCGAGGTGGTGCAGCTGTGTCGATCCTTTGGATCACGTGCACAACTTTGATTTCTGGCACCATCACTTGTTGAATGTGGGCAGTTTAAAACAAACGAAAGTCTGAATTGATCTGCTTCTGCTGCGATCAGTGGTTCAAGAATGTTGTGTTTTGTTACACAACATCCACCAACGGAATTGCGGACTGTAGATCGCCGAGCTGTAACATTTTATCATGTGAAATGTCCAGGGGAAAAAAACGAGTTTAAATGTAAGATTTTTGTTCAATCCTTAAAAACGAAACAACTGTATAAGAGGCTGTATACGAGGAATTGTGATTTTAGTTTCTGCATGGATTTATTTTACAGTCCACGCGTGCAGACGTTTATTTGAGTATCTCTAAGCCACAGGTGATCTAAAAAAAAAGAAAATATATAATTGTACTTGTACTGTTACCAACGCGCTTCTTGTGAGGGCACGCTGAGCTTGTTTCGTGGGCATTCAGAGATTCCTTGATGGAGAAGGCTGTTGAGCTGATGGGACTGAATCTTCATTAACAAGCCAACAGACACAGGAACCCCCCTCCTCTGGTCTCATTTCCCAGCATAGACACTAACCTCTTTCACTCTGTCATCGGCCCGACTCTCTCTCTCCCTCTCTCCCTATCTCTCTCTCTCTCTCTCGCTCTTTCTCTTTCTCTCTCTCCCTCCACCGACTCCGACACACAACAGCACCGTCCATTGTTCTCGGCCCTCCCCTCCCTCCGGCTGGCCCCCCGACCCAACTGTTGACCAACAACTCCACTCGCACATTAAACTGGGGGGGGGGGGGGGGGGGGGGGTTGTCCTATTTTAGAATATCACACATTCAGAAAGTAATGGTTGAGAAAAACGAGTGGAGAGACACATAGATACGTTTTAATAACGATCTGAAAGAGATTCGAAAAATAAGTTCACTTGAAATTAAATGAAAGAGCCCTGTTTTGAATTTTAGATTAAAAAAAATCTCATTTCAGCACTCCCAAATTGTATACACAGCAGGATGTCGCACACATTAGCCACAGTTTGGCCGCTTGTGCTGCGTGTGTTGCTTTTCAGAATAAAAGCTTTAGAAATGGTCTGGAGCTGTAGAAAAAGCCCACGTGCCTTTCAGGCCCTCGTGGACATGCGCGACGCATTGTGTGTGTGTGTGTGTGTGTGGGTGTGTGTGTGTGTGTGTGTGTGTGTGTGTGTGTGTGTGTGTGTGTGTGTTAATGTGTCGTTTCAATAATATCTATCGAATCTATCTGGTCTAATATATTTCACATCGGATGTTTTTGAATAAATTATAACTAATGTAGGAAGAAAACAGTAGAGATGCCATTAACCTTTGTGTTTGTTGACATTTGCTTTATGTGTAGTAATTATAATAATACAAGCAAAATCAACCTTTTTTAAATCCCAATAGCAACGTATTGAAGTGGTGACCCTGTATTCTGCCATCTGAACTTTGAAAGTTTGAATGAAGGTGAAATAATGTAATTTAAGACTTAGTTAGTTCATGAGCAATTCTCATAAAATAAGAGAAAAAGTTATGAAGTATCAAGGTGATAAATAATGTAAAACAATGTTAAATGTTTTATGAGCTCATGAATAGATTTGGTCTATTCACAGTCGCCAAAATTGAAATACTTTCACAATACTTAAGATTAAGATTAAGATTTAAGATCACTTATCAACTGCTTTTCCTCACCTGCCTACACAGACACCTCAGGCCAGCCAATACTGCTAATATGTTAAATCGACAATCATTGCAAATTCAAAAGTGTTTGGTGTTGAAAGTGTTTAAGAGGAGATTCCGTTTCATTAGTCCACTGTTAGTGTGCGTTAACCCACAGGACAAGGTGTTAATGTGCGTTAAGGGTATACTTACATTACAACGTGTCACAGAGACACTGGAGTTGTTCAAAGGCTTTGTCAGCGACATCAACATGACAGCACTCTTAGCTACACGCACACACGCACACGCACACACACACACACACACACACACACACACACACACACACCTTCCATATAGGCCAAGCTCACTCTTCAGACAACACTCCCCACTGGTGTTTCCCCTCAGTCTGCACTTATTTCCTCCTCTCTTCAAGAATCAGAAGCATCTGCGCTCAGAGGATGATGACAGCCTCCTCTAAATGTCATTTGCCAAATGTTTTAGTGTCACACGCTGATGAATTTAGACCCTTCAGTGCTGCGACACTGCAACTGTTATAACAAATCATGTTGACACACAGAGCATCGCCCCAGATTACATACCTCCATATGGAAATGATCTCTTTCAGTGGTGAACTATTCATCTGAACCGCGGACCAGCTGGTTTACTTGCATCGTGTTCTCCATGTTGGCCTCATGAATCACCATTTGTAACCAACAGTTTGAAGTTTGGAGTGTAGCTCACAGGTTGCTCTAAACATAATGTGTTCAGGACGTGTTCCTCTTCCTGTTTGTTGTACCCCCCTCCATCATTTAAGTTTGTTCAAAAATCGAAATAAATATGAGTGAACTTTCCTACAGGAAAACTGTGGGTTGTTGTCGAGAGGAAATACACTTAATGATTAATATCGCTCATAAAAGCTGTCACATGATCGATTACTAGCACAGTTAATCTTTAAGATGACAACAATAACAATTAGGGCTTTAATGTAATCAGACATGTTGTCATCCTACACAGTCCCTCACATCTATAAAGCTCATTTACACACTAAATATCTGTGCATGAGTTTGTTTTGACTGGTTTAAACTGAGCTTTGTCTGACATGACTCAGACAGTTATGTTCTGTGATGATATTAGTGTGTTAATATAAATGCAGCTACAGCGTGTTCATGACGTCGTTTGGCTCAAATGGTAAATCCGTGTTTTTGCTAAAAAGTGAAACCTGAATTCAGTGGAACACTGCGTGAACCCTCCTGTCTCAACGTTTTTCGGCATTGGTTCAGCTCCTATGCGTGAGCAATTTTCTTTTATTGAGCATAAAACCTCGTTCCCAGTCGATCATTTCTACTGTAGTGTAGATTTCGATTGATTGCATCAGTCACTATCAGGCTATTCTGGAGCTGGTGACTCTGAGGTCTCCCTCTCTCCGACTCTCTGACAGAAGCTGTTGTTGAATGGAAGAGTGGCCTCTTTCAGTGTGGGTGTCCCCTGGGGGCCAACTGGGAGAGATAATCAGACAGGACAGTTACAGACAGACAGGCAGACAGACAGACTCAGTAGACTGAAGTTGTTTCTCCCTGACTCAGACCGAGGCCCATTTGGGAGCATTTTAGATGAGCGTTTGTTATTCTCCATAAGTAATGAACTCTCTTTTGTATCATAAAGACTTTTGAATTTTTTTAATGTGTTTTTTGCTGTTTCAAGTCATCGATGAACTGTGTAAATCCTGTCTTCAGGGATGTAATATTGTCAATATTGTAAATCAGTGTAGCACAGTGAGTAAGTCTTGCCAAAATGTTCACTGTCATCTCAAATGATGGCATGAACCAGTAAAACCAGATTAGATCAGGTTAGGTCAGATTCGGTTAGAAGAAGATTTACCGGCTCTTGCATGAGAAAGTTGCGGTGCACACACTCCGTTCAAGCGCAGCAAAGCACAATGCTCAAATAGAAAAGGCTTTAGCGTCACTGAAACCCTCAGATCTTAAGTTGAGAGAAATGGCCATTCCCTGTATATGCTGTATGGTTCTTTAGTTGGTTATGTGATGTATTGTGTCATGCCCGCATGGACTTAATAAGACACCTCCTTTGCAGGAACATAACTTTCTTATAATAAATTGCAAACAACAAACATAGTTTTTCCTCATCGTCCGTCATCAGAAATTAAGATTTGAACTAAAAGGTGTATCCCTTAAATAACATGACAAAATTGTTTCTCTTCAGGGAAACAAAGATATTGTTTTCCGTGGCTCATGATAATGTACCTGAACGTAATGTGCACACAGAGATCTTTAACTTTTCGTCAAATTCTGCTTCACACTGAGGTTGTTTTTGAACCATGTGAACATGTTCACATGGTTATCCCTGAATTCCCTTTTCTTAAAGATGTCTTTTCTGTTGTTGTCACTCTGCTCTAACAACTCACTTTTTTCTCAATCTGCTGTGAACAAAGTGCTTGTCCTGCTGCTCGATTCCAGAGGGAGCTTTATAAGTGGCTTGAGATTGAGTTTTTTTTATCATGTTTGTTTTATTTTTATTCATGAATGTTTACAAAGTCAAAATTGAGCTTTACTTGAGCCTCGTATTTCAAAAGATTGCGTGATCGTAACTGGCCTCATCTGTGGAAGTTTCCATCACACAGTTTCTGAGTACACCTGTGTGTGTGTGTGTGTGTGTGTGTGTGTGTGTGTGTGTGTGTGTGTGTGTGTGTGTGTGTGTGTGTGTGTGTGTGTGTGTGTGTGTGTGTGTGAGAGAGGATGGAGAGAGAGAGACGTGGAAAATATAGGGCAGAGAGAGGGAGAGAGGTCTGGCCTGGGTTGGGTTGGGCAGGTCAGTGCAGCCGCATTTGATTGTAAATAAGAGAGGAGTCAGTTCACACGCCGATCAAGTGACTGCCGGGAACAAGCAAGCCATTTGAATCAGGTGGCTATCTCCCTATCTGAGAGATCAGAGCCCTGTCACCCCACCCCCCCACCGGCCTCCCCCCTCTGCTCTCGTCATTGTGTGTTGCACAGTAAGGGACACACACACATGCACAGAAGTGAAATGACATGTCCCTCCCTGCTGGCTATAAGGGCAGGCACAGTGGCTGGATGAGATTTCACTGTCTCACGTTAGGAGAGGTGAGGAAAGAGGAGAGGAGGAAAGAGGAGAGGAATACCCCCCGCAGTACTATATCCCCTTCTGTTGTTGGCTCTGTTATCTGTCAGAAGAACTACAAGACAACAATGTGTAATTTAGAGATATTACACGCATGTATTGCACTCCATACCTTTTTCTTGAGGTTTGGACATTGTGCAAAAATGTCCCTTAAAACAGCAGAGAAAGTGATCTGAACTCTTTTTTTCACTGCTGATTCATCCGTCCGTTATTTTTTCAATGAATTGATTATTTTTTCAAACGACCATACGATTTCCAAAGAGTTAAATACATTTCTTCTATTGTCAAACCAGCTTTTCAAACCCCGAAGATCTTCATATTTGAGAAGCTGAAATCAGCTTCTTTTCTTGATATATCACTTCAATTATTAATTGATTATCCAAATAATTGGCAATTGAATTTACATTGATTGACTAATTGATTAATCAATTTTGCACTAAACTAAATCAGTGTTGTCTTTAATTGAATATATACTCACTAATAGTCCCCTCTGCTTTGAGCACAACACTAAACCAGAGTGTGCTCTTCTTTTAGTCTGGTTGTCATAATAAAGGCAGATGAAAAATGGATCAAATAAAGCACAAAAGGAGACACACACACACACTTTTTTTATGTTGTGTCTTGACAACGACCCCCAGGGGAGACGATGATGTGTGACAGCTGCTGCCTGTTCATATTGATTAAATGACAGCCGGGATCATTTACCGATTTACCGACTGACGGAGCTCAAACGTGAGACGCGGCCCCGAGGGGGAGCTCGGGACTGTTCGCCTGGGCAGCCTGCAGTTCATGTTCAGAACATCACCTCTATCCCACTGTGACACACATTATTACACTCTTCAGATTTGATGTTACGATATAGAACTTTTAGGACGCAAGTCTGTTTTAGGCCACAAAGTAGTTTTACTTCATCTCAGATTTTAGCTGTAAATGTCAGTACAATGGTTTTGTAATCGTTAGGAAAGATGGCCAAAAGGTTTTTAAAATAGTATTTTATTTTACAATATATATAAAAAGAAAAGGTCAACTTAAAAACCTGGTTATGCTTTAACCTTTGCAGAGCCTTTGGGAGGCTGGAAGAAACTTTGTAGTCCACAAAAGGTCAATATCAGAGGAGGACATTTTGATCTGAACAGACCACAGCAGAAGAACATAGATCAGAATAGTGCAACATGATATTATATGAAAGAACAGAATAAAACAAAACAGGAGACAAAATGTCTTGATATATGTGTCAGTTAAAGTTTTTGAGCAAACTGAAACTGACACATATATCAAGACACAGAAGAACATCATAATAAATGTACAGGACAAAAATGGACTGAATATAGCAGCAACAAATTGCCAAAAAACCTGAGGCATATGTGTTTATGATACTCACACCCAAAGTCTAAGCAGAAATTGTGTTGAAAAAGTCTTTACAAAGAGTGAGAAGCTCCACGTCTTTAAACTTCTCGTCACCTCATTCAAAATATTCAAACATTTTGCGAGTGCAGCTTTAATGTGGAAGAGGAGGTTTGATTTGAAGCTTTTTTAGCGGCCTGTTGAGAGAAGAACTCTGTTAGCATCATTGATCTTAAAAGCACAAGTTTTCTTATTGCAAGCAAATACGTTTGCTCATTGTCAGTGCAAACATCTACAGCAATGGGACAGGGCTATGCAAGACAGGACAGGGTGAGACGAGAGTGGACTGGACCTCTCAGGAGAGGAAGAAGATATGGCTTTATGGAAAGGACAGAACAGCATATGTGAAGAAGACTGGACATGAGATGGATTGTTATGATAGGACGAGACAAGATACAACTGAACAAGAGTCACCATAAGAGAAAGCAGGACAGGGCAGTGCTGCTAACGAGAGGACAGGGCAGAAAAGAACAGAACGGAGACAGGACAGGATAGAGGGCATAATGAAGCTGATCAACTGGGTGTTATAGGACAAGACAGGAGAGGAGACTGCATTATGTGACAGGACAGGACATTTGGCTCATAGGACCGAACTGGAAACAAAAAGCAGGACACCATTGGACAGGAAAGGGCAGGATGTGATAGGACAGGACAGGAGACGGGAGGGTAGGGCAACAAAGACGGTCCAGGACACACTGATGTCTCCTCTCAATGTTTTAGTATTATGTCCCTGTGTGTGTGGTGAGTCAACACCACTGGCAGTGCTGGGACAGACGGGACATTTGCTGCTGCCAACTGTCCCAGCACTGAGTGTCTTTGGCTGGCTGTGCGCATGCAGAATGTGTGGCCTTGGGAACGAGCCAGGTGAGGCTGTTGAGCTCAGATTAAAGCAGAGATGGATCAATCACTTCAGCCTCTGGGCCGGTGAGCCACAGCTAGCCTGGGGACACAAACACGGAGACGATTGATTTTAAGTCTCCTTCCATCAGATCTCTCTGCATTGCTCTCCTCAAGGCTTATGCACGCAGTCAAACATTTACAATTGCATGTACACACACACACACACACTTAACGATAGACCTTGTTTCTTTAACTCCGTCTGTCTCTCCGTCACTCTGTCTATGTCTCACACGCACTCAGTTAGTCTTGTTGGGATTCTTGCTGTGTGTGAATCTCTGTTGGCAGGAATGGCCCTCTGGCCACGTCTTCTAACGGGCCTACAGGATATTTAGCGGCACGGAGGGAGGTCCGTACGACACTTGAAGGAAGCTATTAGCAATAAAATGTCATATACTGAGTAGTTTACAGCTCGTGAAGAAGCGCAGCCCCGAAAAAGTTTAAAGTTATCGGTTCTTACAAAAACAGAAATTCCGCTGAGCTGTAAATGATCCAATAAAACGTAACTTTGAGAAATGACAGAAATTGAAATCTGTATTCAAGGAAAACTGTAACATAAAGCTTGACTGTGTCTTGTGGTTTACATCCCATCCTATTTTTCAAAGTGTTCCTCAACAAAGAAACTGCAGTCTTCAGGATAAAACTGTACAATAGGTTTATAGGAGGTGATCTTCATCCTTGGCCTGCGCAAGTAGCCCAAAAGCTTTCTTTTGTCCAATAGGTTTGTTGTGGCCATCAGTTGTTGCTATTGAGGAGTATATTTTTCCTGTCAGTTTGGTGTCCGAATATCTCTAAATACTACAATACCAATTAGCCTTTAATGTGGTTGCTACGGAGGAGAAATACTGCAGCATAGTTGCCAAAGTAGTACAAGATGAGACTGTCATCCAAAGGAAAACAGGAGTTGTTTCAGCAAAGAGCTAATAACAAAAACCAAAAACAAAAATCAATTGAAGTGAAAAAGACTTCTCGCAGCATGCAGTGATTATGCCGATTTTCCACCGGGAGCAAAGGAAGCAATAGTGTGACGAAGTTAAAGAGTCCATAGATGAAGGAGGTGGTTGGATGGATGGGTTAATAAACTCTGGACTTTAACGTGGGAGATGTCTGATGTCTGTTAACATTGACCACAATCCCTCCCCAACCATAAACTGTTGGCATACTTTTTTTATTTTCAACTCCCCGTTGGGAGTTCTTATTGACCTGCTCTTTGGGACTCATATAGTTGATTATTATCCCTCCATTTTGATGTAGATAGGATTGTAGCCCTGACCATTAATCAATGAAACACATCTTTTCAAGCACACTTGCTCATCTTCAGGTTCATCCAAGCTTTGGAAGTGCTCCAACTGCCGGTCAACTGACATAGTGTGAGCACAAAATGAGCAGGACTTTTACCTCTGGATGCTCAAAATAACGTTTCCCACTTTGCATGAGCAGAAAGGACATGATTTGAGTTGAATAAAAGTTTTATGTGTGAATGCAGTAGGGAAAATGTAAAAGATAAAAATCTGGAAAACAAACAAACGAAACAGTGTGGCCAGTGGATGATGGGAGGGGACGTCTGTACTGGGAGCCGTTGCCTAATAAGGCGAAATACCAGACTGTGAATAATCTCCCAGTAAACTGTCTACTCATGAAAAACACAGAGATGCAACAGCAGCAAGTCTCGCTTTCTGCCAGGCAGCCCCCCCCCCCTTTACCAATGTGTGTGTGTGTGTGTGTGTGTCCCTCTCTCTGTCCACACCGTTCTCTCTCTTTCTCCTCTTTCTTTACTTTCTCCTGCTCTCCTCCCCCTCCTCCCCCTCCTCGCTCCTCGTCTCGTCTCAGTAAGTAGGATAAGGCTTGGAGAGCTCTGTCGTCGTGGTAACTGCCAGAAGTATTCAGTTTGAAGTTTGAGGAGGTCAGTTTGCGGGTCACACACACACACACACACACACACACACACACACACTCAGAGGACCTGAGAGAGAGTAGGCCCAGGCCCCCATGTGCGGGTGCGGAGGGGGAATGGATGTTTCTGGAGGGGCAGGGGCCACTGCAAAGCTCTGCATATAACAGTTTTGGTACCAGAACTTTTTCAATCTCTGGGACTGAAATTAAGCTGATTATGAGTGTTTGAATATCTGACTCTTTGTTGTAATTGGATTTTTTGCAGTTCAGTTACCCTGATGTTCATTTCCATTGATGCTTTAGGCTCATATTCATATGGGTATCCAATCCGTCTCTAATGGAAGAAAACCTGTAAATAAATCAACACCACAATGTAAAATACACTGCTACAAGTTAAAGTGAATTGGATTTACTTTCATGAATCTTTCTTTGCTTTTAATTTGGATTTGACTCTCATAGAATGTACTTTAAATTGCATTTTATGAGGTAAAAGTACAAGTAAAAGTCTACAGTGCAGCTGTTTACTTCAGTAAAAGTTTTAAGTCGTGTTATTGACAAAATGTTTGCTCATTATTACAGAAGCATTAACATTCAAGCAGCATTTAATAATGTAGCTGTTACGGTGGAGGTAATTCAACTACTTTATAGACCTCACAACTAAACTGTTAGTTAGTTTTATAAGCTGATCATATGTTTTAATCTATAACGTAATCATGAACAGTCTACAGGCTGACGAATAAATGTCATATGGTTTTATATTTGCCTCAAAGATGGTGATGCAGTACAAATGTAACGCAGTGTAACGTGGAAAAAATGGATACAAGAGAGAATGAATCCACGGTGCAAACCATCCAGAATACATTTGTGTTTGTGTTTTCAGGAATCATATGACCCCAAAAAACAAAAACATTAATTCTTGCCTGGCTGAGGTTCAAAGGTCACCAACGTTATTGTGCTGTTGTCAATGAAACGTTGTTGTTCGGCCAAACTCTCTCTCATGCAAATAAACAGCTCTGGCTGTGTTTGGACTCACACGGACACCTTGACCAGTGTGAGTAGTTTTGCCCCATGAAACACCTCCACTGATAGGTCCTCCACTGCCACTGCAGGGGTCGTCCTCTCACTATCACACACGGCAGAAGTGTCTGTGAAGCTACCAGAAGCTTCCTCGTGGTCACAACAACAGCAACATTAGAAAGATTTCTAGCATTTTCCTGTGGGGTGCATGAAGTGAGCATGTGATCGTGAATTCAATTTCTACTCTTCTGGCACCACGAAATTAATCATTTGTGTTTTAAAAGCCAGTGAGGCTGCATCAGGAAACGGAGGTTATCGGAGCACATCGCAGCAGAGATGATTGTCGTTTATTTTTTTTGTACAAACTCTCTTCACTTCCTTTTTTTCACCCTCTGTGTCTCTCTGTGTCTCTATCCTGGGTGGTTTCTGATGTAAATGTTTTCAGTCAGTTGGCGGCCGAGTCTCAGCAGGTGGTCCACCAAATCCACCGTAACCCCCGGCAACCCCTGTTCAGCCAATCCAAACGCCGCCCTGCCCGCCACTCCGCTTAGTTAGCCCTGACAGGACCCTGTGTGTGTGTGTGTGTGTGTGTGTGTGTGTGTGTGTGTGTGTGTGTGTGTGAGAGAGTGAGAGAGAGAGAGAAAGAGCGAAGCAGTACTCAGGACGGGGCTTGTTATTGGAGTGGTCATTAAAAGTTTATTAAAAAGTCTTCAACTGTCGGGAAAATCAGTTTGAGAATCAGTTGTGGCAATTGTGCGCATAATGTGTGTGTGTGAGAGAGAGAGAAACACTAAGCTCACTACTACAGCAACTTACTTCTACTTACTTCCTTACCTCAGAAACATAATCACTTGTTCACCTCTGTGATGATATTTCTCGCTGACATCCATCCAGCATTTGCTGAAAACCTCACTCTCTTTCTGTCACCATGTCATTATTCTGACCCACTGCTTTGTCGAGCTGCTGAATGCAAGAGTTTTAGGCACCTTGTTGAGAGGCATTCTGGGAAATGTATTGAGTCACTCCCTGAGGTAGTAGACAAGGTAGCCAAAACAGTCTATTGCAGTTAAAACATAATGCCTGAATAAGCTGCAGAACTGTGTCACGGGCCAGTTGCCCTGCTGAAGTGTCCTCGAGCAAGACACCGAGAACCTCGTATCAAAAAAAGTCAATTTCACAAAGTATCACTGGGGTCTTGTAACTCCAATTAATTCATATTTGTGCATATCAACAGTTAAAAGGAGTACATTGACTAACAAGACATTCTTTCTCTGTACGTAACAAACAAATGTCACCAATAAACAAGTCAATGATAAATAAAAATGGCCACCCATTTCCTCTAGGCTTGAGAGGAAGTATCATCAACCCAATTACCCAACTCCTCCCGCCCTTCTCCATACATACCAAAGACAGCACTGGAGGGAACAGAAAGGCGGCCTGTTAATGTTTAACCAGGCTATGTAAAGACAGAGTCAGATAGTTGAGCCTATGAGCAAATAGACTGTGTGTGTGTGTGTGTGTGACATGTACGGAAATACTGCAGTGCTGAAGAGGCACAGACGTATTGTAAAAAGACATGCAACTGTAATCTGACTCAATGTATTGAAGTATTTAACGTGTAGATGTGTCGTTTGTAGTCATTCTGAAGTATCAGTTCCTGTGTATACCATCAACAATACAACCACATGCAGGAAGGCTTTTTCTCAACTGATCACAAAACTGAAACGAAATCTCAACTTGGTGATTAATTGAGCGTCTAGGTGTTGATGTTGATAAGACAGGACGTCATGGGGTCATAAAACCTTTATCAACAGGAGGAATACAAAGTGTATTTCAAAAAGTACATTTGTTAATTGGAGTTCCTGCAGGAGGCCAAATATAGCTATGATATGACGGTCGTGTGTGTGTGTGTGTTCATGCGTGTGTGGGTGTGGGTGTGTGTGTGTGTGTGTATGTGAGAGAGCGAGAGTGTGGCGCATCCATATATGCATACATTGATGTCTGCATGTGTGTTAAAAAGAAAGAGCACTATTTTTGGCCAAGTTGGCATTACTTGCACCATGTGTGTGTTGGTGTTTTGTATAGAAAGTGCTGTGTGCAGTAGAACGGGGGATTTGGTGCCATCAGCACAGTGATGTCAGCACACAGAGACAAACAAAGCCAGAATCCAAACCCTCTCCCAACTACCCACAATCCCCCTGGGCACTGTGGGGGGCCCTGCCTGGGGGCCTGCTGCCATTAACACACACACACACACATACACACTAACACAAGCTCACACACACACATAGTTGCACAGAAATGAATACACATGCAGTTGCGTTCATACATGCGTATGAGTGCGCATGTAGTATAGGCGGCATTACCTCAAGCACACTTATGTAATCATGTGCTCAATTACTCATACATGTCAACATACATATGTAACAGTATCAGTACACTCATACACACATGTAGAAACACGTTGTATATCTGGTCATCTTCAATCTGTCTTCATGTTCATTTACACCGGACTGAATCTGGGTTATTTGGTTTATTCATATTGTTCCATTCTGTAATTTTATGAACTGTGAAATCAATTGCTTTTTTAGGAAAGATAAACCAACTAAAAAGTACTTTTAGGGAACTAAAACCAACTGTTAAGCAAAGTACCTTTGTTTAGGAAAGTAAAATCTACTTTAAAAGTACTTTTTGGACACCACTAATTCCAACTGTAAAGTACATTTGAACTTAACTGAAGAACACGTAAGCCAAATGTAAAGTGTAGTAACTTTTTGTAAAGTGAAACCTACTCTACAAGTATATTTTGGCATGTAATATCAACTACAAAGTACCTTACGAGGGAAGCAAATCCAACTACTAAATACTTCAAAAGCAAGTGTTACTTGGATACTGTTTTAGAAAAGTAAAACGGAGACGAACTTAAGCGTCATTAAGACATCAGGTCAGTGCCTGAAATACAGCCGCTGGTCCGACACTGCGCTGCGTCCGTGTATGAACTCTGTAACAGCAGTGAGTAAGCAGTAAAATGAGAAACACACCTCTGTTTGCGTTGGGCTGGCCCGCTGCCACTCTGCCTCTGCCTCAGCCGCACGGCTTGCAAATGGGGAATGACATTACTGTTATTGTGTTCGCGGTGGAGTTCATTTGCATACACTGTGACTGCATCGAGGCAGACGTTAATATAGATATGATAACGTGTTTAGATAACATAGCTGCTTGATGGAAATGCTTATCTTAAGGGCCCTGGCAGTCCGGCCCAACTGATATGGCGGACTACTTAGAGATGCTGAAAACTACAGTTTCAAAGTATCGGCAGCTTCAATGCAGGAATATCAGTATTTGATTTGTTTACACCAGCCGCCCTGTTTCTATTACCGTTCTCCCCCCACTGCCATGACTGTTAGTTTCAGGTAGCTTTGTAACCGTACCCGATACATTTTCTACTTGAGTGGCTTGGCAGTAATAGTACCTTTCTGTACCCATTAAGCTACATGGGAATACAACAGCTAACCCTCACACGCTATTTATGCAGTACATCGATACTTTGTCATACCTATGCGTTACACACCATTTCAAACACATTTTTGTTATGTTTGACCACAAACTATACAACAAAACCAGCTCCAGAGCAATTACGTTCACTCTAAAAACTCACTTAATTATCATCCAAAAAGTGAGACTGTGTCTTACCTTTATGTGAGAGACTCACACTTTATTTATTAAATTACCATATTATTATCACAATATCTATGATCTTTACCAACAGTTTACCAAGTTGTAATGATAACAATGCTGTTGTTGCAGTGCACACATATTATAAGTGTCATTTATGTCACGTTTTCATCCAAATGTCGTGCAAATTTTAACAGAATCTTTGAATATCAGCAAAACAAATTGCAAATGAATGAATGCCTGTATACATCTTCTGCTGGTATGTGGCTAATAGGAGTTGGGTGCTGGTGGTGGTAATGCTGCAGTCGGGTGCCATTATCCATTGCAGAAGAAGAGACGTCATATAAAAGAGTACCAGTCAAACTTCAAAATGTGTGGAAAACATGATGGAACTATAGCCTGTGTTAGTTTCATGTATTACTTTGAGGACCTTTAAAGATCTGAGGTCTTGGCTGCTGATATTTGAAGTATAGTTGTTGTAAAGGATGCTTGAGGGACAAATAATTCTCATGCTTCATGTTCGTCATCTTTTTATTGCACTTCGTCACATTTTGTTTTCATTGATGAAACATTTCTTTTTTTTTGCCTCAGATCATTTTTCAAATTTCTGTCATTCCCACTTTCTTTTCTTTTTTTCTTATTTATACTCAAATGCGCTTAAAAAACAGGTGGATGGAAATACACTTGTTGAGAATTCATACACTTCCTTCACTGAATGCAGCATTTAAGGTTTCGCAGAGTCATCCAATATCAAGGTTTTGTCTCTGATCAGTGAGAGTGCAACATTAAACATGTTTTAATACCATACAATAGTTCATCATTATTATTATTCTAACAGAGCAAATGATTACAAATCATCAGCAGTTAAATCATAAAATGATGATCTGTCTGATTTACAGGGAAAGAAAACATGAAAACTGTTATTTTTATAACTTTAGTGACTTTTGGGTTGTTTAGTTATTACAACTTGGCACTCCTATATTGTCTAATGACGTTTCTGTAAAGTGGCGTCATGTCAGATCGCACCATGTCAGCTGGATGGTGTGACTCTCTGAAGGAACTGTAAGGCTTTCTGTTTTAATGCCGCTATCTCCTCGTCGAACAACAATTAGCAACTGTTGCTGTTTGTCTCTGCTATTTAAATGCCCCTCTGTCCAAAACAGTAGGAGACCGACTGGGGCTGCTAGTGTGTATGTGGCTGTTTGTGTGTGTTTGTGTTGCTTTTTTGGTCAGTGGGATTGGGGTAACTGGGCATACTGGCCCCAAACAGGTCCTGATTGTGCTGCAGGAGGAAGAGCCGGGGTGTGCTGCACCCTATTCAGCCAAGTTTGGAGTGTGTGTGTGTGTGTGTGTGTGTGTGTGTGTGTGTGTGTGTGTGTGTAGGTGTGTGTGTGTGTGTGTGTGTGTGTGTGTGTTTGTGTGTATGCGTGTGTGTACACATTTTCGACCCATATAATGAGCGAATTCTTCATATTCAAATGCCTGCTAGTGGGTTGGCTGCTACATTAGTTTTAGCCAAAGCTTGACATCAGTTTCACAACAAAGAGTCAGCTTTAACTTTCTGCAACTAAACTTTGCTGAGTTGCTAACCGAGACGGTGTTTGTATCAGCAAGCAGTGCAAGGATTCACTCTGCAGCTTTTCACCAAGGTTGAGTGAAATCTTTAACCACATCCATTCTACTAAATAAGTCCGTACAGTGTTGATCACCTGTCAAACGGGTCTGAGCATTTATAGGTGTCAATCTTTCCATTTCCATTTCTGTTTTTGTTTCTGTTTCTGCGCTGATCTTCACCTGAATACCGCAAACAAAGCAGAAAATGTACAGCGCCTAATTCCCTTCATGCATAAGGATTTCCTTAATGGTAACCGGAAACACTCTGCCTTTAAGAACCAGTAACAGATCGACTACACGGTACAAAAAGGTCCCTGATCATCAATTTTAATTATTTTTTTTCATTTTGTTTTCTTTCTCCAGTGGCTTCACAGGAAAGTGAAGACACAAACAATAATCCAGGACAAAGCATGAACCGGATGGCAAATGAGAACTGGTAGGTTGAGGGAAAGCACTCTCACACGCGCGCGCACACACACACACACACACACACACACACACACACACACACACACACACACACACACAGTGAGTCCCATAGAGAGACAGCAATGCCCTGGAGGGTGCCAGTCATGCCCAGCTTCCGCTGCGCTCCAAATTGAGCGTGGCACAGAGTGTATGAAGTCAGCCGTCTGGAAGAGAGCCAAGCATTGTTCCTCTGAGCAGCTGGATGGTAATTACTAGAAAGGGAGAGGGGAGCCCTGCCACCTCACTACTGTTGCTTCTGCTCCAACTCCCGTATCATAATGGAATATACTGTACATACGTAGTAAAGCAGAGCTGGGAGTCCTGTGAGTCTAGAGACAACAGAAAACAATCTCTTTACATGTACACAAGGATCAGTGGTGAAGTCGTGCATCATAACAACATGAAGCTGTGGCTCGTCAGTCATTGTCATATTTGACATTGAGGGGTTTTCACAAGTCAAACCCATGCGAAGGGCATAAACATAAGAAATAACGAATATTGTTGAAGGAGATGGAAAACAAAGCCCAAGGCGAGCTTATTTATTATCTCAATCTGTACCTGATTTATGATATGAAGCAATACTTAAAGAGCTTCACACTAAGTTACAGTACATTTAGGGTCAACAGACTTACAGCAAGTGAATCCTCTGATTTTTCTCTACGTAATTACCTCAGTGTTTTCAGCAATTTTGAGCATTGGTGCTGCCTGATTAAAACAAAAGAGAGAGACATTAAGTGGAACATATGATGCTGGAGGAAGATAGAAGAAGAATGAGGGAGAGAGAGAGCGAGGAGAGAGCCTTGCAGCCGTCCAGGCTTGAGGAATGTGTCGACTTGCTGTCAACTATGTGCTGCTTTGTCATGAAACCGCGGAGGACTGGAAACACGTAAAGTTGCCTTTTTCACACCTTTGACTCCTTCCTCCCTCCCTCCCTCCCTCCCTCCCCCCCTCCTCCGCACCTCCTCCCCACCACACTCACACAGTGGCAGCAGTAGCCAGGCCAGTGCTAGTGCAGCTGTGACCAGAACAATAGCATTCCTCAGGTTTTAAACGCCTGGCACTTAGATTCCTAACAGTCAAAATTCCTGGTGGGGAGAAGCTGGGGGTTGCTATAGGACGCCGAGAGCCGTGGGACGCCTTGTAAGGAGACGTACAGCTGTAAAGCGCTGTGTGACTTGTGTTTTTTATGAGAAGGATGGATGGATTCATGGGGACGGGAGGGGAAGCTCTGTTGTTCCGCCTCACGGCCTCCTTTCCTCAGATGTGACATTTCTAACACTCCAATTTTAGCAGTTTAGGTCGAGAGGCGTCCTGCTGCTTTGTCGGGGCATCATGTGTCGATGGGGGCACCTGTTAAGTCAACATGTGTGTCTTGTAATGCGTTTTTGCCACATGTGGTGCCGAAAATGACACCGATGTGTTGAAAGTGACACATTAGCTTTAAGAGTGTTAAATTAGGTGTTAGCAAAGGAAATAAACAAGGACATGTTGTACGACAGTCAGGCAGATGCCACTTTGCATATTCTCCCTTCTTTGCGTAAAATGCAGGAATTGAGTTGTATTCCAGATTTAATTTGCTCTTCTGTTTTCATTTATTCAAACAGTGCTTATGCTGCTAAAATGACCTTACCTTTTCCAACAGAATGCTTTTATTTTGAAGTCCCGTGGACAGGTGGTTTTGAATGTTAGTCAGAGAAAAATGATGTGCTTCTCACATCATGTGTGCCTCCTCTGGTGGCTTCACTTCACACAGCACTGAGCTGCCCACCTATCAGCCCATCTGAAATAACCCGAAAAATAATGATTCTCTCATTAACCACGCCTGTTTCACAATTTAAATATAAATGAATCTAATTTAGAGAACCTCGGCCACGATGAAGGAGACTCATTTAGAGCCAATCTAAAATTAATGAGGGCATCTGGAGAGCGAGTGGAGAGGGGCCTGCGTGGCTTAACAGATACCAGAGTTAACAAGCTACTGTACTTTAAACACTGGGAAATCCCCATTAATTTTAAAGTTAACGCACTACTGTACTCTAAATGTTGGCAAAGGAGCTTTAATGTTAGTTCAAACACATTACAGCGACATCTTCAGACTGACTCTTGGCCTCCAGCTGTCAAACCTTCATTATGTTGGCGTAAGCTCACATTTATCAGACTCTGCCTGGCCATACACTATTAGAATTGTCTTGACATTTTTTTTCATATAACAGCACATGAATATGTTGCTGCATGTGTGCAGGATTCAACCCTGAGACCGTAATGCTGTCAAATTTACCATCACAGTTAAAAAGCATAGAATCACAAACGGCAACAGTGGAAGATGTAGAAGTTTCCCATGATGGATCATGCTTCAGTAAATCATCCAAATATTTTGTCTTGCAATAAATTGGCTTATTGTCATTAACATATGGCTGGAAGAGTGACACAAATCATCCAATGAGGCACACATTCCCTTATTTTCAGACTTCCCAATGCTCTATATAAATATAAGTTCTGTCTCCCACCTTATTGTTTACACTGCAGGTTTGCATATAAATCTGCTTTGCTCTCTTTAACACACTTTCACCAACATGAAGCTTGCAACGTCCGGTCTCTCAGCAGCCATTCGAGTGGCAGCAGCAGATGCCAGCTCCCACAGTTTGGTTTTGCAGGTTTAATTCCCGATGGGTTTGGGTCCAGAGTGATTAGGCTGAGCCCTAAAGGCCAGCGGGCTTGTCAGGTGTCCCCACACATTAACGTTGTTCTGCTCACACCCTGAGCCGACAGCACAGCGAAGCGGAGGGGGGAAGAGAAACACTGATCTGGCCTGGTGGGAGGCACAGAGAATTGTATGGTTCACATATTTAATTAGGCTTAAAAAATAAGTTTTCTTTGAATTTGTATTAAGTTTAAGGGGACTTGAAATGCGTCCTTCAAATTCAGTAGGTTGTCAGCAATGTCTAAAAGATGAAATTACTTTTGACAGTGTTGTTTCTTGTTTCTTTTGTCTTGGAGGAAAGAAACCATGTCTGGTGACACATTTTGAATGAAGAACTGTATTTTCATTATGTTGCCTCCATAATTTAAAGTACAACCGGACATTAAAGTTGGGACATACTTTGATGAAAGTTGTGCAAAAGTTAGAAAACACAATATTTAAAAAAAAGTATGTTCTTCTAAATCAATAAAAAGTTTAGGATTATTCTCAGGATTTTTCTGAAGAAGAAAACGACATTTTCAGGTCTTACATTTAAAAAAAAAAAATTAAATAAAATATCTGTTGGTGTTATTAGTTTGAGTTATTATTAACCAATAAAACTAAACTATCTTCCCAGAAGTAAAATACAAAGGCTTTTAGAAAAATATTCAAGAACAAAGAAAGCATTTTAAGTGGAAGTTTGGATATGCACGCTTTTCTTTCTGTCTCATGACTTTTAGTCCCTGATCTTTTCTGCCAGTAAAAGCAACACAGTGATGGCTGCTACCTCAACACTTCCTTTAGCCTTTAACCCGAAAACCAGCTGAGTGACAACACAGCCGACTTCTCCCTGCTGGATTCAAATAAACTTGCATTGTGTCTGTGCACAAACAACTTCCTGCATGCAGACATGCAGCTTGTTAACGGGGGTGGGCCCCCCCCGCCTACCCCCCTACCCCCCTAAAAAAAACTCTTCCTGCTTCTGACCTCCTACCCCACCCTCAGCCGCCGCTTACACAGCATGGTGCAGCTATAGGGGGGAAGGAGGTGGTGGAGAGATGGCGTTAGGCTTTGGTGTGTGTGTGTGTGTGTGTGTGTGTGTGTGTGTGTGTGTGTGTGTGTGTGTGTGTGTGTGTAGGTGTGTGTGTGTGTGTGTGTGTGTGTGTGTCGGCAAAGGAGGTGATGGTAGGTTTTTGAGTAGGGGGGGGGAACTTATGTCCTGGTCCTGTCTGGTCTGAGGGAGTTGAGGAATAAAGTGGTGGTGGAGGGAGGAGGGGAGAGGAGGAGACCTGCTGAGAGGGCAGCCTATATACACTCCTCCTCCTTCCTGCTATACCTCTCCCTCCATCCCTCGCCTCTTTTCACCCACATCCCCCCTCTGTCTCCATCCGTGGGGGTAAAGTACATTACATGCTTGCTAATCAAACCTCCATTACAAGTTTGGAGGGAAAGAAGCAAGAGACTCGAGTCTTCTTTTTTTCCCCCTCGGTGTCCTTCACCTTCCTTCACCTTCGCCAAAAACTCTCTTCACTCTTGAACAAACATGAGAAAGTGTTACTCCAACCACAACGTACTGGAGATATACTAGTGGCGTGATTGCATGTAAATGCAGAATCATTTTAAAATATCATTCATATTATGGATAATTACAAACATAAAAGAGGCCAGAGTCTCTTCTTATGCAGCAGCACTTTGATCACAACTAATATAACACACTGAAGACAAAATGTATGTTAAAAAATGGATTTACTGCCTTAGTTGTTACAGAAGCCTTTGCTGTGGTCCCCACAATGTTACTTTGCAGCAACAAGTCTGACACTTGTATGAGTTGTCATAGAAGTTTGAAAAACTTTCGTGGAAGTTATGGTTGCTGGTCACAACTAAAATGTGTGAAATTGGCCCTCAGTCATAGTCATCAAGTCATAATTTCAAGTAGGAAACTATTTCATTTTGATGTTTTTTCCCCAGGATTTCCAACACATGCTTTCATTTCAAACATCTAAATGCTACTTTAAATGTTTAGAACCCAACATGGCTAAAAGTCATGAAGGCCACAGTGGCAGCCTGACACCAAAGTGTTGGCCTTCCCAGTGAAAAAACAGGTAATTCTTCTGAAAGTTGACACTGTAGAAAAGATAACAACAACTTCATTCAAATCCAAACAATTTATGAGCTCGGGCACCACAAGAGAAGAAAAATACCTGCACTTTATTTTTGTTTTGAGATCTAAATGTCCATACGAAATAGAAATTTAGAATTGGGTTACAAGGAAGTGGCAGATATCTTTCTTTTTGGTGTGCATGTTCCCCAGAACCAGCAAAGCATTCATGATATGTGCATACCCCTTAGACACAAAGTAAATTCATGATAACTCGCAAAGTTGGATATGAGATGTAAACATGTTGTGGGTGTCGGAAGTGGAAAGCTTGTGCGGTTTCAACACATTCTCACTCCCAACTCGTCAAATACAGACGATTGGTCAGTGGCCCCAAGCCTCAAACTATGATGCTCATAGTTAACCCTGTAGCGGTAGTTTTGGATCAGTCAGGGACGGCGTGTCAGTTTCCAGTCGTTACATGCGTTGTGTATTTTCAAATTAAACTTCCTTCTTCACAGGAAGTTAGGTTGAGGCAACAAAACCACTAAGTTAGGTTTCTGAAAAGATTGTGGTTGATGTTAACTGTACTGACTAATGACTTACGTAACTAATGAGTCACGTAATTGACATGACAAAATAAGTCGAAGTTTACTTTTTGTTTTCGCACAGGACACGAACAGCGGTCTCCTTGGTGAAAGTTCTGTGTTTGATTGACCCATCCACCAGTCACGTACAGACACTAAAGGGTGCCTCTGACTGTCGGTATCAGACTCCAAGAGGCATAGGCGTCGGTATTTGATGAGTTTGAATTGAGACCGGGTCGGGGGGAGTTACTAGCTGTTGCATCTCTACCTTTTGCAGACGATGTAGTTCTCTTGGCTTCATGGCGTGTGAAACATTTGGTATGAGAGGCAGCACCTTCAAGTCCGAGGCAACGGCTGGAAAGATGGTGGGTTCCTTCCTTCAGCATCGGGAGTGAGTTGCGAGCAAGTGGAGGCGTTCAAGTATCTCTTGGTTTCATTTTTCACTGAGGAAGAGATGGAGATGGAGCTTGAGATCACAGAATACGTTTAATTGCAGCGCGTGTGGGCCGAACTCGGACATCAAGAAAGACCTCAGAGTAGATCCTTGTCAATCAATGGTTGTTAACCTCTGAAGCCTTATTTGGGCAGATGAGTGTTTGGTGCCTTGCTTAAGTGAATCTCTTTAAACAGGAAAGTGATGCACTTCCTCTACTTGTGTTTTCTTGATGTCCTTACTGGTGTAGCAAGTTGACCAGGAAGTCCAAATAAAAAGAAAGAAGAATTGCCTGTGATGGGACAGTAGATGGAAAGAAAAAGTTAGGAAATCTCTCTTCTCAATTCGTCACTATGCTCTCTCTCTCTCCCTCCAGCTGGAAATGGTAATAAACATAAGTAACAACCTCTTTATGTGCTGTAACACAAATATGGGTCAGTAAATTGACAAACCTGTGTGATAACTGGTAAGACCCACAGAGAGAGAAAGAGATGTTCTCGGTCCCACACTGAAATTTGAGATAGGAGTGTAGCTCTTGACTGAAGAGAGAAAGAGAGAGAGCGAGAGAGAGAGAGAGCGAGAGAGCGAGAGAGGGTGTGTATGTGTGTGTGTGTTTAGATGAGCGATGAACAGACAACGCTTGTCCTCAAGTCAAAGAGCTCCAGTGGCTAAAACCCCATCGGGCACCAAGACAAACACACACACACACACACACGGACAGGTGATACATCATGGATGTGAGAAGGAGGAGGGGAAACTGGGCAGAGAGAGAGTGAAAAGAAGGGATGGACAGATGAGAAGGAGGTGAAGTGGAGGAGGAGGAGGAGTGGTAAGGGGAACAGGAGGGTGAGGGGGCACCCAGCTGGTGACAGAGGGGAGCAATAAAGAGCAACGGACAGTTCACTCAGTCCAGCATATGCATGTGTTTGAGTAACGGTGAAACACTTTCAGAGGTTTCTTTTCACTTTCCATTATTGAATTGAGCTCTCGTTACTGTTGAATCACCTGCCAAACAAACAGTGTGTCGTGTACTGGGATGTGGTTTCCTTTTAAGACTTTCTGTTGGTACTGAGCTTAGTATACATCAAGGTGAAAACATTCTGAACACAACTACTTTCCAAGATGGGAAATTTGTGTTGCAGCCAGGTCGAACACCAAACACACGCAGACTTGAACATTAATAAGAATAATAAAAAAACATGTAAAACATGAGCTAAAAACCTCCACACAAGCTCACATAAAACAATGAACTTCATTGACAGCATAATATCGTCATCCACCAATTATATGGGAGACTTCTCATCGTCATTTGACTCATCC
Source organism: Melanostigma gelatinosum (assembly GCF_949748355.1). Classification (NCBI taxonomy): domain Eukaryota; kingdom Metazoa; phylum Chordata; class Actinopteri; order Perciformes; family Zoarcidae; genus Melanostigma; species Melanostigma gelatinosum. The sequence goes on along the minus strand of NC_136637.1, from coordinate 16,933,640 downwards.
AGTTAGAGCTTGACGGCATGAGAAACAAAAGAGTTTGTCAAGCTGTTAGACCCGGTCTTTCTCTGTCCCGATGGGAGAAGCTCAATCTTTAGGACTTATTTAGAATTCTTTCAGATTACCTGATTGGTTTGCTGCAATTAAAAATGAATATACTCTCGATATACTAGCCTGTCTTCATCTTGCTCTAATCTGTTATTACTAATTACTGATATTAATAGACAACATTGTGGTGATTGTTAGGTCAAACATTTAAAAAAATAGAGCTGAAGGTTCAGTTTTGACCTTGGAAATAGCAGTTTCACAAATGTCACATTCAATGGCCGCGGGGATCTAAGAAGTAAACACCATCTATCCAGGTAGATCTAATTTTAAAAGCAAAATCTGCAAAATCAAAACCTTTATGAGCACTTATGAGAATGTTAATACCCAGCGAATCCTGTCAGCAAATTGAAATAAGGTACAGGAGTCCACCAAAGTCTTACTAAATGCTGTTTAGAATACTTTTTGAGTATCAATTCACATGTGAAGTATTTCAATCAAAATTATAAGAAAAATAGTTTGAGCAAATATGACTAGCAGAGGTTTGTTTTATTGAACAAGGCTGCTCGATTTAGGCTAAAACAACTGTACTTTTATTTAAAAACCATGGCCAGTGTGGCTTTATGTCTTGGGGTGGCGAGATGAGACAGTGGGAGGAAGGGACTGATGGACAGCTAGAGGGAGGGAGAGAGAGAAGGGGGAATGGCGGGATGGAGGGAGGTGTATACTGCAGCAGGAACTTCCCATGCTGGCCTCCCAGTGTGGCTACGTAATGAGGGCAAGGGACACAAGACACACACACATACACACACTCGCAGACACACACTCGGGGCTGAGCATGGCCCCACGGCTGATTAGCGGCACACAAAGGCCCCAAACAGAAGTAGCAGAGGACACACAATGGGAGCAGGGCCTCAAGGCGTGGTTTACTTCTGCCCTGAGGGAGGGGGCGAGAGAGGCAGAGAGACATCGAGAGACTGGCAGAGAGAGAGAGGGGGGGGGGGGGGGTCCCACTGAGCTGGACAGGCAACCGAACGGGGGGGGGGGGGGGGAATAGGGGAGGGGAGAGGGTTCGGTGGGGTTAGAAAGTGACAGAAGCAGAGAGGAGTTTTTGTTTTTGTCCTGATGAAGACGTGCTGGGTTTCTACTGCTATTTGCAGTGACTGCAGCATCAGGAAACCACCTGCTCTGAAGCACAGGTGAAGGAAGTTAAAACATAGAGTATATTTATTTATTTATACCAACGGAGGGAAGATGCCAGATGATGGATGCAGTTTATTTGCAGAAACATTGTTGTATGATACATGCTTCAACCTTTTTCTTATGATGTCTACAGTGTAAGAAATACGTCAGCATGTCGCTGCCAGCCATTATTACATTACTTCACCAGAACCCCCCCCCCCCCCCCCCCCCCCCCCCCCCCCCCCTACTTAAAAAAACATTCAAAGAAGCAGAAGACATGAGTGTCACATGGTGTGGAGACACAAATTAAATTCATGGAAATAACATGACATGCCAGCGGCAGCAATGCAACGCCACAATTTACCGCGCTTACTGGTGCTTCTTTTAATTATGTAATCTTGTTTTGCATACTCATCCCCTTAACATTGGCAGAACATTTGGGTGAAAACATACTCTATGATTTACATTGTATCAGTGTATTCATTGAAGCACTGACCCAATCTAATGTGAAAGGGCATAGAATGGGATAGACAGTGACATTAGAATCATTTTTATTCCACAATTGCTCCTTTTTGGTAGAAACGGAATAAAATATGAATGAATTACAGAGAAAAGAATGTCCTAGAATATGAAGATAGCTTGACAACCTTTTAAGACCCAGTGTGTACGAACCATTACTCTGTTATTTCTGCCTCTTGGTGCATATATCAAATTGATTTCGCAATGATCTCCACATAACATAATTTAAGTCATGGAATGATATTGAAATGGCATTGTCTTTTATTGTCAAAGAAGGGTTGTTCTCATAACTTCTATAATATTGTTATAGAAGAATAGTTTATTTTTTATTTGTAAGGTGATTGATAGCTACCAGTGGTGGAAAGTATAACTTTACTCAAGTACTTTTACAGTTATCAGTACTTTACTTGGGTATTTTGTTGCTTTTTACTCTGCTAAATGTCTTATTTACTTTGCAGGTTCAAATTATTAATTCAAAATATAAATCAACTAAGATGATGTAATGGATTCAGCGACCAAGCAGCATATGAAGTCGTTACAATTAGCTCCACCTTCACCAGCTGAAACACTAAAGTGATGTACATATCAATGCATCAGTCATTTCATCTAATAATTATAAAAATATAATTCTGAAAAAGGTCAAAGTTTAAAAGAGGGATTATACTTTTGGTAGTTTTATGGGTTTTTTTGTGCTTTTACTGAAGTACGATTTTGAGTGCAGGACTTGTAACAGAGTTTCTACACCGTGACATTGCTTTTAAAAGACCAAGAGTTCTTCTGTCACCACTGACCCTGGGACAGGACAAGCTATGATTTGAACTTCATCTGCAGCCCTTTTCACACATGAATCCTTCATCATTGCTGTGATTGTGCCATGGTTTAGTGGAGGTGCTTTAAAATGTTGGGGGAAAAAAGAAATATTCAGTATCAAAGAATCAAACAGGAAAGTAAAGACATGATGAACATAGGCAGGAGAGCAGCCCAAGACCGGTCATTTCTCAAATGATGATTGTTGAGTTATTGCTACCACGGAACATGTTGAGAGCTTTACAGTCATCTCAACGGCTCTGTGCACAGATTACTATCTACACTTTTCTACAGAGAATGAATATTATACGGCAACGACTAATGAACACGGCCTTCTTTTCACAGAGGAGCAGCGGCTGCTGTAATCTCCACTGTTCAATTAGCTGCACTGACCGGGACGCCACCTACACTTCATTAACAGGGAGGCGAAGGTATGGAATTAACCTTTCTCTTCCTCTGTGTGTCTGTTTCTTTCCTCCCACAAATCTTACTGTTTCTTCTTTCCTGAAGAAATAGCTTCGCGGCAGAAAAATTAAACGATTCCAAATTAGTTTCTCTGTATCAGGTAAAACCTGATTTCCTTCATTTTTACCTTTGATGGACGTTTTAATGGACGCTTCTGAAATATTGAGGAAGAGCAACGGAGGAAAAGAGAGAAAAATTTGGGGGATGGGGGTATAAATCAACGAAGACAATTTAGCTTTTCCAACCTCTTTTCCTGTTTTTCTAATTACTTAATGCTATTTAAATACACCAGAGCTGCCACACACACACACACACACACACACATTAATGGTCCTGAGCAATGGAGAGGCTCCTGAAATAAGTCACGCAGTAATTGTATTTGATTAATCATAAAGGGAGCCCATCAGAGGAAAGCTAGCTGTAATAAAATGATAAAATAGACAATTATGAAAAAAAAATCCTCTGCCTTTAATTTCCTAAACACGCTCTGGAGAGAGGCCGTGTCAAGCCAGGGCAATTGGACGAGATGCTCAACATGTTATTTACCACCTCTTTGACACTTTGAATCACAGAGATGGTTGTAAACACCAGCAGAAGAACACAGATCCCCACACGCTGCTGGTTTCTGCAACAGAAACGATGTGCTTTAATAATTTCATGTCGATTACTTTCTAACTTGCAGAAGAAGACTCATCCTCCTGATATATTCAATTATTTTGACCAACGCTCTTCAACACTTTAGAGAGTTATAGTATTGATATTTTTAGTCGAACTCTGTAACAAAGTTAATCTATTTATTCCTCAGTATGTCAAACTGTACGTCTTTAAGTAGCTTCTGAGTCACAGTCCCTTTCCAGGAGGTGTTCATACTATTTTGTCCAGTCCCTGTATAATAACCTCCATCTACTTGTAAAGTGATTTGGTTCATTTGGTAACTTATATAAATAATATTATGAAGGAAACTGCCAAATGATTATACAGACTGGGCATTTTAAAATACATGCACTTCTTCTTATCAATTATATTTCTTATATAGACAAATGTTGGCAGTCATGTCAGGTATAACAACGATACAAATGTCATAAAGCAAGCTCATAGGGAGAAAAAACACGTTTGTCACGAGACCACATTAGCTCTTTGAGGCACCGATGTCTTTTTTCACGGTTGTTTTAAAATCACTTTCCTCACTGACTCTTCTGGCTGAGGCAGCCATGACGGAGTGAGATCTGCACCACAAAGAGCAAAAAAATAAATCTGATCTCCTGGTTCCTGGTGTAAATGCATCCAGACTCTGTGTGTGTGTGTGTGTGTGTGTGTGCGTGTGTGTGTGTGTGTGTGTGTGTGTGCGTGTGCGTGTGCGTGTGTGTGTGTAGTGTAGGTGCTACTGTGTAAAATAACATGGAAAAGGTGATTTTCCACTATAGTGAGGCTTCCACACCGTGTTTCCCCCAGGCAGCAGCAGAGACATGATTGAATTGTGTGTGTGTGTGTGTGTGTGAGAGAGAGAGAGAGAGAGAGAGAGAGAGAGAGAGAGGGGACATTGAATTGACACCTCATCACGTTGCTATATGTATGTACTGTTTCGGTTTGTAATGTTTTTCTGTCATTGTTTGAATTAAGAATCCATTATGTCCTCATGCAGTAGGAAAAAATGCATTTGATATTTTCGCAAATACATTTTAAACCAAAAATCTTTAAAGAACCCCCCCCCCCCCCTTCCTTGACTTCCTGGATATGTGGGATATCCATGTCACAGCAGTCTGATTACAATAGAGTTGTTGCATTCACACACATACACACACACACACGAGTCTTCTTCTCAACAACACACACACTAATGTTGCTCCTCTGTCTCCCTGCAGGTGAAACATCAAGCCAGTGGGAATACAAGACATGAAGAGTAAATGAGAGCTCGCTGTTCGTGGTGTGAGCCATTTCCAGGTGAAGCAAACTGAATTAAATTGAATCAAGCTGAACTGATCTGAACTGGAACGAAATCTTCAGCTGGACAGGACACCGACTGGCTGAGGTTTTGGGAAAAAATATTCAGGCAGAGAAACAACTTTGAAATAATACAGATAAAAACCTTCCGTCATTGATGCCCGTTGTTTCTTGGGGGGCTCTTTCCCTGAACCCAAATTTGACGCTTTTGGTTTGAGCGTGGCCATATGCATTGAGATGCTGAGGTCGAAAAACTGAGCGTACACGAGGTCCACGGGGGCATGCCCACCCTAAAAACGTATAATTTTCCTGATCTGTATATGAGCATTTTTAAGGTGTATGGCGAGCAAAACTTGGATAACAGCATTAAATCCATCTCAGTGGGCATTAGTACAATGATAATCATTGTAACACTTGATTCTCATGTGTTACTTTTTGACAGATCATTTGAATGATCCCAGTGCAATCGAAAAATGCTGAAACGGCTGAAATGATCACAAAACATCTGTAAATGAATGTTGATAATGTTTAAAGTGTTAAAGTAACTTCACGCGACTGTTCTCTCTCTGTATTAAATGCCTGTCTCTTTTTCTTTCTCCTTCTCTGTCACTCCTCACTTGTCTCTCTTGCCAATGTGTATATAAGAAATCCTTTCCTAAAATTACATACACCATCTTTATTTCGTCTTTGTGTTTGAGTTCGCATTATTTAGGATTTCAATGATATAAATGTGTCTCAAACAGCACATCAACATAAGCAAAATGTGTGTTTTCATTATATCTATACACTAATGGTATATTTTTACACTCTATTGCGTTGTTAATTTGAGCCTATAGGTTCCACTGTATAAACCAAAGAACATGTCCTGTATTTCTGTGGTGATAACAGTTTGAATTGGATCAAGTGAGTATTTGTTTGTGTTAAACAGCAAAATGCTAATCATAGCTCTTCCTCTCTCATCTCCATCACCTTCTCTCTTTCTTGGTCTCCGTCTCCTCGTTCAAATTAATATTTGAACATACTTGGAGTAGATATATTAAATGTTCATAAGCATTTAAACAGCAAAGCTGCTATAATCGATGTGTTTTACGATAATGTCTAAAAGATTAAAATGTAAAAGGGGTCGCTTGTAGTGACCTGCAGAGAGTTATCACCTGAATCTGTAGCTCTCCGTTCTATATTGATTTCCAGCTCATTGTTTACTGGCCCACATTCACTCTTGCCGCTCTCATAGCGTCATTTTCTGCAACCGCAGGCGGCTGTTTACAGCGAAGGAGCTCTAAAAACTCTCTGTGCACCACCTGCTCAGCAACAGTTAGGGAACATAGTGGGGCATTTAGCAGCCGAAGAGCCAGATATCCCCTCAGGAGCCCTTAGAGATGAGCAAAAACAAAAAAAACAGAGCTGAAAGAAAGTGAATATTGGACATTTCATTCATAAACACAAACATGACTGAATGAAGCATTAACTGCTGGAAGTGTAAATCAGCAACTGTTTGCGAACAAGTTTCTCACGCACGTTTCTGAGAAGCTGAAGCATGTTTCAGAGGCTTTCTGGCCACATTTGGAGCTGAAAGTGTGTCTTCTTCTGTACTTGACATTTATAATACAGCACCATGTCATTTCATACATTCAATAAAGACCAAATGCTCGTTAAAACCTTCAGTTCTGACAACATGTGTCTTTTATTCATCATATAGCTGGCATTTCAAAAAAATGGTGAGAATAAAGCTGTGTGTTCAACACACTCTAGCAAGTGCTGTGCAAGGACACACAATCACACACACACACACGCGCACACACACACACACACACTCACACACACACAGAACAGTAGCCCCTGGCTATCTGCAACCCTGAGTGTAAATGATCGTATATCTGTGGTCATAACTCACAGCCCTACAGGCTACTGATGGAAGATGACACCCAATGTCTGTCTGTGTGTATGTGTGTGTGTGTGTGTGTGTGTGTGTGTGTGTGTGAGAGAGAGAGAGAGAGAGTCATTTTAGACTCTTCATGTCGCTTCCCTTCTGTCTCTTCCCGTCTTCCTCCTCCTCCTCCTCCTCGTCGATGCCTCGGGTGATGAAACCGACTCTGTTATATCAGACCAACACCCCCAAGCTGTCCTTTGCCCTCCTCCCTTCTACACACTCGCACACGTTTGTTTGCCCACACTCTAGAACCGCATTAGTGTGTGTTTAACCCTATCGATTAGGTATTGTCTATTGAAACAAATCAGGGTGATCCATCACTGATATATCTGTGTTTACGGGGCGGAGATGAGTTGATATTGATGGATGGACTGATTAATCAGTCAGCATGGCGGAGTGAAGAGCACGGACAAACAAACACATATAGTGACAATGGCCTGATTTTAGCTGTGGGATAAAAACTAATTTAAGAGGAAGACAACTATTTTTTTTCTTCTTCTTAATAAATGTTTTACAATAGAAGTCCAACAGCTTAAAAAATGTGAAAATGTACTTTGTGAGATAAGTCTTTGTGGTGTGGATGAACAACCATAAGTTATGTGGTTAAGAAGTGAAGTACTGGACTGGGACCCCCGTGTGGAAATTTATGGTAACATTATCTCTACATCTATTTTTTTTTTACAAATCAATCTGTCCCAGTATTCAGAACAAGTTAATTAACTCAAACATGTCTTCTCTTTAGTCTGCACTTGAAGTCAGACATTTTACTTGTAAGCCAATCACCATTAAGTGTTTTAATACTTCCCTTTATTGATATTTTAAAGGAATCTTTTTGGGAAATACTTGTATTTGCTTTCTTGCTGAGAGTTAGATGAGAGTAATGACACCACTTCCAGTCTTTATGCTAAGCTAAGGTAATCGACTCCCAGCTCCACAGTAGCTAATGTTGACACATTGCGAGCAGCATCGATCATCTCATCTAACTCTCAGTAAGGAAGCAAATACGCCTATTTCTTAAAATGTCTATTTAACCACTGCTTTAAGATTCAAGTGATTTAAACTACTTTTTGATCGTCATAGAAGCCCAGACAACTCCCCGGCCAACAAAAGGAGGAATGAAGAGGAACGTAAACCTCAACGAGGAGCTGATGGACAGCTTAAAAAGTAAGCTCACCTATGGCAACATGCACAAACACTTGGGATCGATTTGTTTTAAATCAATTCATGTTATTTCTTCTGTATGATAAAATGCCATGATAGGTTATAATTGAACTTACCCATTCCCAGAGTCACTGAATAACTTTTGCCACGGGACATATTTGACATTCATAGGGTCAGACTTGGTGAGTCTATCTTATATGGTGATATGTTTTATCAATATGATCGTAATACAACTAAAAACAGCCAATTCTTCTTGTTTTGTACCTTAAACCCAACAAGTCCTCTAACCAAAATGTCAAAAATATATAGATTCCTGATGTGAACTGCTTTCGTCAGGATGACATTCAACACCAACAACTACTTATTTTATTATTTAAATTTTTTTTTTATAAATCGCAGTTCTAAAATGATTCATATGAGATCTGATCTGACACCACTGTGGTTTAGATTTTGTTAAGGTTAAACAGATAAAAAGGTTAGGGAACAACACAAGCAATGCTGACTGTCTGCAGGATACAAGAGGATCCTTTGGTCGGTAAATATAAGTAGAGATCATTTTACATATGAACAAACAACTAAGCCGTCGGTTTTCTGTCGAGGACAGTCTCTGTAAAGCATCCGAGCTTCCGCCCTCACCGACCTGGTGACAGAAAATGAAATGAAGCGTGGAAGACAGCGATCTCCTAGCTGTAATCACACTGAGGCCTCATCATGTCTCATGTCATAGTCAGAAAAAACTAATCGTGTAGTATATTGTCCTGTCAGTTACGGTATCATAAACTGTCTGTGTTACTGCATGTATGGCAGCTACTGTCGTGGCAGAGAGGTGTAGGTTTGTGATAGAGCAGGCGAACACACACACACACACACACACACACACACACACACACACACACACACACACACACACACACTGTAATTGAAAACCTACTCCTTTAACATTGTGAAAAGCCCTGAAGCCCTCTGGAATACTCTCTTCAATGCACCTGTCTCTCTCTCACACACACACACACACACACACACACACACACACACACACACACACACACACACACACACACACACACACACACACACACACACACACACACACACACAGCAGAACGAGAAAGAGAAATGGTTTAACATTATTACAGTTCAGCCACAAGGTCAGTGAAGAGGCATCTGTTTTTCTCACTCCTCTCTCCTCTCTCTCAGGCATTCACCAAACATTCGATGTCACCTAAAAGGAGACTTCTGCTAATTATCTGTTAGATTCGTAGGAGGAAGACAGATCGACAGACTGAAAGGCAGGTGACAATAATGCAGCGAAGCAATCTCTTTTCTTCTCTGGGGAGACATTGAGCTCCGTTGTTTTTATAATGGTGTATTTTAACATACGTATTATAATTTGCACATCAGGATTTCACTTCAAATATATTATAAACCATATGACAGCATATACTGGATATATATATATATATATTTATTAGTGCTGGACAAGTTAACGTGTTATTATCGCATTAATTAATTAACGGCGACAATTATTTTATCGCGCGTTAACGCAGATTTTGTTTTTATTATTAAGCGGACATTTTTAACACAAGAACAGGCCGGCCAACCAGCTGGCAGCGAGTGGTGATCAGCTGTTTGTGTGGCGTCTCTTCCGTCTCTTCCTGTTCCCTTCACCTACATTCCCCTGGGTCCTAAGTCCCTCCATGTACAGCTTCTTATCACCCTCTATGTACCAACGTACATTTATAACAAATACCACACATATGACGGTAATCAGCATTGCATATGTGTCTGACCAAAAAAACAAAAAAACAGTATTATAACTGCTACTGTGTAAAGGGAATACAGCTTTTTTTTGAATAAAAGTGCACAATACACTACTTTTGAATTCATTATTGAATTTTGCGCATAACAATGCTATATAATGTAATCGTTGCCCAGCGCTAATATATATGTATGTTTATATTGTTATTGTTATGTGAATGCAGAATATGTATGAAGTTGACATTTGGCCTCTAGGCTTTGTTGTTACTCCCTTCACATGATGTAACGGTACAATTACAGTAATTACCAAATGTCCTCTGTAGGCTTCCCCCAGCTCTCTCTCTCTCTCTCTCTCTCTCTCACACACACACACACACACACACACACACACACACACACACACACACACACACACACACACACACACACACACACACACACACACACACACAAACAGACAATTGTGCCTATATCACTTGGCTGATAAATGTGTGAGAGTGTGTGCGAGTCATCAGTTTGTCCCTTGAAAGAGGCTGAATAGGCCCAACAGCCAGAGAGTGAATCAGTGCCGCACACTCAGCCTCCGGTTCTCCAAATCACATGACTGTGTCTGCAGACAAGGACGTCACACTTTCTAAACTCTCAACTACAGACATGCATACAAGCTGTTGAATGTTATTGTCTTGCAAGCACTTTGACACATTTGATCCCAGAAACAAAAAATAATAATCCCTAAATGTTACTCAAACAGCAAATAGCACGTGTGCTGTAAACAACAGTGTCTATTGTTAGAAATATGACACAGTTATGTTTTATATGTTGCCCACGTGTTGGATCATCTTATCCCTTCTCCCCTGAACACATTTCCTTGCTTCCCATCTGATTTATCTTGTCTCTTAATCTCCTTCCATCTCATCCTATCTCACCCCATTTCGTTCCTTTTCATCATTTGTTCCATCTCTTCCCATCGTCTCTGTATAACCTCACGTCACTCCTTCCCTTGGCCCTTTTATAATGAAGCATAAAATAAAGCAATTCCTCCTGATGTCATATCAAACTGTGGCGTGTCATTTCGTATTCCTCCCTTGCTGAACGAGCAGGAGAACAGAGTCCTAATGAAGTGCAGGCAGCGACTGGAGTTGATGGCGTTGATTGCCACGAACACAAAACACAATGCAGTCTCAGTGTGAGAGACAACAGCTGACAAGACTCTTTTCTCCTCATCACAACAGGAAACAATTCACAGACATGTGTTTATTTCTCTCTCTCTCTGTGTTTCTCCTCCCATCTCCAGTCTCAGGCCTTTTATTCACTACATGTAAGGCTGATTGGTTTCAGTTTTGTCATTAAATCTATATGCGAATGAGAACTGCCATTTGCAATGCTGACACTTTTATTTGAATTGATTATTGTTACATTTTCTTTAAAGGTGCAGTGTGTAGGATTTAGGTGAAGTTGCAGATTGCACCCAACTGGACACGGCTCCGCTCACCCCTCCCTTTCCAAGCATGTCTAAGAACTGTGGTGGCCTTTAGGGGTCGTAAAAACATGACAGGCCCTCTCTTGAGCCAGTGTTGTGTCCGTTTTGGGCTACTGTAGACAACATCACTCCCCATGTAGATAAAAAGAGCTCATTCTAAGCTAACAAAAACACAACGATTCTTATTTTCAGGTGATTAAACATGGAAATAGTTGTAATATTTTATTAAACTTAGGCAAATAAATTCCCCTAAATCTTTACACACAGTTTCTTTAATAGTTTTGAGGAATTTCAGTGTATAAGTGAGAGGCAATAATAAATGGACAAGAGTCAAATGTAATGGCTCATTTGTACTTTGGGTCCATTTATTCTTCCCTCTCTCTCTTGAGAATTTTCTGAACTGAAAGGACCTCATTCACTGTCAACTTCGTTCTCCTCCAGCAGTAACGTTTGGGTTTTGAGGACATAACTGCTGTGTGAAATCAGTTTTTTTTAATATATTTTTTCTGTGAAAAACAGTAAAGCCTTCATGTATCGAAAGGAAAAGGGAAACAGATAAATAAATCAAACTGTAAACTTAGATCGCACCTTTAAAACTAAAACACACAACAAATCAATTCTACAAAGCCACAGATTACATTTAATGATATTTTTCACGTCCAATATAAATGTTTCTAGAATTCTCACTTTCTACAGTGTGTATCACACAAACCACAATTGTAATCGTAGTGATCACACTGTGTTCCTCCCAGCGTTTCATCAAGCTATGAAAAGGTACAAGAGGCCAAAGGCATACATACAGGGAAATAGGTTGCATACAAATTTTGTGTACAAATTCAAGTATGGTGGAGGTCAGGGAGACATCATGGTCATGTCAAGTAAAACAGGGTTACAGGGTAACTTAACACCCCTTGGAAATCATGTTTTCAGTGGTTTCACTTCTCACCTTGCTGCAGTGATGTGCAGGTGTACTCCAAAACCCAGAGGTGAAACAGGACGGAAACCTTCTAATAGAGAGAAGAGTGAAACACTCAGCCTGGGTCTAAGTTACTTTTAAAAGCTTATAGGCAACACAAACACGTGGTTAAGGTTAGGGAGGAATCATTTCGGGTTACAAAGAGGCAAACTTTAACTTTAGTTTTAGGTCTGTGAAGGGATGCAAACTACAGTTTCCTGCATAAAAGTCGGACACACTAGACGCCCATCCACCATCGCAACGCTCTTACTTTCCGCCTCGCTTCATGAAGGGCAAACTACTTCTGGCATTGGCACTAAACGTGGGCATTGGTTGTAAATTGTGATGTGCAGAATCGCCCATATGGACACATCTCCTAGGGCAGTGATTCTCAACTGGTGGGTCACGACCCAAAAGTGGGTCGCGGACCCGTTTTCAGTGGGTCGCGGGCCTTTGCCTGACAACAAAACAAAAAAAAACGTGATTTTATTTTGAAGGGCATTTTTTATGCAGCAGAATTATTCGAGCATTTACGGCACTTGTTCACCGGTGCAGGAAAAACACCGACCAATGCGTTGTGAATCACATCACGTGATGAAGCTCAGCCAATCAAATATGGGTATTCTGACAAGTTTCCTGACTCGAGTGAGATGTTCACACACCGTGACACACGGGGAGAGACGAGGACATATGAGCAGAGCAGGACTATTTATTGAGGTGTGAGTCGTGAAAGTCAAATCATAGGACGATCTCCAAAAGAGAGAAATGGCCAGAGAGACCAGAGTCATTAGACTCTGAAGAATTCACCTATATGAGTCTGTCCAGTCAAACACTATTTATCTTTTTAGAAGATGAGAAAAATATAATATTATGGCTTTTTCACTTCACCCTGAATGAACTGAATTTAAAGCTGCAGGGCAATTCAGTGAAAATTATTTTGCTAAAATGAATTTCGTTAAGTAATTTATTTTTTAATCCAGCCATTATTTTACTTGAAATGAGAAGAACATTTATTCATGTATTTCTATGTATTATTTATAATCCATCCAGTTAAATTTGAAAAATGAGAATAATATTTGTTAAAATATAATTGATGTGTACTTTCTTTATTTGATTTGACAGTTGTTTACTACACAGAGACGTTACTACTACTAGACTTCTTGAATATAGATATACCAAAATTATATATGTAATTTGGGTCGTGGGTCCCGGCTTGTCATTAAGGGGTGATGGTGGGTCCCGCAGCCAGACCAGTTGAGAACCACTGCCCTAGGGGACCGTTACATAACCCCATATTTAAAAAAAAATGCTCAAGCCGAACGTCCTGAGAGGGACAAAAATCTCATTGGGCTTGTGTTAGGCAAAGACATAATGAAACAGAAAGGAGAGAGGAGGAGATAAAATGATTAAACAGCAGATGGCATAGTTCCATGTACCTATAGACACCTGTCCAGCAACCAAATCATGCAGCCTGCTAGCCTAACCCATGCTGCATCACAGGATAGCCCATACTGTGGAGCGTGGCCAAGTGCTTGAGTGGTATTACACACAAAACAAAATGTGTGCCAGCCAAGAGAAATGTATTGTAATTTAAAAGCCCATTTCTCCATTGAAAGACACATTAACTGAAGTGTGAAAATGCAGTAATGGCCGTACTACCTGAGAGGAGTGCTGCTATCACATGACTACACAGCGAGGTGTGTGTTATGGTCTCACATCTTAGCGGGGGTGCCCATGAGAACTAAAATCAAACCGCTTCACTGCAAATATTTGTGTACCTGTTTACTCTTTATTTTGTCAAAATGGTTGTTATGCGCTGCCAAAAAGCTAAAACATAATTTTGGTAGGTGCTGTGTTACCTTGGCTACAGACACCACATTAACCACTTAGAAACGGGCCGAAAGGCATTTCACAGGAGGACGCCGCTTACCTTGCCAGCACTCAGAGCTAAGTGTTGTTGGCACTAACAGCATCCTCCATATCATCACCAAGGTGAGACGGACCACATCGGAAAACATCCGCTGGCTCGGACCCACCGGTTTTGCAGTTTGTTAGGGGTTCACAGGATGCCACTGACAGACAAACATTATTTTATATATATATATATATATATATGGCTCCGGTTCAGCCTAGCAAACAGGAAGACCTCTCCTCTCTTGGAAATAAAGTGGAACAAAAACACAATGGCTCAGTGGCAGAAAGAGGCCAAATCTGTAGAGTTTCCTGGAAACGTCGAGTCATTCTGTGTAAATCTTACCAAAAGTGAAATCAAGATACATAGTCATCTTAAAGCACAGAGGGTAAACAGCAGCCGCTACAATATTACAATGGGCGTTATGTCAAGGTTTTGTGGATTATTTCTTTGTGTCTTGAAGAGAAGACTTAATCACCTTGAACGGGATCTCCTTTACCAATGACCACTGAGCAGCTCAGGAATGTGTGTGTGCACGAACGTGTGTGTGTGTGCATGTTGCCTGATCATTTGGAGCATGAAGAACAGAAAGAGTTTTTCAGATTAAGGGAAGCTCAGGGGATTATGGTCATTTCCTGTCCGTAAATTGTAAATGAGCCCTGCAGTACCACAGGGGAAAACAGACCCAGTACTACCGTCCTGCAGACCTCAATGTACAGAACTATCTCGTCAACTGGCATCAGACCCAAGATGACTCCTGGGCTCAATGGCAATAGTGACACTTCTTTTCACAGTGGCTTTTAGTGACGTGTCACTATTTTTGCAACCAGAGTGACACAAGTAAAGTAATTTGAACCCTAATTATGACATTTTTAGCCGACCAGAATGTAAATATTACCTTGCATGAACTGAAAACACACTGTAAAAAGGGTTAAAGTTGTACGATGAAAAATCAGACAACTCTCTGCGGTAGCTTTCACTGTCAATCACAAGCTAGCAACACCCTACAACATATCCTGCTTTATCGTCTGTTTTACTCTAAATGGGACCATTATTTACGAAATCAGCATCACGCTGAAGAGGACTTGAAACGAGAGATTTAGACCATAAACTCGTGTTTACAAGGTGATAAATCAAGTGAGTAAGTAGGATGATTTTCTCATAGACTTCTACACAATCTTTTTGCAACCAGAGCAGTCGCCCCCTGATGGCTAGGCGAGAGAATGCAAGTTTAACACACTTTTGCATTGGCTTCACTTCTCAAAACCAGAGGTTGCTGCCTGGTCTTGTTTGATTCACATTTTGATTCAAGCTGAAAGGACACAAAATAACTTTAGTCAGACAATCAAATCACATCACAAACTTGCAATTTGGCCGAGGAGGCAAAGTAATTTGAAATGCAACTGTGCAACCTGTTACAAACCAGGAAACAAATACACTGGGAATATACTGTGTTTCAGTACAATTGACATTTATTCTGCCTCGTCATGACTCGTTTGAGCTCCCCACTCTCATCCATTCATTTATTATCTCGGCCTCTCTTCTCTTCAGCACTTTGTCTCTTCTCTTCTCTCCTCTCGTCTCCGTTCCTCTCCTCTCTCTTCCTCAAACTCTTTGTTAGTCGATTAGTGGCCTCTTTCACTTGCTCGGAACACACACACACACACACACACACACACACACACACACACACACACACAGACTAGACAGACAAGGTTGTTTGCGTGGTGTATTTTTAGCAAAACACAGACTGGCAACATTGTATTGAGTAGGTTTCCACAACAGTGGTGTTATTTAGAGAAAAAGAGAGTGTGTGTGTATGTATGTGTGTGTGTGTGTGTGTGTGTGTGTGTGTGTGTGTGGCTTCCACCCTGAATATGTGTTGAGGGTCTACATTGACCATCACTTGCCAAAACCCTAATAGTAAACACTGTATTTCAGTGAACAGACTTTCTTTCTGTGACTGCCGTGACTATCACCACCACTCTGTAACCTCCCCACGGTCCACTGACATTCCCACAGGGCTGACTCTCAAACACACAACCCAGTGTTACTCAAACAACTTGTGCGACACCTTGGCGGCTGACACATCCCATAAACCACCTGCTAATCAATGTGCATTCGTGATAAAACGTTCAGCTACACAGAGAAATGAATTACTAAAAATACGGCCGACTTTACAGCTATAGGATGCCCATTCGAGGTCAGGGCGCAGAACAACTCCACAACTGTTGCTCTCCTGGCTTCTCCCAGGTGTGTTGCATCATTGACTAACGAGTCAGACCCTCTTCCTACATACTAACGAACCAAACTAAAAAAAAAAATGATCGTATCAACTTTGTCACATTGTCTTATTGGATTTTCTGTGGATGAAGATTGAGTTCCTGCATCTGGTGTTGGTTCAATGAAGAAGCCAGCAGCAGATAGTAGACGAGTGGAGCCCTTGTCACCTACTGGCTGCCTGCTGCAGTTTGACAGGTGAGCCACACTCCTCACATTCACACTGTCTTTGAAGGTTGAACTATTTCTTATAGCTTATGTATTTTTTGCACTTCGTCATGCAGCAGCAGTGTTGTGCACCGCCCGTCTGGAGTGATGCTTCATCTGTGTGAAATCACTCAGGTTGGAAACAAACCCCGATTATAAACTTGTTATCTAGTTTTAGGCTGGAAGGAAACGAGAGACAGAACGGTTTTCCAGCTACACCCAATGTTTTTGTGTGAAAGAGTGTCGAAGAGTGTGCACCAGCTGCTGATGATAACAAGAAACACCAGGTTTGAATTAATGCTCATGTTTCCTACGTTTCTTCGATGGATTTTCTTTGATGGACTGATATTTGTTTGATGGAGCACAAATAATTGATACTGATCAATCAATCCTTTTGTGTTGTTGTGTTTTCTTTTGGCAACAACTACTGTTGTGCTCCAGTGCCAAGGAAGCTAATTTAAGTTGTTAAGAATTGTCTGTTGTAAAAGCTTTCTTCATAAATCTTTTTTTTGTGTGGAGATTATTACTTGACAGTGTATCCCAGTTTAAACCACCACCATGCTAGTTTTGCTGGTCATGTTGTGCTTCGTAGTATTATAATACTTCCCTATCAGCCACGATGGGGAGAGGCAATGTTGGCTTTTACTTATTTTATGTCACTCTGGATAAGAGCGTTGGGCCAAATGCCTAAAATGGAAAGTGTGAATTCTAAGAGCATCAAGCACGGCACTGCTATGCAAACAGTAAAGCCTGTGCCACACACACACTCAGACACACACATTCGTACCCACAGAAGTGTTTTCAGCGTCCCTCTGTGCACCATAGTCGTCCTTCTGTTCTCGCGGTGGAACTCAGAGCCGGGCTGTTGGTTTAATTAAGACAAAAGTGGCCCTGAAAATCCTCCAAATGTGAGAGCTCCCAACCCCCCACGGAGCAGAGAGGAAATAGAATGACGAAGAAGAGAGGGAGAGCGATAACGAATCGCCAAATCCTGGATTTAAAAAGAGATGGACCCGTCAAAGTGGGATTAAAGAGGGTGGGAGTGGATGAATTAACCTCTCAATGACTCCAGTGTCCGGGTATATATTGTATGTGCATGCATGTGTTTAGGTCGGATTTAACAGCATGCTATTTTATGTGTATAGGATGTATCCAGCACTTTTCAAGATGTTGCTGCTGTTGAGAAGGACATTGACCTGTTCTCAAACCCTTGCTCTGTTGATGTGGCATGAGGAGGATGTACCAAAGGATGCTCCGTTGTTTTTGGCTCGACATACAAATGTGAGCTTTTGTCTGATGACACTGAACAGTCACCTCTCTGATGTACTCTGCATCTCCACGACAAAAGTTACTGACAGTGCTTTTTCAGTCCAAGGCCCAGCATCGCTTTTACCATTATGATTGAAATATTTTAGTGGTAAAATCATCTCCTTACAGATTCAAGTGTACATCAGAAAGTGCTTCAAACTCACTCATCAAGGTCTCTTTCTTTCTCCCTGTGGCTCCTGCCATGAAAAGTCTGAACACCACTGCCCTCCAGTTTTCAAATACCAAGATAAGGTATATGCAAATACCCTACTAATGGATGCTTACACACACAACACACTGGGCATTTATAAGAATATAAAAGAGAAATATCAAGCGCGCTTCACTGGAGGGAAAAATACTACACATCAACATGCCATGATGGTGTGGCTTTACAGTTACACACAAAAGATATAGCTGTAGATATTTACGGATATTTCATCAACTTATGTAAGATGAAAACACCATTGAGGTCACTATAACCTCTCTACAGAGTACCACTGTCCACAAACACACACACACACACACACACACACACACACACACACACACACACACACACACACACACACACACACACACACACACACACACACACACACACACAGACTATTTGAAGCAGAGCAGGCAGACACACCTGAGAACCTGCATACTCTGTTTGAGGAGGGAGACCTGTTGTTACCTGCCTTTAGGCTGGGTTCACACACACACATACACGCAAATACACACATGGTCTGTGGCTAAACAAACCAACAACCCCAGGTGTGTGTGTGACTGTGTGTGTCTAGGTGCGTGTGTGTGTGTGTGCGCGTATGTGAGCAGGCAGACCCTCCATCAGCATCCTGTCACACACAAGATGTTTATCCAATTTGTCAAGATAATCTTTCCTCAAACTGGCTGCCAAGGAGGGTGCCTCTCTCTCTCTCTCTCATTCTCTCTCACACACACACACACACACACACATACACACACACACACACACACACACACACACACACCTGGGGGAAGGTTCACCGATACCCACAGCTTGGCCTGAAATGGAGGCCCACTCCTCCATCTTGCTGGCAGGTATTTGTGTGTGTGTGTGTGCGTGTGTGTGTGTGTGTGTGTGTGTGTACCAAACCATAGTTAACTTAGCTGTGACTTTTTTTTGTTTTTGAATATTACATGTGAACTATTTCTGTAAATTGCCTGTGTAAATGTTGATTGACCCACCTTAGGCTCAACACCACTGTTGCTTACTGGAGAGGTATGAGAGGTACCTGGACAATAAAAGACAAGAACAAAAACCTGAAGCGAAATAATTACTCGGCTAATTCTCCCTTTCATTGTCACTATGTCATATGAGAAAGCACAAACCTGGGTGACAGTCACCGATACAATAAACTCAAAAACTAACTTGTGGACGAGCTGCCGAAAGCTTTAATATTTCCATCTTTAAAGTTGATGAGAAGCCTTAACCGGATGAAGCTCAAGACCGCCAGACTCCAAACAGATATTAACAAAATACGTGTTTTCAAAGATTGAATAGTTTCTTGACCTTGAAGCCGGGCCACAAAATGTCAACCAGGTAGTGATTCCCGTGGAACACTGTTACATTATCTACTCAGGATTAGACCTAATGTTGTCGGTTATACCGAAATAAAAACTGCACAGTGATTTGCATAAATAAGCGGTGCACAACCAGGACATGCATACACGGAAACTCACAGAAATGGATGCATAATTGCAGCAGCGCTACATAAAAACACGCTCACACACTCTCTCACTTGCAAACACACACACACACACACACACACACACACACATGCATAAAGTCAAAAATCGTGGAATGTTGCAAAGCTGATGATTTTCTAATGAATGGTTTCATTGGCCATGGTAAGGATTAGTGTAAAGGGATTGGAGGGGAATATTTACATGGTTTTAATGATTCCACAATTTTATATTTAGAGGTTCGTCTTATCGGCTCCAATCATCTCCCAGCTCGGAAAACAAACCGCAGAGTCAAGCGGCGGCACAATTACACGCCTCTGCCACGCACACGTTGGTCTGTCGCCTTGGACACCATCCGTAGAGTTAATGTGTAACATATTAAAATGTCTCTGGGAGGGAGAGATGAAAGACTTGGGAGGGGGGGAGTTAAACGCTTTAAAGTCGTGAGCCCATCCCTCATCAAACATTTTAACACTCTCACTTATAAGTTCAGCTTTTTTTTTCATGAAAAGAACAGAAGGCTTCATACGGATGTTCAAAATCCCACTCACACTTCACTAAATGTTATTGCTTAGCTGGAAACGCTCTGCAACATGTGAACGTGTTGCTTGAAAGATGTGCTTGTGATTGTTGAGGAGCCGCACTTTTATTCATCTTAAGGCCATGACATGCTGGGCAACTTTTTGGATAAATGATGACAGGTTACGTCGTCCATGCACTGGCTTCAAGCTCAACGTTGCTACAGGAGACAGAATTCAATTTGTTGGGATTTAATTTGAGGGATGGGTTCTTCTCCTAGTAAGTCTGAAAGGCAAACCTTTTCTACGAAACCTGTCAGGTGTCAGAGGGGTTTTTTGAGTTTAGTAAAAGGTTGTTCTGAACAATCTTAATTACTTGGGTTTCTGATACATAGAAGGTTGCCCTTTTTTGTACTCTAGATAAATAAATATACTTTGGTTTTTGACAATTAAACACAATGTTGTGTTATCTCTGACTTCCCTTAAATGTATTGATGAGGAGATTGTTTACTTTGGGTTCGTTTTTAGGCATGAATGATTATTTTCTGAGTTTAAAAAAATGACATCGCTTTTCTTTTTTTACAAAGAAGCGTATCATGTCTGTGGTTGATTATTGCCAGTATCATCATCTTGACTGATTCTTGTCTAACTTCATTTTGTAAAGCCTTTTACTCACACTCACAGAGAGTAGATCGAATTCTGCTGTCATGACCGCGATCTTTCCCTAAACTTCACCAAGTGGTTCATTAGCTTGAAGTTAAGCAGACCTTAACTGCGGAGGTGGCAGCTCAACAAATCCTCACACGGGTCGTTTTTGACAAACAACCCATTGTCACATTCTTGCTTTAAGCACGTGTTGCCTTATTTTGGTTCCCGTTGCCAGGATGCTTTGCCCACCTACAGTGCTCATAGAGGAGCTCAGGCTGTACCAGCCTTTAATGTCTGTTATCAGACTTGAGGGGAGAACGAGATGCCTTGAAATCCCACGTACACACAAGCACTGCTGAGGCTCCTCTTATCTGGCCTACAGGAGAGCTCCAATCAAAGACAGATATTTGACTTGGTGGTGACTTTAAACTAGTTGCAGCCTGCTCTTTGTCTCTACGTCCTGCCTTGTCACACACACATAGAAAACCCCCTCTGTCTCTCTTCTGAGGGAAACACATGCCATGTCATACAAAAACACAGCGTCTTATCTCCATCTATGTTTTGCTGTTTTTGATGAATGTTCGGATGTTTTTCCTGCAGCACCCAGTGAGGTAAGTAGCCCACACACACACACACACACACACTTACACACTGTTATAGTAGAGGGAGTATCGGACAGGTTAGGCAGGTTTTTTCTCACTAGACTGGGACTAAACATGAGCAGCTTTAACCATCACCGCCACCCAGTTCACACAGAACTGCCGTCTGGAAGTCCAAACATCTCAACGCCAGCAGTTCTCACAGCTCACCTTTGTGTCCCCTTATCGGTTTCCCAACAGGGCAATGTTGCTCAAGAGAACGGAGGCATGTGGACGTTGCGAGCAAAGTAGTGGAAATTATGTTGATTGAGCTTTGGCAGCACTGGTAAGTCGATTTTGTTGCAGCTGGCCTGAGCCAGGCTCGCTGTCCCCTATTTCCAGTCTTTGTGATAAGATATCCGGCTGCTGGCTGTGGACAGATATGTGAAGATGTGAAGCACACTCGATGCAGGGGCAGTTCAGGACTTCGGATCCACTTCTAACTGAAAAACCCAGCACACTAGTTTTTGCTAATAGTACATTCAGTCATTCAACCAACTGATCATATCTTGATTCGACCAGACAGGATGAAAGATTAAAACAAAAAGACTACCTCCCTGTGACACACACACATACACACACACACCTGCAGCCTCCACCAACCGTGTGCTCCATTACCTCTTGTGTCTCTGAGACATCAAGTCAGCCACAAGTTGGAGTGATGAATAGGCTGTGGACAGCTGAGAGCACCTTCTGTAAGGGAAATAGTCTGTCCGTAGATGGTGGAAGGGGATTTTCAAGATACAGCGGTGCATGGCTGAAAGTTACGTCAGAAGGGAAGTCAGACATTCCTGGTCGGTATTCTGATCTGACCTCCAGTGCAATCCAGCACTTCAGTGCAAAAAAAAAAGCACCAGACATTTATGTTGCAAGGTGTGTTTTTACCTAATGCTTCAGCCACCACGGTACTGTTTCAGTGATATTTAGCAACGACAGGTTTTACTGTTGACATATGCATCGATGCATGGTGATAATGCATGATACATCCCAATATGGGATTAAAAGATGAAGTGGAGGATTTGAATGTCGCAAAGAAAGTTTGAGTCTGAGTATTTACGCAGTTGTACCAAAGGCACTTTTAAAAGAAAACAGCTTGTTGGAAGACAGGAAATGTGAAACTGCGAAAACTATCATAATTACAAATCATTATTGCGATGAAAGTATTGTGAAAATGAGTAAGTACAGCAACAAGAAAACTTGATTCATAAAAGTCTAGGCTCCCTGTTGAATTAACCAGGAAGAAACTCCAGTATCTCAAGCTCAACATTAAGCCCCTACTGCTCTTAGCACCAGAAAGTGATGACAGCGGGATGGAAACGTCACTTGCTCCCGGTTGGGTTGAGCCAAACAAAATAAAGCCCCTTGCCAACAAGAAAGCGATGGCAATTTAGCCTAATTATCAGTTATATCTGTGGTTGTCTTTGTAGGCAATATTCACAATTCATGAGCATGACTACAGCATGTTTGCATCAATGTGTATTCATTTGCCGGATAAGCCTTCGCCAAAAGTTGTTTAATCCCCAAAAAACAAAATGAAATTAGATAAAAGTTTACAATGTCATCACATACACTGATTTACTAATATATTTATATATATATCCCCGATACCTCCGTCATAGCGACTGATTGTGACAAAAGTAATTTACATCAACGCAGGGCAAACCTTGCCTTAATGAGACACATTGGTTAAAATATCTTAATGAAATATTATGTTTTTAGAAAGACTCACTCCTGCAGATCTGTTGTTTAAAATCGTGGCTGGGATTGTCTTGAGTATGTATGCATTTACATGGTGCATGCCGTTGTTCATAAGCGTCAATATGACCTAGTCTGTCATTTATGAATTAATGAACACTTCACGTACAGTGTGTGCGCTTGTGTGTGTGCATGTGTGGTCATGCGCAACCTGTAAGTGTCCAGATGAGTGTAAAATGGGGCTGTTAAGTGGACAAAAAAAAAGTTTTCAGTGCACCTCACTCTGGTTTTAGTTCTGTCCCAAAGCACAATGTAATGGAGCATGACAGCTCCCTGGTTCCCTGACCACCTTTGACCCCAATCACAGTGGTGTGGGACCCTACCCTACCTCACCCTCCTCACCCAGACTCACACACACACCTCAGCACATTGTTTCAACAGATTAGAGGAGATTGCCGGAAAACACTGTCAGACGTGCGGCTTGTGTGAAGAGCAAGAAACAGACTTTGACGACTCGGAAGAAAAGTTCCCACTTCCTGTCCGTCTGTCGGTCTGTCTTTCAGTCTCTTATTTTATCACTGACAGTTTGTCCACAAGTTATTTTTACTTTGCCCATGCAGTTGATAAAGTTGTTTTATTGCAGCACCTGTCGTCACGAAGTAAATATAGGAGCTTCAGCCTTAGCTTGTTAAAACAAATCATGATCTTTGTTACCACTTTCACTGACAAACACACTCATTCACAGTCATGTTTGTTTGTTCATATTTACGAAATGACGAGAACGGAAGCAAAGGGATTTCCACTGTCATACTCTCTATACTCTTTTCTGTGATTATTTATTTCCATATTTAGCACAATGAGCAGTTTTTGATGCATGCTGACACAATCGAATGCTGCAGGTATTTTTGTTAGCCAACCCAGAAGTTAGCATCACACAGGTTGGCCCGACAAAACGACAGTGGGACTATTTTTTTGTGGATTTGGGATTATTGCAGAATATATGATCTGTGAGAAACAAACGTTCATAATACTTACACATTTTGCTCTGCAAGATAATGTTTATTGAAACATGAATGCAATTGCCGGAAGTAGAAAGCTAACGTCAGGCTATAAACAAAACTATACAACCCGGTCACATAAGTGGACACAACAAGGCTTTAAAGGCGGGTTAGTCAGCGTGAGGACGTTTTGTAGTCTCATTTAGCCACTTGTTAGCAACCGTCGCTTTTAAGAAACATAAAAGCTTAAAAGAGGAGTATCTACTAACTTGTTTCATATTGTAGAACAAAACATTATAATGTCTCAATCTTGTGTTAACCACAGACCTTATTCCAGGCATTGAACCAAAAACACACTGACTTCAAGACGAGGGAATGCCAACTCATTTCCAGGTTTTAGGACTCATTCCTGCAGCTCTCTATTCAGTCAGAACTCAAATGTGCTGTTTTTTTTACACACACACGTGCAGGTCACATCAGCTGCTGCTGCAGTAAAACAACTTCTGTTCTTCAACATGTTAATACCAAAGTTTTTACACTTGTTTTTACACGTTTGCATGCGTGCCTGTATCCGCAGGCCAAGGGTCATGGGCCGTGATTTCGGCGGCACTGTAGTAACACAACTCTTTCTCTCATCATTAACATCAGCAACACACACACAAACACACACACACACACACACACACGTGCATCTGTCTGTCCGTCTCCTGTAGTTAGCGTCACTGATTGTCAGTGTGTGTGGCTGCGAGACGCTTCAAATACTTGTGACAGAATCCCAACCAAGCAGAAAAGAGGCCACCACACTCGTGTGTACACGCACATGCACACAAACTTGTGTGTGTGTGTGATGCAGATGTCCAGTGACAGCTCGCTGCTGGGGGTCATCTTGAAGCAGCTGCCTCGGGGACAGAGGGCAGCACACACACATGCACTCATAAGTACGTCATCGTGTTTAGTTTGATGCGCCGTCCCCAAAATTTCAATTGACACATTTGCTGCAAAATGTCAGTGACAGAAAACAGATTGAGCCACTTTAACACGAGACCAAAGAGGAGTTCTACTGTAAAGCAATTAACATATGCAATTGTTTGCTATATGTACAATAACATGTTATTGCACAAGGACAAGGATTGTTAACTTGGTATGTAACTGCACACGGTGTCCCAAAAAAACAAAACAGAAGAGCAAATCGCCCCTATAGTGTGCATGACAAGATCAAGTTTGTTTTCATTGTCTTATAACATGTGGGCAGAGCAAACATGAAGCATAACACATAGTTATGAAGGACTACCATCAATTAAACTGTCCGAATAATCAGCACAAATAACGAAAAAAAAAAGACTTGGTATGCTGCATTCTATGATTTTACTTTGTAAGGATTCCGTATTTGGATTGTGATGTATGTTTTTTAATGTTTGTAATACAATTCAAAATAATAACAATGCACATATACACAGTCACTGTAGTTTGTTCATCCATCCCTCCCGATCTCTTACGTCTCCTGTCACTTTTCCGTCACTTTATCCCACTTGCTGTGCACCTATCCACTTCTCCCTCGTACCCCCACCCACACCTCACCTCCTGCAGCTGTATCCAAAAGAGAGGAGGAGGTGAAAGGGGGGGGGGGGAGGTAATTGTGTGGGGGGAGAGAAGTGGAGAGCAGGAGAAGCCACCAACCCCTGTGGAGAGCACTGCTCCATTCCCACACCGCAGGTGACTGACCCTCCATCCCTCCTGCCCTACCGCCCTCTTCTCCTCCTCAGTGTTCCCTCCTTAGTCCCTCTCAGCCCGCTGCCTCTCTCTTCTTAAAGGAAAAGTTTAGTCCAAAATAAAAGTGTTGTCAGTATTCGCTTGCAGGCTAATATTAACTCCAAATACGCAGCAAAGCTACCGGTACTACACAACCGTCAAATTGCATTGAGACACATAAAAACCAAAACAAATGTGCCTAAAGTGACCAAAGAAAATGCCAGCAATTCACAATATTGATAGCGGACAATTCTGCAAAGCTCAGTGAGTTTTGAAAATCATTAAAATCATAATTATGCAGAATATCCAAGCTTGGGGTATTCCAAGTTAGGGTTAGAGAAGTAAGATTAGGGAAACAGTAAGAGAAAATATGAAACAAAAAAAAAACATTGATTATTGGTCAAGGCACAAAACTATATTATGTACCTCTGAAGTCTGGATTATTACGTGTGTTTTTTTTTGTTTTTTTACAAAAAGCTATTATTTTTGCTGCACTTACTGAGACCTCTTTCACAAATTTTGAAAACATTTTTAGGACTGGGGGGGCACTGAGTGTGAGTGTGTGGTTGTATGTGTTTTATTATGTAACGTGACTTGGCTTCTGTTCCATGTTGTTCCAAAAATCATCTTAGCTTTGTTTCATACAACTAGACACTACAGTGTGGGATAATTGGATAAAGTAATGCAGGTGA
The DNA here is from genome assembly GCF_949748355.1 of Melanostigma gelatinosum. Taxonomy (NCBI): domain Eukaryota; kingdom Metazoa; phylum Chordata; class Actinopteri; order Perciformes; family Zoarcidae; genus Melanostigma; species Melanostigma gelatinosum. The sequence goes on along the minus strand of NC_136637.1, from coordinate 16,907,048 downwards.
AGCACTCATTTCTCATTGATGATCTCCAAGTGTAGTGGTATGAAAATGGATTAAACCATTTCTTAGTTAATATTATAATTTAATTTATATAATGTCTTTTCTCTCAACTGCTGTTTTTCATTGCCTGCAGAGCCACACGGGTTTACAGCTACTGTGGTATACACAGTATACATTCTGCCGCTCTGTTTTTATTATTTTTAATATGAAACATTATATCCTGCCTCAACTATTGTGTAGCTTTTTATTCCATTTTCATTTTTACTGTCGCTGGAAATGAATGAACAAAGCTATCTTTGCACGGGGTTTGTGCTCAACTGCTCGTTCTTGTATTGTGCTGTGAGCATTTTCTCCATCCCTCGTTATTATTTAAAATAATAAATTGGTTATTACTTGCAGGGTAGGTCACAGAGATTTATGTGGACGGAAACACAGATTTTCATCTGTGGTCCCTGGTCCTGACACCAAGTATGTATATTTGTCCCTACTTATTAACTGATAGACGGTACATTCACAACAGCAAGTGCACATAACAGACGACAGTATCACTGCTGGTGGTTTGTTCCCTTCCTTACCTCTCGCTCTCTCTCTCTCTCTCTCTCTCTCTCTCTCTCTCTCTCTCTCTCTCTCTCTCTCTCTCTCTCTCTTTCCTTTATGATGGCCAAAACATGAGATCACCTGGCAGTGGGACATGAGGGTTCAAGTTCCACAATAGCCCTGCATATCACACTGTGTGTGTGCGTGTGTGTGCGTGTGTGTGTGTGTGTGTGTGTGTGTATCATCCCACTTCATCTCTTGTTTGGGTTTCAGTAGGTTACACACGGCTGCTGAGAGGGGGCTGTATGATTACCATTCATAGTGCTACAATGAGCTCATCTGATTTCATACACACAAGTTACCCCCCCCCCCCCACACACGCACACGCACACACACACACACATGCATATCCACAACATGCACACATTTAAATGTACTTAATTGAAGGTAGACACAGCCAATGCATGTATACACACTTACATAAACACGGATGCACCGACCACAAAGCTGCTGTACACAAACAAAGTGAGCTCATTCATACTTTTGTTGTTGTTTATGTACTAGCTTTTCCATGACCTCAGTTCAAGTTGTGCTGACCACTGTTGCGGTGCGGAGTATAGAATGTTGAATGGAGGCTTTGTTAAGAATCCTGAAGTCTGCATCTTCCTACTTTTTTTCTGACTATTGTCAATATTATTTAGCATTTGGTCCGTCATGAAAACAGACCGGGACTCATCACCTTGCAGTGTTGTGTCCCATGTGCATTCAACAAAGGGTTGTATCTTTATTATCATGCAACAAAACAGAATATAATCAAAAACAAATGACATTAATAAAACCACTGATGAAAAACCTGTACTATAACGATGCCAAAAAACAACTAAAATGATTGTGATTAATAATCATAAGAGCATCTAATTCAAAAACACATTCTATTTGAATTACTCTGCTCGACTGTTGGTTACTTGTAGTGACAGTGTGGTTTAACTGCTGCACTGAATCACTCAGGATTACAGCATTAGCCTAAATGTAAAAATGCAAATTCACTGACCAAAGCCAGGCCCAATAATAGCTGCTATAATTAACTTGCAAATTAATTTCATTTTAATTAATCTCAATCTAACATTTATCAAATTTAATAACATTCATTTGCAGGTACATCTAACTGTGTGTCTTAGACTCATTTGAATATTAAAGGGCACCTCCACAGATTTCACATGTAAAGGTCAGTTTACCAGCCATAAGTAGTGGCGGCCTGTTGTATAATGATGTCTGTGGCTCTGGAGGAATTTTGTCAAGTCTGAGAATATAACACTATATGATGTCATCAGGGTTATCAACATACTTTTAACAGAAAGACTGTGTTTCCAACCAGCAACATTGAGGCATTTATCAGGAAGGAGCTGATCTTCTGACTCACCCGACTTTAAAAAAGTGCAAGAATAAATCACCTGAGTTCACCGACATTCTGAAGCTCTAAAGAGGATATGAGGAAAGTGATTGTAATCGAACGTTTTTTTAATTATTTGCGTGGTTCGTATTCCTACCCTGTCCTTTGTACCTGCGACGAACTCTCTATGACAAGCTAATGTTAAGCAGTACTACTAATACATACAGTAATACGATAGTACTACAATTTATATCATTTGTGGGTGACACTAAATGGTCCTTGCTTGTATTACATCATACTACATGCTTTAATTAAATTAAACCTTTGGAGGACATCTACCTTGATGGCATCAGATCAGCCGTCATTTTTAAAAAGGCTTCCTTTGATTTTCTAAAGCTTTGCTGGCATGTGCTTTGAATATGGCTTCATTCGTAAATGTCATATGAAACTGGTCGGACAGAAATCCTCATGCAAACTTTGTCAAAGGAGGCGCGGCGTAAAACCTTCAACATGCTCTACATATTATGTTTCCACAGCAACTGCAGTACACCTAAGTTTGTAGCTGCCAACCACTAAACCCTGTCTGAACTGATAATTACCCGGTAACACGCACACACACACACACACATAGACACACACAGGTCATAACTAGATAAGTTAGGCAGGTGGTCAGGAAGACAGGCTGGTAAACAGACAGCTAGTCAAGACAAACAGGTGATCGCAGAGAATATATGATGCTGCTATATCAGCTGTTTGAAAAGACAAAGAAAGACATGTTGGTCACCAAGACCTCTCAGTTCATCTTATAGTCAGACAGACAGCTACACAGAAAGACGGGTATAGACATGCACAGACAGATAGACGGACAGGACAGACAGGTTGGTCGGACACAGAGGTAATTGGGTACAGAGATAGAAAGGTAGGTCAGACAGGTTAGACAGACAGGTCAAGAGAAAGTCAGGTATGGAGACAGAGAAGTAACAGATGCAGACTGATACAAAAAGAGGTACAAAAAGATGGACAGGTAGGCCAGACATGTACATGTACAGAGAGACAGGTGTAGAGACAGTTGACAGGTCAGACAGACAGGCAGGCCATACAGGTACAGAGACAGACAGACAGGTTGTCAGGTCTTCTTGCTCATAACAGCAGTAATTATTGAATTAGTCTGAAAGTTCAATCCAAGGCCTCTCACATTTCACATCGGAGCTAAGCTGCACCACAGAGCCGTAATCCTTTGCCTGCCAGCCCAGGATCTCTCTGTGTGTGTGTGTGTGTGTGTGTGTGTGTGCGTGAGAGAGAGAGAGAGAGAGAGAGGGAGAGAGAGAGAGAATATGAGATATGAGAGCAAACTTGCGTGTGTTTGTTTTCATGTATTAGAGCAAGTGCTTGTGTGTTCACTTTCCCCTCCCCTCCACACCCCTCCTCCCCATTCCCCTGTCACACACACACACACACACACACAGACACACCTGTGTGAGTGTTTTCAGGTGTATTTGGTTTGGGTTGGTTAGGAGTGAGGGAGTGGAGTTTGCTGTATTATCGCCCTGAGAAACCTCTGATCTCGAAATGCACTCGCTAAAACCCTGCAGCTTGGGGGAGGGTTTACCCAGTCACAAACACACACACACACACACACACACACACACACACACACACACACGCCAACAGGTGTGTTGTACCCAGTGTGAACACTGATTTGCTGGTCCAGAGTGTGAAAATGCACAGGAAGGTTGTGTGTGTGTGTGTGTGTGTGTGTGTGTGTGTGTGTGTGTGTGTGTGTGTGTGTGTGTGTGTGTGTGTGTGTGTGTTGCGGTTCTTTGATGAGAAGTACTGAAAGGGTTCTTCTTGTTGAAGCTGCACTGGGTTTAATCCAGCCTGCTGACAGAGCCTCATCCCCACCACTTCCTCATGTACACACACACACACACGCACACACACACACACACACACACACACAAAGTCACAGCAGCTGGCCCAGGCTTGACACAAAAGGTTCAATCCCTAATTGGCAGGTTACACTTTTCTGGAGTTGGCATGTTTTCCACTTTGTAGATTTACTGCATTACAGAGTTTAGAACTACTCCGCACTCATACACTCATACAGGGGAAACGTGATGAAGTTGGCTTATGTAGATATTGTGTCGAGTGTACTTAACACATTTGTGGTGTTTGAAGTTTCATATTAGAGCATGCCTGGATCTATTGGTGACTAACCTACGAGATGACAAGATACAACATGTAGATGAGACAGATTTGGAGTTGTTGGGAGGGCTTTTTCTCACTTTTTATTGAGTATGGTTTAATACTCTGAATTAAACTGTATTTGTTTTAACAACAAGGCCTGCATGGAGAAGTTGTGTGGCCTTCCTCATAACTAAAGATAACACCACCATATTGTCTGGCCCGTTCAGTCTGGTCATTATAATATTGTATCAGTCTCAGCCATCAGTGTCTGTAATCATCTGCAAAATGATGCAACTCTTACCTTCCTCCTCTGTCAACACCTCAACCTGACAGTATTTTGGCCACACACACACACACACACACACACACGCAAACATACAGGACGAGCATATTCGGGGGGGCATGCATGCTTGCACACTCATTCAGGACGGAGTATCAGAAGAAGGGAAGACACATCTGCCTTCACAGAGTACATGAACACACACACTCAATCACATTGAAACATTGTGCTGTTAGTGTCCTTTTCTACTTCCATGAATACGTACTATGTAGAACCACATGGATCCAACTCCAAAAACTGATTCCTTGAATATGTGTTCACAAGTGTAAACAAAAACAGAAGATCCAAGTTCATCCAAATAAGTAAGTTCTGAGAGATGAAAGTAAACTAGAACCTTCCAGAAGCCGTTTTCTGTAAGTTTCTATAAGTTATGTACTTTATTGTCATGGGTAATCAAGAAACCCAATAAAGAAATAGATCAGACTAAAACCATGTAATCTGTTTCTGTATATGTGTCCCGATCAGTTTTCAGAGACAATCCGATCAAATCTGTCTAAAAAAGCACTGATGCATGTTTTTTTTTTTTTCTTTTTTTTAAAGTCGCCAGCGGCAGACAACTATTATCGATGTAAAGAGATACATAGTACATCGTACAGTATAGATAACAGATAACAGATACAGTAATGTCTACCTAAGCTGAGAATGAAGTCGCTCTCCCTCTGTGTGTGTTGTTGTTGTTGTCCGAACTTGTTCTTGCTTTGTTGACATAGCCGGGCCGTCCGTGCATGCTTTTAGTGCATGTTTGTACATGTGAGCGTGCCCCTCTGCACTGCTCTCATACGGCGGTTACAGCTTCCACAGTAACAAAGTATCTCCCACCCTCCAGTTCCCCTCAGGTAATCACTTCTATGTTGTGTTAATGTTACCGGCTTTCCTGTTGGGAGGAAGGTCATTTTGTTTGGCCCTAACCGATAAGTAGTGACGGACATATCGATTTAAATTTCCATGTGACGTTTTTCACATTGATCACATAAATGGGATGATTTAAGAGTTGCTATATACTTGCAGCAACTTATCACCTTGTTCAGTTGTTTTTTTTATGAATGAAGCTTGGTGGCTGGCTAGCTATGTTGGAAGATGACATCCCCATTCTTAATCCTGCCCACTGTGCTCTGATTGGCCGATCTTTTCCCCAATTTGGAAAACAGCTGCCTTTGAGGACAACTCCAGACCTATTTGAAGGGCTGAACAAATGAGAGATGTGGCCAGCGTTTTTTGAGGTCTGAAATTCAGGCTCACTTTCTGATTGAGGGTAATACAACCAGCGAGTTCACCAGGAAAGGTGTGAGAAATTGTGAGAAATTTCCATCACGATTATTTTTGATCAATATTGAGATCACATGTATTTATTTATTTTAGGGACAACTTTTTTTATCGCACTTTCACATTTAAATAGGACTGAGCAGATGTTTTGCCTGTCTGCTCTCTGTTGTATAAGAACAAACAGTCCAAATGAGTAACATACAATAATGTCCTCTTCTATTCTGGACAACAGCCGCAAACATTCAGGAAAGATTTTCAAAGGCTGCCGCAGCAGGTGTGCGCGCAGCGGCATGACATGGCTCCCCCAAAGTGAAGCCAAAACATCTTGATCGCCTTGATTTGATACGCAGAAGAGTTTAATGAGCGGAGCACGCATTTTATGATATCTATCGATTTAATATCGCAGTCGTTCATGTTAGTTTAATTGTGGTTGACCAAAATTGGAATTGCGATTTACATTCAATTGTTTGTGCCCGACTATGAGCATTTCCAGGGTTGGTTGGTTGACGCCATTAACGATTTCAAATAAGACCTAAATTGTGGCGAAAACCTGCAGGTAAATCATACAATTGTCCAAAAGTCCAAAATCATACAATTTAAGCTTTAATTTGACGAATTTAATAGAAAAGAGGGTAAAGAATGTATAACAGAATAGGCCCAAGCAGCTATTGTGACTTGATTCAAGGATACACCTCTCTCCTGCTCCACATTTAATTAGCCCACTCCACTTTTTTTGCACTCTCTGCTCTGCTTTTCAACATCTGCCCTTTTTCTTATGATTTCTCATGAAAGCCTTTTTCCACAATGGAGGTCACCGAGGTTTGACAGAAGAGACATCGAATTATCAAGGGTCAGAGTTTGAGGAAAATGGATTGAAAAAAAGAATAGAGAGGCTTTTAATTTGGTGTTACATGCTGGAGCAAAACAAAAGAAAAGTACACTACCGTACATGCTTTTCACTTTGGAATTGATCCCAACCTTCATTCACAAATGACTGGTCATTGTTGGGAATGACAGGTTTAGTTGAATTATGTGTGCGCTCTGCTTTATCCAGAGAATAAAATGTGTTTTCACAAGCCTTCTGAGCTTCTCCACTGTACTTTGTGCTTCAAGGTTTTTAGCACATAACTTCTTGACTTTATATTACACAGAAAAGGGGCATGAAGGTCAAAGACTGTACAGCTTAAGATGATCATCTTCACACACAGAAACTATTTACAGAACAGAAGGTTTCTGTAAATATCCCTTTAATCGGCCAAATGTAAACACAAGCAGAACACAACCACAGGCTGTACCATAATAAGCTATTAAATATGGATTATGGAGGAACTACCCTGAGGTTCTCTCTCTCTCTCTCTCTCTCGCTCTCTCTCTCTCTCTCTCTCTCTGGTGTTTAATATTGGGTTGTTCAGTCAGTGAGAGTGAGAGTTCACACACACACACACACACACACACACACAGCTGTAATTAGCAGCTTAGGCAGGCAGCCAGCTCTGTAAGTGCACTGTGATATATGTGTGTGTGTGTGTGTGTGTGTGTGTGTGTGTGTGTGTGTGTGTGCCACCGCTGATGACGACGTATACATGCTTTTTTCTCTGAGTTCGTTTCTGCACAGGTGTGCATATTCTTCGTGCACACCTGTGTGAGTGTGCTTGTGCGCGGTGAGTCACACAGTTGTGCGTGGGAGTTGTGTTTGTCTTACCTGTGTGCTGATGGAGAGCTGGGGTGATTGGAGACGGGCTGTGACGTGTATGTGTTTGTGTGTGTTGTGTGTGTCTTGTGTGTGTGCGTGTGTGTGTGTGTGTATGGGTCAGGTGATTGCTCCCTAACACCTGGTATTAGCACCAGTAATCCTCCCACCACATCATACTCACGCACCAGTCCCATGCAGATCAACTTCAGCTCTCTCCCTGTCCTGCTTCGAAGTGTGTCACAACTCGTTGTTGGGGGGGTTGCGGTGGGGAAAATATTCCAGCCGAAAGCTTCCTGATTAAATAACCCAACCCCTTGGCAGCCATGCTCGACAGTGATGGAAGACAAACTCATTACACTTAATTTCACAAATAGATTCCGCCATAATACTTCTCCAGTTGATTACTTACATTAATTACATTCTTTTTTATCATTCCATGTTTCCTGTTTTAATATAACATAGAAGAGATATGTGGACATTGAATAAAAGCAGGTTCGAAATTCTTCTGGATATCTCTTTTCATCACTCAATACATCCGAAGAGACCTTTCAACAGCCTTAAAAAAAACAATGTCACTATGTTTTTAGTAATAAAATCAGGTTTGAATGATATATGAATAAAGCCCTCTGTCAACACCTTCAGGATATGGATAGGAAATGAAACTGGAGAGTTTGGTATGTAAGTGCTACTGAAGTGGATTTTTTTGGCTCAGGGTATGTGTTTTGAAGACACTATGTTATGTTTTGAAGACACTAAAGGTGAATCGGGTAAAGAAAATGTGCTAATATATGTAAATATGACACTTCCCCAGATGATTAGTGATGTTCAGATATTTTTTCTCAATCCAAACTCGAGCAAGTTAAGCTCAGGAAAGTGAGTGAGTAACGCATTTTTTAACCTGAGTGGAGATGGAACAAATTGGAAAAAAGCTCAAATCAGTAGAGCAGGTAGAAAAGTTGATGTATTGATGAACACAAAATGCGACATGGTGAAATGGCTTCGTGAATACATGTACATATATGTCCACTGAAGAGATGAGAAAAGCAGAAAAAACAGATGAAGGGACTGTAAACTTCTTCAAATGAATACACTAAACAAACATAAATGTCATATTTTCATTATATTTGATTCATTACTTCCCATTGTTTGAGGTTTGATTGGCACACTTTTAACAATGTTATCTCATTGCGCACTCTTCTTCTGCAATAGTTTATTGGCACCCGACTGGAGAATTAGCACCACTCCATGTATCAACTTCTAATATCCACATAACAGCAGTGAATGGATAAACACATTACTGTAATTCACGTATTCTCTTGTAGATTTTATGAAAATGTGCGTTGCCTTTAGAATGGAAACCTGGCCACAGTCTGTGTTACCTTTACCTGCTTGCCTGCCTCTTTGAGCGTCAGCTCATCAGTCCATCTTTCATTTTGTCCCTCTGTCGGCCTGTCAGTACAGCCTGACCCCACATATTGGATTTGCCCTCTCAATAATTAATGGAGGAGGTATTTGGGTGTCACCAATCCTTGGTGTCAAATTCAAAATTAGTTCCTCCTGTATTATTAAAGTCCCTGAGGGCAACAGGTTAATAAGAGGAACTCTCTAACGATGGATATATAGATAGACAGACAGACAGACCTTGTTTCCTCTCTTGCGTCAGTGTTGCCTCATGTGTACACACTGTTAAACATTAACACTTCCCACAATGCACTCTTCATCTCACCTGTGAGGAATGTCAGATGTCACTCAGTAGAAGCTTGACAAAACACACGTGCACAGACACTCCACTTATCTGTGGCTTTAAATATTTTGTCTCATACATATGGCGAGTCAGCTTGTCCGTCAGAGACGTGAAACTATAGTTTCACGTACAGTAATCTGATTACATGGAATACAATTATTAAAGTCACTCTAGGCCAGGGGTATTCAACTAAAATTCCAAAAGGTCCAGATTGAGAAAATCTCCTCGGACAAAGGTCCGAAACAATAATTACAATAATATCTAACTCGCGCTATTTAGTGCCATATATACATATAAATATATATACATACATATAAATATATATACAAGTCTAGTCGTAGTAACAACGTCTCTGTGTCGTCAACAACTGTCAAATCAAATAAAGAAAGTACACATCAATTATATTTTAACAAATTATTATTCTCAGTTTTCAAATTTAACTGGATGGATTATAAATAATACATACATAAATGTTCTTCTCATTTAAAGTAAAATACGGTCTGGATTAAATAATAACTGACATAACAGAAAGCTTTTCAAAAAGGTGCATCTTAAAATAAAGTAATTCATTTTAGAAAAATGAATTTCACTGAATTGTCCTGCAGCTTTAAATTCAGTTCATTCAGTTGTGAAGTGATGTCAATAAAAAAAGCCACACTATTATAATTTGTCATCTAAAAAGAGAAATTAGTGAGCATGGACTTTATCTGTGGTTATTAACACTTGTTTCAGCTCTATTCTCTCTGGTAACATCATTGTTGGACAGTGAATTCATGCGTTAGGATTCTGATCATTTTGGGCTCTTAGGTTTATTTTCTGTGTCGTCATTTCAGATGTGAGTGGGTACGTTTGTTCTAAAGAGTTGTTCTTTGCCTCGTAGTGCGCGTCATTTGCCGCTTTTACCAATAGTTACGGTTTCTGAACATATGAGACATGCTGGTTTTAACTGCCTGTGGTAAGAATTAACATAGGAGAGTCTGTTCATTCATGCTTATGAATTATATTCTCTCTGAACACGTTTCTCTTTTTGGAGAACGTCATGTGAGATAACTTCTCTGATTAGCGCAATGTTCCTGCTCTTCTTTCTATTTCCTCGTCTCAGCCCCGTGTGTCACGGTGTGTGTAAATCTCACTCGAGTCAGGAAACTTGTCAGAATACTCATATTTGATTGGCTGAGCTGCATCACCTGATGTGATTTACAACGCATTGGTCGGTGCGCTTCCTGCGGCGCTGAACAAGTGCCGTAACGGCTGAATAAACTGCGCCGGTTAAAGTTGAACTAACAGTCTGATATGTATAATTCCAAAAGATATATATGTTCTGGGTCCGGATGCAATTGCGTCTGGGTCCGAACCCGGACCGCGGTCCGCCAGTTGGGGACCCCTGCTCTAGGTGGTGTGAAGTGAGGTAAAACTATTCTTGTGGGCTGAAAATGTTTCAGAATCAGTGAAATATTTGTGGGCTGTGGGACGCTATTTTATTTGTGTAAAGAAAAAACCTTGATGGGAACCCAATAGTTGTTGAGATATTTTAGTCTGGAACAAAATGGCGGACCTACCAACATTGTCATAGAGCCATGCTGCTATCATGGCTGAAATATATCCAGACTGCCATGATGTGTTTTGTCAAAAAGGTGTAAAGACATTAACACTGGATCATATTTTGCTTTACTTTGACATTACCGTGAAAAGATCCGACTACAAGCCTACGACCGGTCAGATGTGACATTTGCTTTCACTTCGTCACGACGCTGTTGACGACAGGAACAGAGGGGGCCGTTACCTTGGAAGATAAGATAGGCTGTGACTTATTGTGTCTGTCATCTTGCTGCATCCTTACAAACGGAACATTCAATCGGCAACTCTCATATCAGACTGGTTGCAGACATGATTACCATACAGATGCTTCATTTTAGATTGATTTACAACTGCATTTTGAAAAGCGGCCTTGTTTTGGGCGGCTGTGGCTCAGGATGTAGAGCGACTTTTCTGCTAATTGGAAGATTAGTGATTCGATCCTCAGTCCTCCAGTCCACATGTCGAAGTGTCGATACTGGACCTCAAATTGTATCCTGAAGGCTGCGCCATCGGTGTGCGATTGTGTGAATAACTAGTTTACACCCTGATGAGCAGGTGGCACCTTGTGTGTCAGCCTCTGCCATCTAAGTAGGAATGTGTGGGTGAACACTGACATGTCGTGACAAGCGCTTTGAGTGATCTGACAACTATAAGGTGCTGTATAAATGCAAATCCGTTAACCATTTTGCAGCATAATTGATAATTGAAGCTAACGAATGTGACCTTGGTTGTATTCTCATAAATATATTGTCTGCTGATTTATGAATAATATTAGATTTATATCAGTGCGATCATTTGGAAGAAGAGTAAATGAATACTTCTGACAAATTGCCACCATTCAACACCGTTTTACTTTTTATTTTAGCCGCTATATGAATTAGATTGAAAGTAAACAAGTCCTACCGAATGTAGGAGTTATCTTAGTCTAGTTGAAGTATTTATATATATATATATATATATATATATATATATATATATATATATATATATATATGAGATCACTTAATTACAAGGTAGAAGAAGAATACATTTTATTAAAATTCAGGCAGATTAACAGGAAATCCTATTAACATATTTATCAGGGAGCATGGACGTAAACAGCTGTGTTGTTATTATTGCCTCATCTATTCCACTCAGCCATAATTGAGACGACAGTAGTTGATTCTGGTCATCTACAGCCAATTGAAATGATTGATATAGCAGAAAACTCTAGGCTGCTCGACGACGCTATTCCGATTATCCTACGTATTTGTGCTATTTAGAGTATTTTCCTCATTCATTTTGTTTTTATTGGTCGTGCACCGCACACCTCAGGTTTACATGAGCATATTAAATGACCAGCATGCACCTGGGCAATCCTATGGTGCTTCAGTGTCTTTTGGATTCCTATCTTGACGTTTCACATTTGTCCACTGTTTTCGCGTTTTGAGATGAGCTAGTTGGAAAGAAGTGTTCTCACCTGCAACTTTCATCCACATTTGCTGACGACATGCAAGCTCGAGTGTCTCTCTGACTGTCTGCCTCCCTTCCTGAGGCAGAGCAAGCTTACTGGACCCTAATAAATCACAGATGGACTGTCTGTTGTCTGTCCTAAGCATGCAAAGGCCTCGCAGCCTTGGGTGACATGACGATGAATTGTTTTTATAGATTCATATCAGTTATATTTTTTAATGCTACCTAAAATCCATGTCGATCTCTTTTTGTCCTTCGACATTGAAAAAACTCAAGGATATTTTCAAGGCACTGAAATCTTTTCTGATATTCTTCAACCGATCAAATCCCACCATGTTAGTGCACAGGTTCACATTTAAGGATTGTATTATTTTCTGACAACAGTGGCACTAGCCTTGTGCTGGAGACTTGTGCTCCCAGGCATTTTAATTAAATGAAGAGCTGCTGTGATTCAATGTTTTGTTGTTGCTAGAGTCCTTTCAGAATCTTTTTCACTTTGTATGCAACTCTTTAAGTTAATATGGACTGCTTTATATGCCTCGTATGAGAGTTTACTTTTTCAATTAATGTTTTGCTTGTTTTTCTTAAGTGTAATTTGTGTACCACTGTTTCTGTCTACTCGGTACATATCAACATTGCATTGCAAGTTTTCTTATTTCTTTTTCTTTTGATAGAACAAGCTCTATGTGATATTAGGCTATATTAATAAAAATGGAATTGGGAAGACGAAAAATTGTCAAAAAACTATTTTAATTTAACATCACTAGATATAGATAAATGGATAAAAAACACTGTCTACTAGAAATAAGTTGCATCCTAGTAATTTGTTACAACCAATACATGCAGAAAGAAATGTAGCTGCATTCTTTTTATCAACCTCATGAGGAAACATGGAAAAGGAGACAGGATTTATTTACCTTTTTAATATTTCGGATGCAGGTAGTGAGTCCTGGATTCAGGTTTCAAGGTCCTGTGCTTTGTATGCCCTCATCCAATATGACCAACTCCCTCGAACAAAAGTGCACGACTGTAAAACAATGTTGCCAGTGAACATAATTCAGACAGTGATTATGCGTCCTCCCAAAATTGGCAAGATCAGTATGTAGTGTAAAATAAACATACATTTCAGGAGGCATGGTTTGAATAAGCAACTGGCAAATTGGTTTAAATATTATATGTGTTTTTCATTTGCAAAGACTGAGTCCACAAGTACATACGTTCATAATTTGCTAGTTCATACATATTTTACATTAAAAAAACACAGTCAAAAGAATGATGTGTGGGAAATGAGTGATATGAGATATGAGTGTGATTGGAGGAAGTGGAAGTAGACCTGGCCCTGGCTAGACCTGTTTGGTCCTGTAATGGAAACCGGGCTTATAAGGGATGAACCATGAGAAGCCTTGTGTGAGCCCCGTAGTGGCAACGACACTGAAGATGAAGCCCCAGCTGGCCCTGTGTTAGAGAACGGGCCATTGTAGTTCAAGTTGTGCAGACATGATGGTCTGAGTGGCCGTCAGACAAGACTGGGACACCAGAGACCATGAAGACTCCCTCAGGGACAAAACAGAGAAGAGAGAGAGAGAGAGAGAGAGAGAGAGAACTAGTCTAGAACAATGTAATGGTGGGAGACAGAGTGGTGCAGGGAACAAAGGAGTTCATAGCTGTCATTCGGTTTCTTTTTTTTGTAGTTCTATCCATTCTTTTGTCTGAGAGGGGAACTGTAAGAGCCATGAGGCCCTGAACAGCAGCTGGCAGGTAGGAAGAGAGGGAGGCAAGGAAGGAGGGAGGGAAGGAGTGAAGGAGATAAGTGAGAGAGGTTGTACAAAGAGAGAGAGCGCGAAGGAGGGAGGGAGAAATGGGTAGGTGAAGTGACTCGAGGGCACAGAGGCCAGGAAGTTTGGCCACACACTCAAATCATATGTTTAGCTATCTGTATTACTACACAAGATTTGTGAGGGAAAATATGAAGAAGGTGATGAAGCTAGGTCATCATGGCAACAAATTACTAACAGGATGTAACCAAATAAAAGTATGGATATGAACTTATGAAATGTATAAGTAAGAATAAAAGTATTGACCAAATTGTCTACCAATGTGTGAAGAACAAATATGAGCATAAAACCTATGAAAAAATTGTTTTAGCAAGATAAAAGTGTGCAGCAGCAATTCATACAAATAATATAATATTCAATGAATACCAGAAAAGAATCCCGATATTCTTTTCTTTGTAGAGTTCAACTTTGGACATACAGTATATGCTACATTCAGACATTTAAACATACAGGCACACACACACACACACACACACTCATGCACATACACTCATGCACACACACACACACACACACACACACACACACACACACACACACACACACACACACACACACACACACACACACACACACACACACACACACACACAGAGGGTCTCAGTTAACCAGAGACTCAATAGGCTGCAGACAGACAAGTGTGATTACAGCAGATACTGTTGCTCTCACTGCTCAGTGGCTTCTCTCTCTGTGTGTCTCAGGGAGAGACAGATGAAAAGACAGAACAATCTAGTTGTTTGTGCTCTTCTGTCTCAGTGTCTCTGCAGCGAGCTGTCAACTTACGGCACAATGTCAAACATCAGACTTGCTGTTAAGTGTCTCTCTGATCTCCAGACACATACTGGATAGATCATGTTTAATTTGTACTTTGACAATCACTGATATGAAACAAAGCAGAGTCCTGTTATCATTTTTGACACTATTTGATCCATTTATGACACATGCAGATGGTGAGGAAAATTGCACCTCGATACATACATTATACTGCCTTCATTCCCCAAAACACTAAAAGTCAAACATAATAACCCTAACCCTAACATATGTCAGTTGTCGAGACACAGTTTTAGTGTCGAAATGACAGATTTTACGGCAGCTTACTGTATCATATAATACAGCATATCATATGTTTTTTTGATGTAAGAAGTAACAAGTTACTAAAGCTATCACATAAATTTTGTGGAGTCAAAAGTACAGTATTTCCCTCTGTAATCCACCTGGGTAGATGTGTAGCATAAAATGTAACTACTCAAGTAAACTACCAGTAAGCCCTGTGTCAAAATTGCCCTTGAGTACAGTAAACGAGTAAATGTACTTAGTTACATTCCACCACTGCATTGCATTCAGAAGTATTGTATTAATATGGTATTGATAAAAAAACGACGAAATATGAAGGCAACCAAACAAGACCAGCAATTTAATTTAAGTTTAATTTCTGCGTCCACAGAGGAACGTTTTCCTTCAGCCAGGTGTGTACAGGACGTCCTGCTGTCTGTGACAACAATCACCTGATGTGACTCCAGAGCCTCAATCAGCTCAACGTGTTTGAACAACTTTAAGTGAGCGGACTGGTCGTATAAATAAATAAATGAACGAGCAGGGGAGTCGAAGCTGGATCAGATAGAGGACGACTTCGCAGAGGGCCGTTCAGAGTGGCGAGTACAACAGCACAGTATTTCTGGTTCAGGTTGTAACTCGTGAGCGTTGCATATGCGTGCACTCGGCTACATCACGTTGCGCCAAATCGGTGCATCCATTCTTCTTTTTTTGCTTATTGTGCGCTTTTCCAGCTGTATTGTTTATCTCGGTTGTCTGCCATGGTGTTGTTTTATTCTGCTGTTGCTCCTGTAACAAGTGTCAGGCCATTTGAAGGATATATTGCGTGATGCACCGTGGTGTCCATATCTCTTTTGCTTTGTTGTCGGTAATATTTGCTTAATTGTCCGAGTTTTGTCTCTCTTCCGGTTGTGTAATTGATTACCAGGTGCGTGTACATGCTGCAAAGCGCACTTAATAGACCACATGGTTGATGTGGGCATTAGGGCTCTTTGCAGAGATGAGTATACAATGAGATGTTCATGCACTTTATTTGTATCCTTTATTCTTTCCCTCGTCATAGCCTGCCCTATAACATCATCGTCATATACATTTTTTCTTTACCTCCCTCCACTCAGAACACATTTCAACTGACCTACTTTTATTTTTATCCAAGTACCCTTTTTACACTTGTACTTGAGTTAAATAACAGTAGCCTACTAGGACTTGAGTATAGTATTATAGTACTCTTTCCTTCCCCGTATGCACACACAAGCACACATGCCCATAAACACTTGTACACGCACACACATTATTAAACCTTACAAGTTTATGCAATGTTCACATAAACTGGCATACATGTAAAGCAGCAAGAACAATATCAGACACACACACATAAAAACACACTCTGAGCTGTAAACAAACACGGTGCCCAGTCTGTCTCCAAGCAGGTCAACTATAGCCTAATGTCTCTGCATACAGCTGACCATGTGTGTGTGTGTGTGTGTTGCTGGCAGTGCCAGTGGTCCATTCAGTTACGCAAGGCACCCTCAAACACTCAATCACCCGTTTATCTCGGCCCGTCTTCCCCCAGATACACACACACACACAGATACACACACCACCCTGACCAGGCAGATGGTTGTGCCACCCCTGCCAAAGCAGTGTGACAACACACACGCACACATATATATATATATATATATATACATACACACACACAAATAAAGGGGAGGGGACCGTCTGTTTCAGCTGCCTGCTCTTGTCACAGAGAGGTTGGCACCGGTCGTGCCCACCATCAATCCATCATACTTTCTCTCTCCCTCTAGGGAACTGCTTTCATGCCCACCTGTTACTGTTAAATAAGAGTAAATATATAACAGGTTGTAAACAACAGAGAGCTCCCTGGAAACAAGTACAAAAGGCACAGTATTGGTCTCCAGCCGACAAGGGTTTTAAGGTACCCTGTGGCGTTTCTGACCACTAGTGGCTCGGTAGAGAAATGTTTGGATAAGCTCCTGCATTGTTTGTAAGTGTTTCACCAGCACACGAGGATGCAAAGATGGTCTTTTTCTGTCTCATCAGACTCTGGTTTTAGTGTCTTTTTTTGACTTCTCTGTGGGAGGAAAAGATGGAGGGGTATAAGACAAGGAAGGAGTGAGAACGGGTTAGAACAGGAAGGAGCCTGAGAGGGAGGAAAGTGGACAGTAAGAGACATGTCGGGATAGAGACGCAGCACTGATTGTAACGCTTGTTTCTTAAAAAGTCAGCAAGCATGATCTGAACGAACTCCTTCAAACTAATGTGACAGAATCCACCTACTATCACATTAAAAGCTCACTAATTAACATATCAAGTCTTGTTTGTTTAATGTGTAGAAAACAATTCACTTGGCCACTTGGCCAGCTTTGGAATCAGCACCCTGGACAGCGATTGTGACATTAACCTTTCTTTTAAAAGAGGGCGACCGATTTTAGAAACCGAGTTAAGATGGAGGTCTCCTCGTTCAGCTGTATAAAACTCAGAGAAGTGATGAAACTGAAACCATCTGGTTTTAAACAGAGCAGCGGATACGAGAGGACTCCATCATAGCCATCACTCTTAACATGTTGGACTAGGGGGACGCGACAGGACGCATAGGGAGAAAAGAAGGAAGGATGGATCGTTTTGAGGCCTCTTGTAGCTGTCGTGCTGCTTTGCCCCCAGGCCACACACACACACACACACACACACACACACACACACACACACACACACACACACACACACACACACACACACACACACACACAATTAGACCTTACGACTAACACATAAATCACCTTCTTAACAAAGGCAGTGACAACTAATCTTAACGGTCGAGGTAGATCACTGTGTGACTAAACGGCAGTGGACTAGTGGGCATCTGTGTATGTATTAATATGCATGTATAGTGGAGTGTGGGTTTACGTACAGTATGTGTGTGCCTTTGTTTGTGTCTGACTGTCAGTCGGAAACACAACTTCAAGGAAATGGATAGTCAACTCTCACTAATGTAACACTGAAATACACACACAAAGTCATGCTTATCCCTGTTTCCACCTTACAAATCAACACATCCTTTTAGATTACCACACACACCTTAATCTGCTCCTTAATTCCTCAATGTCTCAGGCAAAGGTACAAGCCAGCAGAACCCAGATTAGATTTAGGCTGCACTCTGACAATTTGGCAGTGCTAAAAAATACCAACATACAGCATAAAAAAAATTAAAATCGAAATACTGAGTCAACCGTTTGCATCAGATTTGCGAGTAAATCCGATGTGATTACGCAGTGTCGGGATTGTAATGTGATATTTTCCGCATGCAACAAAAATGGCAGTCTGCACGAATGCAGTTGGATTGAGGCACAAAGTATGTTAATGAAGAGTTAATTTTCAAATGCAGCACCATTAGACGCTTACACTTCCTACTGGTACTTTGTACTGGCTCTCAGCTGTGTTACCACATTAACAAAACAAACGTAATAAAAACTATAAAGGCAACACAAAGTGCATTCCAATGCATTACATTCCTTCAACGGTCTAAATAGATTTTTATTTTGAAGTACAATGAATGGAAAGCAATGATTAGGATAGTGGTATAAAAATGTATTGGACTTGTAGTTACCGGGTTAGTTCGCTGAAGTTACCGTCATAGAAAAAATGTAATTCTTTCGATGTTAGAAGGTAAACTGAATTTATTTGTTTCTAACTCAATGAGCTATTTTATGCTCTAAACATCTGGTTGAATTACAATTTAAGAAATCATCTGACACAAATTGTATTTAATCACAAGCTTTCCATAACTTTTCTGCAACATCATTGTGTACATGCACCTAATAATCTGTGAACAGCAGCAACATGTGCAACAACAGTATTTGCATGTAGGTATGTTTATACATTATGAGGAGCGTCTGTGCATGTATGCTCATCTTTATTGCCATATGATAATATATGTGTGTCTGTGTGTGTGTGTGTGTGTATGTGAGACAGGACCGCTAAGCCAGTCAACAAAAGGGGTCCAGTGCTGGTGGTGTGGTCTCCCTTCTGTCTATCTCAGGTAGAGTACGAATGCCCTCTAAGATCCCTGCGTCGCTACCCCAGAATATATCTATCTATCTATCTATCTATCTATCTATCTATCTATCTATCTATCTATCTATCTCTCTCTCTCTCTCTCTCTCTCTCTCTCTCTCTCTCTCTCTCTCTCTCTCTCTCTCTCTCTCTCTCTCTCTCTCTCTCTCTCTCTCTCTCTCTCTCTCTCTCTCTCTCTCCCCCTAATCACCTTGGCGTAGGGAAGGTGGCTCGCTGCGGATTGTCTTAATCTCTCCTTTTCCTTCAGAAAAGGGCTAAGCCAACCCGAATGTCACTCTCCCTATCACTTCAAAAACCAATTGGTTACAAGGATATATTTTTTCCCCTCTGCTCTTTGCCTTCGTATCTGTTTCTCCCACCTCTCACCTCAATGCCCTCACTGCCCCCCCCCCTTTTTGTTTTTCAACGCAGATCTACAACAGCAGGAGACATTGCACCACATTGGGTTAAACTCACTGAGAAACACACTGTGCAGCTTTCCACATGAGACAAACAACTAATTACTTCACCCTTTACTTCTCATCATAGATTCTCAGTTCTACACGTAAAAATGTTGACAAACGTGCTAATAGTGCCAGATTTACCCTCTTCTTCATCTCCCCACCTGAATGCTGCAACTGAGTTGACAAACTCCTGCGGTTGAGCTGAGGTCGTTCCAAGGTTGAGTCTATGGGAAACCAACAGAATGAACTCTCTGAAAAACAACAACAACAAACTCTTGTTTTTCTTCTCTCGGACCAGTAAATCCTGTGCCTGTGCTTTTGTCTCTTGTGTTTTGGATTTTTTTGGGATGTTTTTAGCACAGCTGCTATTAGCCTTCATGTTAATCCCCCTGGAGAATAAACTCATTAGAACATTAATCACTGGATTCTAATTACCTCTCTCTCTCTTCTCTATGTCTCTCTCTAATTCAGGTACTTAGGCAAACCACCCGTCACTGAATTCACAGGGGAAAAGTTACAGTAAAATGCATAAATAACTCAGTTGACCTGAGGGGGGGAGGGGAGCCAGGCTTTCTTTGCTTTCGCTGGCTTAACAAAGTCTAAGTCAGAGTTAACGAGTAACACGACGGTGGATATCAACTTGCTTTGTTAACGAGGCGTTTCTTCCTTATGCTCTGTCCACGTTCCTATAGCACGTTTATCACGTTATTACACTAATTGATGGCAATCTGTACAAAATTTGGTATTGACATATTAGGAAAATGTACATTGATACTTACTTTCATATGTTTTGTATATCCACTCTTGCAATAGACTATCCGCTCATAGTGACTTCCTCATCATTAAACCCCTTTCTTCATGCTTAGACACTCACAAGCACCTGGTTACGGTCAGGGAAAGATTGTAGTCTGGTTTTGGTACAAAGACCGTCTGTAGCTGTTGGACCCTTTTTTTTACCAGCTTTTCTTTGACTCTTTTGGACATATTATGATCCTGTTCGACCCGGGGGTGTTGATTAGAGCAGAAACACCCAAAAAGAATGAGCTAAAAGGTTCATAGGGATGCAGTGATAGGTGTTGAAAGAAAAAAAAGTCAGAATACACATAACAAACTCTTGACTGGAGAACCGCTCCGATGCTTGAGTGTGTGTGCTTTTTAATATAAATATGATTTAGTCTTCATCAACATCAACCATTTAAACTGTGAACTTTGAACAACTATTAAATCAAGGTCCTGTTGCCACAGAACACATCTGCAAATGCAGAGCCTTCTTCTCGCCTTATTCAGAAACTGGCTTACGACAACATTTTTAGAAGATTTTTTTCCTGTTTGACATCTGTCGCAAACAAATTGCAGTTACCGATTCCTAAAAGTAAGCTGAAAGGCTGTTGCTAAACAGACAAAAAGAGCACCACCTTGTGAAACTCACTTTGCTTTTTTACTTTCCTTGTTAATGTAAAGTTAAATTGTGTGTATTACTCATTCAGGCCCTCCTCCGAGAAAGAATTCAGACACATCTTTAATTCTGAAGTTTGAGTGAAGGAGGAGGAGCTCCCTCACATTCACACGGGACCACACAACAAGACGACAATCTCTCTCTCGCTGTCCTTTTTCTCAATCTCTGTGTCTCTCCATGTTTTCCTCTCGGCTGCTGAAAGTGGAAACAGAAACTTAAAAGCAGCATCATGTTTTCATATTCTGAGTGCAGTGCCGCTAATGGTACTTGATACCCAAAGCATTTACTTGGCTTAACTGTCTAAAAGCATCACCTTGAGAGAGAGAGAGTGTGTGTGTGTTCTGGGTGGGACTGTTTTGCTGTCACCTACACAGAACCCATGATGCAGGGTCTTAGCGCTAGCTTCTCATGGCTGAATGCACAGGACACACACACATGGACGCAGCTACACACACACACACGCACACACCAGGCCTCGTTGACAGGTGGAGGTAAACGGAGCAGAACTCTGCTAATCCACCTCTGCCTGGGAGAGAGCAAGAGGTGAAGTAAGAACAGAGTGATGAGGGGCAGTAGTGTTTTTCTTAAAACACTGAAATGTCACGAAAGGACACGTCATTACAAATGTATTGTGTCAAGCATTGTTTCCACCTGCAGAAATTTAATATTGGTACTAAATACATTCGGCTGAAGATTGAGGCTATATGCAACTTTGTCAGTAGCGACTTCTGAAAACAGAATAAAAGTCTCTACAGGGTCTACAGCGTGATAATGATGTTAGCCCTCACACTCCCTGTCTCAGTCAAGCATCAGGAAGAAGCTGAATGGATCCCACCTCTGCTTGGGCAGTATGCCTTGCTTGCCACCTGCTGCTGATTGAAGTGAAGGGGGCTGGCCCCGACGTTGGCCACTATTTCGGCTCGGGCTCTTAAGGTGGGCTGCCATTTCCGATGGACCAGCTGTCGTCATTTTACTGACAAGCCGCTCCTCCAAGTTTTGCTCAGCACCTACTAGTAGGAAGGGGTGAAAAAACAGATACAGCACAAGCCTAATTCCAACACTTACAAAGCAGAGCTAAGCTGTTTTATCAGTATTTTATCGAATGGTCAAATTTCATATTTTCACTCAATAATTGTGTAGCGCACTTAAAAACCAAGCTGTGACCGGGCTTTTTAAGTATTTATGCGTATGCACATGTTAACTTTGTACCCTGGTCTCAGAAAACTGACTGCTTACTGGAGTACTCCGGTAAAAACGTGGATACTGTGGCATGTACACACTTAATCTGGACTTCCGATCACTATCTGCTCCGTGCAAAGTTTAGTCCCCGACTCAGTGAAACAAAGAAATATGATGCTGAATGGTGTAATGGTGACCTACATGCTGAAACTAAAGGGGAAGTCAGACAGGTAATGTCTAGTGTTGCCTTGCTTCTCCAGAGTAGTGACATCAGCAACATCCACGCAGCCAGAAACTCAAATACTATTTATATTCAATCAAAGATCAGACACTTAAAATAAGGGTACTAATGTGCATGTACAGTCAACGTGAACTCCAATAAAGTGCTGAAACAAGCAGAAACAGAGACAGAGCTGTAGATAGCGTTCGATAAAGACACGTTTCATCTTCTTTGCGTTAAAGTAACTTCAAGATGACATGAAAGAAAAGAAACCTGGGTTTAAAAGGTTCTACCTAACAGTGCACAATGTGGCAAAATCACATAAATCAGTCAGTCAGATGTCTGAACACATCTACAAAAAAACACACACACCTCCACACACACACACACACACAGCTGGAAGGGCAATCAGTGCAGATGTTATCGTGCCAGCCATGTGTTGTTTCTTCAGGTGCTTTTACTGCAAGTTAGACCATGCAGCCTGCCCTGCCTGCCCCCTACACACACACACACACACCTACACACACACACACACACACACACACACACACACACACACACTCAGTCTTTCTCTCTGTCTTTGATGTTTGTATCTTGGGGGCGTCTGACGAATGTCTTTTCCATCTTTGCTCCCTCTTCCTTTTCAGTTTCATCTATATTTTGCTGTTTTTCTCGTCCTCCCGTTCTCTTTGCAACCATCATCCCCCACCCCCCCCCTCCTCCTCCCTTCTCCCGCTTGTCTTCCTTCAATCATGACTCCCTCCCACCTTTCCTCTCGTTGTTATAAGTGAGTGTCATCAAGCTCACAGATGTTTAGCACCATATTACCTCTAAACCCTGTTCCCTACATGTGTTTTTTTTTCTCTCTCGCTCCTCCACTCTCACACACACACACACACACACACACACCACAAAGAAAGGGCTTCTGGCGTAATCATGTCATGTAAATTACCCAGCATACCAAGAGGCCTCTTCACCTGCAATCAGCCTCTCGGTGTTCCAGTAAGAAACTTCTGCGTGGTGGGGGTGCATTTTTTGAATGCACCCCCATTCAATGAATGCACTTTCAGACAAGACATGTAACTCAAATGCGTTAATATTGTGTCTGTACATAGAGTTATATATTGTGTTTTTTAAAGGACAGTTCTCAGTAACGTCATTGCTGTGAATGTAGCAGTGCAGCGTGTGTACAGTTTACTTGTCGGTGAACAAATGCGATAAGAACTCAAGACTCAAGCCACATTCCCGCGTCTTGCTTTCCAGCCACCTGCTGTCTGAAGTGAAGTGGGTTAGCCTCGAAGTTAGCAGCACCTTCAGCGCAGGCTCACTAAAGGTGGGCTGACCTTAATGGTGGACCAACCTTTTTTTCTGACGACCCTCTCTTCTGAGTTTTTTGCTCAGCTTTTTTTATTGACTTATTCATTACATGGTGTCAAAGTTATTGTGAGAACTTTAATGGTATTATTTAATCCTCATATCGGTACTCGCTATATCGGCAAAATGTAAGTTGTTGTAACCTGGCAATCTGCAATGTGTGTCCCGGTAAAATGCTAGTTGCGGAAAAACACGATTAATTAATACATTTTTTCGAAGAAGTGTTAGACAGATGCGGGTCTTTGTTATTGCGTCCTTATCAATACTGTCATTGACGTTTGTCTGACAAGGACATGTTATGGATTGACAGCCTTGATCATGTGGCAAGCAGACAGCTGGAGTGAGTGAGACTTTGTTCAGGAATATTTACAGTAAGCAGGTCCTGAGGAGACCCTCCTTCACAAAGAGGCTCAGCTTCTGCCTTCAGGCGCCGCTGCAGTGCGTCTGTTGGGTGGATCCAATCACTGAAGTTTGTCTTTGTTTTCTCTGGTTATCAATACGCTGAACATTTTGTACACCAGTTTATATACTCGCCCTGTTTGCCTTGTTGTCCCACATGTACTAACACTTTATTCTGAATCACTTCATATATGATCTCTTTAAATCCCAACACATTGTCACATCATCAGCAGCATCATCGCTGATGCAAATGCATCAAGACAACTAATGGCTTCCTGCCACTTTATAATACATTTTACGTTGATGCCAATAATTGTTTTTAAGGCAAGGTGTCACTTCTAAACAGGATATCTTTCATTTTGGAAGGAAACTCTTAACCGTCTGTGTCTCAGACTGCTGCCAAATCCAGTCAGGCTTACTGTATTTTACCTGCCACTGACCATAATGCAACTGCAGCTTAATATGTGACGGGCTTGGCAAGGCATAAATAAGGATTAGCCGTTTGTCATATGTGGAATATAGAATAGTTGCAGCATGTCTCCGTTGAATACAAAAATGCAACTCAGCTTTTAATGTCAGCTGGGCATGGCTACAACATGGATTAATGTATTTTATTTATTTTTTTAATCTTCAAAGTTACACTTCACACACTATGCTTCGGTGGGATATTATTTTTTCGAGTTGGGGTGCTGAGGCACCAGATAACCACATGACACATACAAATTAGAAATGTATTTTCTATGCATGTCGGACATGCAGAACATGTATGTTTCACAGCTAAGTCAGCTGGAGCAGGTAGAGGCTCAGTGTCTGCACACTGGTCAGTTGTTTGCAACCTTTCCTTCCTCTTAGCCAGTCTCTCACCCCTTATTTAGTGTAATACAATACATTTTAATGTAAGTAAAGGGGCATTTTGCTACTTACAGTCACCAACTGAAGGCCGATAAAAAGTTAATGAATAGTTAATGAATACTTTAACATCACCAGGTGCCAGGGGACTGGTTAGAAATGGTGGGGGGCCTGAGACAGTTGTGTCTCATAACTGTCTGTAAAGCATTGCTCTTTTGTGGAGCAGCGAGGACTCCGACAGGGGAGGTTTAAATGAGATTGAGGTGCAAAGCAACTAATGAGCAACAATAGCTTCCTCCGTTTTGAACTTTGGCTTTCTACGTTCCCTCAAAGATTTTGCTGTTGGTCAAAGGTGCAAATTAGCGGGTCAAAGTTCACCCGGCTTGAACACAACTTTGCATGGATTTACTTTGGCCCCGTTCCACAAATTGTGGCAAAAATGTTGCTGCCTAAAATTGCTGTTACTCTGTCTTTTAATGTAGTGGACGGGCCTTACTTTCTACGTTGCCTGTATTTGCGTCTGAAAGTTCCCATGTCACACAGTCATTTAAGTCACATGACCTAAACCATCCACCAGCTGTGTGTCTCTCCTAAACAGACTCTCACACACACTTGTAGTTAAGTTCAGGCTCATTCACCTGGGTGGGCCTGTCTGTCTGGCAGCAGTGTGAGGATTAGACCAGAGATTAGACTGACAAAACACACACAACAACAAGAGGAAGTGAGGTGTGTGTGTGTGTGAGAGAGATGGGGAATTTGGGTGTGTGCACTAACATATGTGTGTACATTTGGTGTGTGAGCGCTGCTTAGCCTCGGAGGAATCTCCCAGACGAGTCACTCTCTTCCTCTCTTCTAAGTCATCCGGCCATTCAAGTCAAATCCTTTATTAATCCGTTCAATTAACGGTGCATTCCATTCAAATCTGGCTTTAATAGTTTCTGCTAGCTGTGCATTCCATTCAGGTCAACTCATCCAAAATGATTTTACACGGAACCAAGACAGGAAGCGATAATTGTTTTTCAGACAGTACAGACTTACCTGCTACTTTCCCCTTCCCTCTGCCTAATTTTAGACTTTAATCCTTGTTCAGTACGCCCAATCCTGACCCACCCTGAGTTTGACAGTTTCCTGAGGTTTAACAATGACATTAAAAATAAGGTGGGTACCTCGAAGTTGATAAACCACTTCAGGTTATCGTTCCCTGAGGCCAAACAGGAAGCCACGTTTGGCGACAACCGCTCGGAAGATCCAAAACTGAGAGTAGGAAGCTGGTAGTAAAACTAAACACACAGCTTGTTGTATTGTAAGCGCGGTGTACTGATGTGAGAACGTATTACGTTATTTTCAAAAGGCCTTTCAAGCATTCGTTTTATAATTTGCGGGAATTGAACTTTAAGTGTGCTGGAAAGTGGAAAGCCTCAGCGTGAGAAGTCTTCTCTCCAGCGTTGTCACTCTTCAGGTTTGTGGTTTACATGACGGGATAAGGTACTCCCAAAAATGCTGTAAACAACATCTCTGTCACCGTTCGTAAGACCTGACCTGACCTCGAACACAAAAATAGCCTGCGTTCGATTGTGCAATATCAACACTGACAGTATGGCTTGAGTTTCCTCTACAGTTACCAGTTACCTGTGGTGTCCATGCTGCCGCGTGAGACTCGTGTCCTAAAATGTAATGTGTGCGTAGCATATCATTCTTTATTTTAAGTGGATTTTAAAATTGTTATCCTGCTAGTAATCCCCATTTTTATCTGCTGTAATGGAAATACGATTACGTCCAATTTCAGTCACTGTAACAGATTACAATGACCTTTTGTTTTGTATCTTGATTACGTAACGCTGTTCGATGTTACTCCGGATGTACAGTAGTTACAGTGATACCCTAATCATGTCGCGGAAATTACCCAGCATGCCAAGAGTCCTGTTCACCTGTGATCACCCCTGTTTTACTTCAGCTCACGTGCTTTAACTGGAATTTGTAAGTGGAGGTGCACATTTACTATTTCCTTTTTAAAAGAATGTGTTCATGAGATGATAAACATAACAATCTGCTTTTTGCTAATATTTCCTAAGCTGACATAGATAGAACATGACTATGCAATTTAGAAGATTAGATCTTGTAGCTTCCTTACAATATAAGCTATTATGTAAAATCATGTTTTTGCACTTTTGCACTTTTGCACTTTTAAAAGGACTTTTCACTGTGGCTGCTTACTAGAAGTAGTCCTAAAGTGCAATACACAGGCCGCACCACGTAGTGTTGCATCAGTTGACAACATAGTCAATAGTAGGTGCACTATGCAGACAAGAAATTGTCAGAATAGAACCAGAATGTGCCAATTTGATGATCAAATGTGGAAAAAATGGTTCTTTAAAGATTTGACACGTTGGCACTGAGCAATCCCAAATATTTGGCCATGCATCGAACATGTGCAAGGAAAGTCTTCCTACCATAGTACATCAGCTTTTGTGTTTCCCTCTTCTTTCTATTCATGACCCTGGAGGCTTAATGGTTTTGTGACAAAACAATTTACAGTGAAAATGGTCAAGTTCATCACTGCACCAATGGTTGATGTGGTACCCGAGGTGCTGTTTGAATAAACCTCCGTTTAAAATCAGTTTCTGTTGCTGAGTGATCTAAAAACAGGATCCCCTGGTTCTGCAACAGGTGTACTGAGATCCTTTGTCCTTAACCAGCCCATTTAACATGGACAATGTTATTTATTCATTTGATTAAAGCTCGTCTGTCACTGGACTCGTCAACACACTGCTGTGTGTGTGTGTGTGTGTGTGTGTGTGTTTTACAGAGAGAAAGTAATCAAACACATTCACTCAAGTACAATTTGAAGGTAATTTCAAAGTTTCAGATGTGACTTTTTTCTATATGTACTGTGTATATATATAAACTACTTCATACTTTATTAATAAAGTAGAAATGATGGATGCAGTAGGGGTGTCAAGATTTTGATTCTAAATAGAAAATCAATCAACATGAGCTTTCGATTTTGACCTTCGTAGTCAAAACGCCGCTCAGCAAACTGTTTGGCGGAGTCAGCCGCGGTCGTGTACTCAACATCAATTGTGTGTCTACTAGCTTTTTAATGCTATGATTACAAACATGAAAGATTCCAATTAAAACGCAATACAAAAATATGTTTAAAGTAAAGGAAGATAAAGTAGTTGCCATCCTGTGCTCCTCTGATAATCTGTTTCCTGTAGTGCTGAAGCCCTCATAGCAGACATCCCCAACGTACTCGCATCTGAAAGTGTGAGTCCTGCCAGATAAGCAGGTCCAATGCCGTCGGGGAAACGTGATCACCACTTTTTGCTTTGAAAAAATAATTTGACTGCCGTTTATGCTTTTTTTTTACCTCCACGTTCGCTACAAGCTGTAGGCTACACACACATGCACTCTCTATGTCCATGCCTTAGCGTGCGAGTGCCCGTGCTTGCCCGTACAGCCTCGACCTTTTCAAGCCCTTTGTGAGTGTGTATTGTCTGGGCCTGTGATAGAAGTGGTTTTGGGGAGGGGCGGAAGTTTTTCCGGAAGGTATTTGTCCGGCGTGAGAGCGTCTCTGCCCTGAGACTAAACAGGAGGGAGCACAGGTACACAGGGCGAGGCTTCGCATGACTCAAACTGGAGCCAAACAATGCACTTTTAACACAACATCGCAGTCTGCAATTAGTGCACAAGTTCATGAAAGTAAACTTCCCTAAAAATGCTTTGTATTGATGTGTACTTGCTGTTTTAATCAGCTTTACAAAGCACATGCCTCATGTTCTGTTCTTTATTTTTTTTTTTTTTGTCTGGATCGCAGACTAAGCTGTTAAGGTAACGGCTGCTGTTCACAGCTGAAGTAAAAGCCCGGGAACAATGCTGAAAAAGTTCAAAACAGTTTGATTCATCTTTTTGCTGCGGGGGTAAAAAGGTCAAGGAACATTCTTCCTTTCATTGCCGCTTTCTGTACTTCTCTACATCCCATTCTACCCACTAATACCCAATATTTTAATAACACAGGTGCATTTATCACCGATCGGCGCTTCAGAGAGAAAACGCTTTTTTAAGTTTCGTCACAGAGAAGGACGGCCTTGGCTTTTTTGACATTCTCCAGCGGTTACTTTTTTGCATTGTCTCTCAAGCGTTTGGTCCCTCAACATCTATTTAAAAACGGGAAAATAAACCTTCCTTCTTTCCATATCTTTTTAAGATTGTATATGGAGTTTTGGGGCTGAAATGCAACAATAGAACTTACTCTTTAACCTGCACATTTTAAATCCTTTCCTTTCTTCTGGGGTGGTCTGCACTGATCTCTTTACTCTGACATACCGGTCAAAACACCACTGTGCGTGTGTGTGTGTGTGTGTGTGTGTGTGTGTGTGTGTGTGTGTGTGTGTGTGTGTGTGTGTGTGTGTAGATGTGAGGGTATGATTCAGAACTTATAACAGTTAAACAAGGTTTTAAGATACCACTATTTTGGGTTTCATCTAGCATTAAGAGAGGGGAGGGTGTTTTCAGGATAGAGCCACCTTTTGTGGGAAAAGAAATAACCTAATGTCTATTTCTGGAAGCAAACCCTCGATCTGTAGTGCGAGAATGTAGTTATAGTTATAGCTCTAGAATAAGCTTCAGTCTTTACAGCGCTGAGAGTTTAAATCAGTGCCTCCAAAAAGTCACATTTTGTTAAATTATCAGCCAAATCAAATAATTGGTTTCATGAACACAACACATCTACTGTGTTTGAAATGATAGAACATTGAAGCTAGAACAACCTAAACGTGGCTTTATTTATATGTTATTACTAATCTGTTAAGTCGTCAGACATCTCTAGTGTTTAGTCTGCTTTTGCAAGAGGTAGAATGATATTCTATGAGAATGTAGGATATTGTTTTGAATGAAACAGTTCTAACATAAAACAATATAGAGCAATCGAGAGAATAACTGTGGCAACAGTTGATGATCGATTATTTTAGCTTGAAACAAACAAAAAGACGTGTACTTGTTTCAGCTCATTGTTAGAATGTGTGAGTTTATTAACATCGCACTCTTAATGCAAGAAATGCTTTAGAACAAGGTTAAACTACAAAAACAGGGAAATTCCACCATTGATAAAATCAGATGAAATAGAATGCATGACATAAGATGTAAAACAATAATGATAGTATTGAAAGTATCTGCCTCAAATGTAAATGTATTCTCTTTGAGTTATGGACTGTTGGTCAAACAAAACGAGATGTTTTAATATAGAAAGGTAACTTTGCATGAGACGTTTTATGAGGTAAACAAATCATATAATTGAGAAAGTAATCATCGGATTAAGTTTACATGAAGACAATCGTTAGTTTGAGCCATATTCTGATATTGAAAGTTATTTCTGTTGTTGTGCAACTTTTTATGCAACTCAGCATCACACCATTGCACTTTTATTTTGAAAGGTTTCCATGAACCCTAGGGCCACGATACTTACTCAGCACCTCGATGCCTACGCAAACTAAACTTTCAATTCAAGTGGGAAAAAACCCCACTTCAAAGCAAACTATTATAACAGCAATATGTATAATAGGAAATGGGATTTGAGGTTTTAATCTCTGCCTTGGCTCCCATCCAGCACACCTGGCCGGGCTCAAACAAACACACAAACAGGATCCTCAAAGACTTACAGATACAAATTGGCAACAGAGATCACTAAACAGTTGTGCAAAGCTGGGCTCAGTCACTTCCTTTAAATACAAACTCTCTGTGGTTACAGCTTTCTCCCTCTCCTCAAAGGAAGAAAGAGAAGGGAGGACCGCAGTAGGCGTGAAGACGGACAGAAAGAGAGAGTCGAGGGAGGAACTGGAACATTTGAATGCAGAACAAAACAATGTGGAAAATGAAAGATGTTAATGAAAGACAAAGACAGTGAGAGGGAGAGAACACGCGGATGGAGAAAAAAAGAAAGAAAAGGAAGGAGCAGAAGAAGAAATGTCTTTCACCCCGTGTTGTTCACATGGTGTCAGCCGCAGTTATCAGGGCTAGAAAAACACATCGGAGATTTGTTTGCTCTGTGAGAGTAAACTAGCCGGAGCAACGCCCTAACCCGCACACACACACACACACACACACACACCTGCACACGCACCTGCACACGCACAGAGAGAGACTGAGAAAAACAAAGTGTGAGGGGCAGGTTGGCTCTTGCAGCGGTGAAGCAGTTTGCAGAGCAGACGGAGCGAGTGAGAGGCATTAGGAGGTTGATCTAAGGCGTGGCTCTCATTCACTTACCTGGTCAGGTGAGTGCGGGTGTGGGAGGGGCAGAGAGAGAGAGAGAGACGGTTTTAAAGTGCTATATCACCAAAACAGCGACTCTCTCTAACTTTAACATTTGCGTTAGAAAGCTGACATCCAGCAGGTGTTTTTCCATCCACACGAACCCTCCTCTCTCTCTGGGGCACAACGCAGGAGCGCCGGGAATCTGTGCCATGTTCATGGTTACCACATGCAAGCATTGACGCTGGTCACCAGTGTTGATACACACAAGTGTAAGAGAGGCCTACTTGATGAATCATTTTCAAGCCCTTAAGCACAAACGTATGACTTTTTTTTTTGGTCGTTAAGAAGACTCACAGTAATTACACACGAGCATAGAAAATATCACACGGAAGCAGCCCATGGGCGGTGATGAATGGAGATCAGTCACTTTATTGTCAGAAGCACTGCAGGACAAAGGACAAAGTTGCGCGCACACGTATATCTAAAACGGCCGACAACAAGACATTTGATTATAATTGCTTTTTGTTTCATCATTCATTGCAGCATTGTATGGTGATTCATCTCTTTTACGAGACCCCACAAATTCAAAGTTTAATTGCGTCATTCAAACACTGAATTCAGTATTATGTAGAACCAAGTGTCAGTGTTCAAAATGAGAGATGCACCGATACTGAAATCAGTCCAGTACTTAAATAGCTGGACCAGTTATATCAGTATTTATTTGTTATGTCTTGTTTTACAAAGTTAAGAAAGTAATGTTTGAGTCAAGCACGGTGTTGCTTTACACATCAAATAATGAGCCCTTGTTAATTAAAACACTGGTATCAGATCCGTACTTGGTATCGGCTGATACCCAAAGCCCAGGTACCGCATACCGGAACAGAGAAAGTCGGATTTGGGCGAAATTAATGTGAGAATTACAGTCCTGACTCAAACATAACATTGGGTGTCAATGCAAATTAAATAAGAAACTATTTCAATCAGGATACATAACTTCTATATTCCGCTGAATGCAGAGTTAGTATGACATGACAAAGTAGTGGGCCAACAACAGAAAATGTGACACGTGGGCTGGGAATACACCTAGTATATGGTTCTAGTGATACTTAATGCATAATAGAAACAGAAGAGTGAATTCATGCACACTTAAAGGGGTCAGAGGTTGATGCTGATGGATTTAACTCCTCTGAGAAACATGTATAAGATTAACAGTTTTTGGAAACGCTTACAAACCTTTTTCACCAGTTGAAAAAGAGCGGCTAATGCACTTACAGTACAAGGAGTTGACAGTGAGTTCTGTTTTATTTTCTGTAATTAGATAAGCTACATCAACACATACATGTTCAGCCGACATATTTCTGTGTTTGACTGACTGGCTAACATCCTCTAACCCTCTAATAAGCTTTAGTCATGTCATTAATACTGTTAGAGAGGCATTAAAACACTGATCTGTGTGTGTGTGTGTGTGTGTGTGTGTGTGTGTGTGTGTGTGTGTGTGTGTGTGTGTGTGTGTGTGTGTGTGTGTGTGTGTGTGTGACTTGTCAATGGTTGTGTATATTACATGTCTGCTTGTCTGTGTCAGCCTGTGAACATAAACATTAAAGCCTCATTAAAATACTGTTAATCCCTTCCCATGACACACAACCTGCCTTCAAACACACATATATACACACACACACACATACAGTACATGAAAACGTCTGTCTTTTATTAGGAGGTGATTTGTCTTTCAGGTGGGTTCGTCACGATCGGCTATAAAAAGCTGCGCTGTAAAGCGTGAGTAAGTTTGAAGGTGGCAGCTGAGGTGGTATTTTGTTGGTATGAGTGAAACTGAGAAAACACAGAACTGGGTATTTACTGCCCTTTGATGTCAGGCTTTTTCCCCTTTTTTTTGACGCTTCAATATATGTTTTTTTTTTGGTTTGTAAAAGCGATACTTTTTAAAAATGTTAAGATAAGATAGAACTTCCTCGCGAAGGAAATTCTTGTGCCAGAGTTTGATCAAAGATTACAAAAGAAGAATAACAAAAAATCAATAGAATAACAAATAAACCGATATGAACAATAAGTAATACTTATTTGGTGTAAAAGAGGTAATACTGACATGAGTGCAAAATAGAACTTTGAGATAAATATAGTAAAAATTAAACTAAGATAGAAAAAGTAAAGTACCACAACATAGGAATAAAAAACGAGGAAAAACTTAATGTGAATAAGAAGTAATACTAACACAAGTGCCTAATTTAAACTAAAATAGAAAAGTAATATTGTGCTGATATGGAAGAAAGTATAGTTAAACTGATTATTCATCTATTTTCGGCAGAATAATCTGCATACAAACAGAATTTCTTTATTCAAAAGGAAGGGGAACTATTTGACGTGTGCACCCACGTTTACCCGCTTATATTATCACTTGTTAGCTCAGGATTAGTAGGACTGTGAGTGTTTGTTGAAGTGGAATATTTATTTGTGGATCCGCCATGAACAGGTCTGTCAGGATTCAATCTTGAGAATCTTTTGAGAACTTTTTAGCAGAGGACAGCGCTTGTCCTCGAACGTTGGCCCGACCTGAAAGTGGCACTCTGCTTGTTTCACATGACGCATGAATTGAAGTGGAGTGAAACAAACCGTGTTGGTTGCAGCTTCCGAGAACAACAGACGGGGAGAAAACTGCTTTTATTACATATGTTGATGTGCACTGTGGTTTATTTAACTCTTTGGAGCATTATTTTCCTGCAAGATAAATATATATTTCCCAATTGTCCTGCTGCTGCCAGCTGACTGTTGATATTCTACACATGCATGTATACAGAAATATCAGAAGAAGTAAATCACTGACAAATATCCAACCGACTACTTAATTCAAGATCACTTCAAACATTATTTGACCATGTATAAATTAAGAAAACTGCAGCGCCAGCGTTTTTTCATTTATATCGATGACATCTCATAACGACGAACACAGCAGGAATACTGCTGCGTCAACTTTCAAACTGTGCTCTTGCAGAAAAATGTTAAAGATTTAAAATGTTTAAATGCTGAAAAAAGCAAATGCGTGACCCAGAACCGGTGTCATTGACTTATTGTTGCGCATATTGTTCCTGCAGTATACCATCAGTTTGTGTCTTTCACAGCGTTGAATGGCAAGACCGTGAATTAAAATCACTTTTTTCTTTTTCCTGCCAAGGTAACTGCACGAGGACTTCATTCACTCTGAAGAATTATCATGTTAATGGTGCCAGCAATTTACACTGTGCTATACGTCCCAGAAATCAATATCCCGTTTCAACAAATGTATTAAATTGCAGAATAGAGACCCCCATTAGAAGTCATCAATGTTTAAGATTCTTCAACAAAATGAAGGCATTGGCCGTGTGTCCGTTGTTGTGAATACCTGCTAAAGATACCAAACTAAAGGAGAAAACCAGAACAGAGATGAGGAGAAAGAATGTGAGAGAAGCACGCTTTGACATCCACATAGTGCTTCCCTCTTTACCTTAGAAATAAACAGATGGAAAGTGAACGAGAACAAACGAGAGGAGAGATGAGAGAGGGGGAGGGCCCAGACTGCTATCTGCCATGCAGAGAGGCATGTTTACCACTGGTGTTTTTCAAAAAGACATTTCACTCTGGGAGCAGCCATTTGGCTCCTGCCAGGCAGATGTGACAGGGAGATACATTAGGCCTGATTTGGTTTGTTTTGGTTGTTTTGGAGACGCTGCAATTATGAGAGACAGGGGGCTGGTGATGGAGCGGGGTCAGTTTGATTCTCTTTTTGCTTTTGGCTCAGCCAACCATCCTGGGCTCCTTTCCTCCTGCTCTTTTGCTCTTTTATACCTGTAGCCTACCTTGCTCTCTTCTTTCATCCCTCATGCTCTTTCTTGTAAAGTTGTGTGACTTTTTCATGAACGAAGTAGAGCTCTTCCAATATGTTACAATGGAGATTCATTCAAAAATGCTTCACTTTCAGGAACATTGTGCTGCTTGAATTGTATCAGATACAATTTAATGATAAGAAATCATTATCTCCTCAAAATATTGTTTTTTCTTTACAAATAAATGACGAATCACTAACTTAAACACTTACACAGAACATGCTATAACTATTATTTGAAAACAAACTGTTGTTTTTTTAAAATGTTTTTTTGTGCTGTTTAAGTGGACAGTCTGTCTGAAAACTAATTGTAAAAAGCTGCAAAGATTATCTGTATGTATGCAAGTGTGTCCTTTGCATTTCTCAAGAGCAGTTCATGGGATCTGCTTTGAACGATGAAGGGAACAGCGCTCTGTGCAGCAGAGGGTGTTGGTTTTCAGGGCTCAGCGGACTTGAGTTGAGCATCGTCGTCAGCAGTGGGCGGCAGCAGGACGTTCACTTTTGCTGCTGGGTAATGGATGTAACGTTGGCACCGGACTCAACGAGCGTCGAGCGGTTCTCGACAACGCTGGAAGTAACAATACTGGGGGGCAAGCAATCAGCCCTGCTCCGAACGGCCATGCACCCCAATCAAATTCCCTCTCTTCTTTCCCAGTGTGGAAAACAAATATATAACCCTCCCCACTTGCCTTCAACTCCCCTTAATTTTAAGACTTATTTGGCAAAAGTCAGTAGAGTATTAGACTGCTCTTCATTATACTAATATGAAAAGTTTTGTTTTTTTTAACAATCTTTTCATACACACAACCTCACTTACCTGCCATTTGGTTGGTGATAACAAACTCGTACTGGGCTGCCAAAAAGAAAAGGCCTTATTGTTGGAATGCTGTTAAGCATTCCAACTATTGTTCTTCGAATCTTTATTCAACTTCTATTTCTTCTGTCGCACCGCTTCTTCTCCTTAATTTTTTAAGCTACAGAAACCGTTCAACTATTAAAATGTTCAGCTCTTTCACCAGAGGTCTGCTATGACTTTTCATATTTCTAACCTTTAAACTTTTTGAATTATTAAGCTTTTTATTTTCAATGGGATCTCTATCGAGAATATTTTCAAATGGCTTCAGGCACACAGGTGTTTGCGATTGAGCCAATTAGTGATGTTGATAAACACACAGACTCACAGACACATGTGCACATACACTCCTCTCCCTCTCTCTCTCTGTGTCTCTCTCATACAGTCATTCAGGTCTTAGGGATCTTTAGAGGTCTCTCTCTCTGTGTGTCTCTCTCTGTGTGTCTCTCTCACAGTACAATCTCCAAATGAGAAAGTTTGCCAGAGATATCAGAGCCTCTCTCTCGCTCTCTCACACTAATTCTTTCTTCTTTCTCACTCACTAATTCTTTCTTCTCTCTCTCTCTCTCTCTCTCTCTCTCTCTCTCTCTCTCTCTCTCTCTCTCTCTCTCTCTCTCTCTCTCTCTCATACAGTCATTTCAGGTCTTGGAGACTCACCTCTCTCTCTCACTCTCACTAATTCTTTCCTCTCTCGCTCTCTCCCTGTCTGTGTCTCTCTCTCATACAGTCATTCAGGTCTTAGAGACTTTTAGAGGACCCACACACACACACACACACACACACACCATTTCAAAATAAAAGCCCCAGAGAGTGAATTCTAACTGAACTGCTTGTGATGAAGCCTGTCATTTAATAACCTCTGTTTATGTGTCAAACATGATGATTATGTCTCCTCTCCCCCTCCCTCTCCCACCCAGTCCCACCCTTTCAAAATAAAAGCCTCATGGATTGACTGTATTTAAACGTTTAGCTCAAAATTAGGCTTTTTTGTTGAAATAATGAATGCTCTTACTAATACTGCGACAACTACTACTACTGCTAATATTTGTATTATTACTACTACTACTACTACTACTACTTCAACTTTTGCTGTTGCTACTATTACTACTACTGCTACTGCTATTACTGCTACCATACATATTATTACTACCACTACTGCTATTACTACCACTACTATTATTACTTATACCACAACTGCTAATACTGCTATTCCTGCTACTACCAGTACTAATAACCAGTACTAATACTACTACAGCTATTAGTATGACTGCTACTAGTACTACTACTACTGCTACTTCAAAAACGGACTTTACTACTACTACTACTACTTATTATACGACAACTACTGTTATATAAAATACTACGACCACTACTACAGCTATTACTACGACTACTGATACTACTTCTTCTAATTACTAATACTTCAACGACAACTTATACTACTGCTCCTGCAAATATCACTACTGCTACAGCTAGTACTTATTCAAATGCTACTAATACTTGTACTGCTAATAATACTTCTACTACAACTTCTACTACTACTACAACAAATATCACTACCGCTGGAATTCTTTTAAGCTACAGAAACCGTTAGAATATCAAAATGCTCCTCTTTCAGGAGAGGTGTGATATGACTTCATATTTGTAATCTTTCAACTTTTTGAATTATATGCTTTTTGCAATTTTTTTAAAATTGGATATCTATTTTCAGCAATGTTTTTGAGATTCATTTCAGCTTTCAGCATTCCAACGCATTTTCAGCAGGAAATGCATTTTCTAGTTTCATTCTTAATTCTACTGGAGATAACATAAATACACCACATATGTCGGGCTGATCGCTTTTGTGAAAATGATTAAAAATCAATCTAATATTTCTGCAAAGGTTCAGCCATTATAATCATGCAGTCTTGGGTTTGAATATTTTACTTTTCATTCATGAGGAGCAGAAAACAAAACTATGTTTGTAATTATATCAGACTGTGTGGAATTAGATGATTTTAACAACCTGTAAAGCTTCTTAAAGAGGAAACTGTATGTTAAGGGGTTAAAGAAAAGTATCAATCAACCTATCAAACTGTGGTTCTCCTTTCCTCTTCTCTCTCTTTCTCTCTCTCTGGATGGCAGCCAGATGGTTATGGCCAATAAAGGGTGCTACAGGAGAATGTAAGTGTTTGTATGTGTGTCAGAGTGAGCAAGTTCATGTGTGTTCTTTTCAAAGGCTCTTCTCAAACAGACCTCTCTTTTAATTCTGCTACCCAGCAGGACACATACTCACTCTCTCTCCCTCCCTCCCTCACACACACACACACACACACACACACACACACAAACGTCCCTCTCTCGCGCCTACGAGGGGCTAATAGGGTGAAGTGAGTGTGTCTCCATCTGAACAGTGGGCTCTCTTCAGGGCGGGCTCCAGGTCCTGAAACTGACATGTTGGGATTTGGCCTTTAATCAGCGACATCAGTGTGTTCCATAATCTGGGTCAGGACCCTGATTTGGGTCACAAGTTTATTAAATGTGGTCTCAAAATTCTTCGGGAAACACAAACAGCTTCAGCAGCAGCTGAACAAGTGGCTTGTCGCTGCGTGTGTGTGATTCGGTAGACCACACGGATAGATGCTATGTATCTTCGTCCTGCTGCCAACATGACGACCGTGGAACTACCCGATTTATTATTATGAAGAAGATACAGAAACAGATTGTGTTTTAATGTTAATACGTTCTGAAAACATATTGGCAATATATTAAGAACACCTTTGCCTATCAATCAAAAGTATATCCCTGAATCATTTGTTACAACAAACAATGTCATCGTGTCTGTAGAGACACCGTATTAGAAAACACTCATCAGGGTCTTAAAGCAGGCTAATACAACAGTATTTAGTTGATAATGTTGTTGAACTTGGTCATACATATTCCTCTGGATTGATGATTATAAACTGGAACGGTTGTTTAACTTTGTTTTCAATTCCAAAAGCTTGAAAAGGAACGCAAACAGTGATTCATGTATGTATGTTTACTCTGATCTCTTCAGTTGGTTGCAATGGCATGCGTTATAAGTAATTTCATGAATTATGTGGCAAAAATGAAGGCCATATATGTAATGCATAATAATAATAATCATGTTTTTTTTCAGTTTCATTTAAAGAAATGTACGCATTGCATTCTGGATGTGGTTTATTTTGATTTGCAGTATTCAATAAGCTCATATACAATGAAAACCTTCAAACCTAACTGGACTATTGTACATACAGTGTACTTCTGTAACAGTGACATTAAATAATATAAGGATCACCAGGGGATGTCATTTTCCCCCCTTTGAATTGCTTCACCTCTGCTCATGTGGACACAAATGAGTTTTTTAGTGATTGTGATCTTTCTGATCCCAGGGTCGCTTGACGAGCTCTACCCATAATCCCTAAGCCAAAGGCCAACCAGGAAGGTGAAGTCAACGTTTCTCTCCTATACAAAAGATCTCGCTGACTTCCCCTGTTTGCACAAACACACACACACACACACACAGGCACATGTAGACGCAGGCAAACATACACACAGAGCAGCTGTTTAAACTCTCTTTGTACTGAGACCGCACGGTGAGGAAAGGCGGCCTCGCTGCAAACATGGATGGAAACAAGTCAACAAATAGGCCTCAGTACACATCACAACATGTTGTTAAAGAGCATAACAGCAGTTAAATGTACTAAATCAAACTGTTTTTAGCCCACTTACATGGGCTCCAAATTACAGTAATATCACATTTTAAATACAGGAGATCTAACTGCAGTGTTTGAGCGACACTTTAACCAAATGTCAAAATACCATATTTTCCCCTGCAGATAGTAGCGGTTTTATTTGTCTAGATTCTGAGATATTGCTGCTGAGACCTCTGTCAATACCTCAATACAACAGAGCTGACTCAACAGTAATAATCATTTCTAGAACAATGTCCTGGTTATCCAGAATCATTCTCCGAACTCAGCAGAAAAGAGTTCTCAATGAAAGCTGTTGCCATTACTACTCCAAAAAAATACACGTGTACATCATATTCACCATGTTCATGAGAAGAGTCCATTTAAAAGACCCATTGATGTATTGTTCAGGACTTCATTAATCAATGTATTGTTGTCTCTACCAGTTTAAATGTGAAAACACAAAATGTTTAACTGAAAGAGGAGGAAAGAAAGCACATTCTTTTGTCTTCAGTCAACGCAGCGAGTGTTCTCATGACTTACACCACATGAATGCTCAGCATTCTGAGTACTGAACGTCCCATTCGCAGCTCTTATTGATGTGGACCGTGTACAAAAAGAGCACTGTCTAAGTCTCATGGGAGCTGTAGTCCTTGAAAGATCACAACATGATTGCTGTTTTATGTTTATGATGTATGACAGAAGTAAATTGACGGAAAGAAAGGAGTACCATATTTTTAGAAAGACAAATTAAAGAGTATTCTCATTGTCGAATGCAACTCTATTCACAATAGTTATGTTGCCATTAAAATGTTGCACACGTTTCAAGCTATTTTCTGAAATGTGTGTGTGTGTTTTCATCGACCGTTTCTGTGAATGTG
Organism: Melanostigma gelatinosum; assembly: GCF_949748355.1. Classification (NCBI taxonomy): domain Eukaryota; kingdom Metazoa; phylum Chordata; class Actinopteri; order Perciformes; family Zoarcidae; genus Melanostigma; species Melanostigma gelatinosum. The sequence goes on along the minus strand of NC_136637.1, from coordinate 16,866,415 downwards.
ACAACCAGTATACTCACTGGAGCAGCTCTTAGTGCATCAGGGTATTTCATTGCTGCCTCTCACCTAAGACACATCTGTTTTCTTCAACATGCGCTAGTGGTGCTTTTGTCAGTCACAATTGAGAGCTGTATATTGCGGTTAGGTCCGCCCCTGACCCCTCTTTATTTTTGTGGGATTCTTGATGAAGTGGCAGGAAGGCATTAAGGCTTTGTCTTCAGTAAAAGTCGTAACAGGATCCGCACTGTCAAGTTGCATTCAAACAGTCTATTTGTAGCTCTTTCTACCAGCCCTTATTGCATGTTCTCTCTTTTGATGTCAACTTTTTCTTTTTTTCTTTGGTTTATTTGAACGGGACAGTGCACATTAATAAAAAACATTTCTGCAAATGTGCCAGAGTTAGCCAAAAGGCTATTTTTCATCTGTAGTCCCACTTTCAGTCTTTTTGAATTTTTTGAGTTTTTTTTTAAAGCAGCTTATAAAAAACTGGTTTCTGGAGACGTGCCTAATGTGACTTAAACTGGTTCAGATGCCAAGATGGTCTCTTATGAACATAAATCAGAACTAATTGTGATGCCATTGTGTTGTAAAAACATTTGAAGTGTGTGTATGTGTGTGTGTGTGCGTGTGTGTGTGTGTGTGTGTGTGTGTGTGTGTGTGTGTGCGTGTTTTAGAGCGCGCTCTATCTGGTTTTTATCTTTCCACCCCTCCTCTCTCTCTCTCTCTCTCGCTCTCTCAGGATTAAACATGTTTATCAATTATCATTCCATCTTGCCTCTAGCTCCCAGCACGCCAGACAGCTAATTGAATCATTAAACAATCGCTACTCCTCAGGGAGTGCATGTGTGTGTGTGTGTGTGTGTGTGTGTGTGTCTATGTTGGGAGAGTGTGTGGGGGGGGGGGGTCGGTGTTGTTTGCAAACATGATGATGCCCTCGGGTGCTTGAAATGCACTTGTCAGATATGTTTATTAATTTATGATGCATGCATGCATGCATGCACGCACACACGCACGCACACACACACACACACACACACACACACACACACACACACACACACACACCACACAGATGGGTCCTGGCAGTGGCTGGTAGCACCATGTGTCAGCCACGGCTGGAGGCCTCTCCTGTTGTCACACTGGCAACTGGTCGACGCATACTGGTGTGTGTGTGTTCTGAAATATGTCCACTCCTGCTACACACACACACACAAGATGTCTGCAGGACATTAGAAAGTATTAAAATGTATTAAATTAATTCAATTTGAAAATCGAGTCAAACAGCTGATTCTTTTTTTCTGATAACTTGCTCTGTTGTGGAGAACTACAACTAGTCTTGTGAATGTTGGGAGTGTGAATGCACTACAGGAGCTCAGGGAAGCGGTGGCAGTTCTGTACCAAAATTACCCAAATAAAAGTGAAAATACATTTTCCTTTTCTAACATTGTACTGAACTTTGAATTCGAATTAATTTGATAGAATTCATTTAGTGTCCAGCTCTAGTTCATGCAGTTCCTCCACAATATACATTTATCCTGATAGCTTGTTGACTTTGCGTTATTTGTGCAAATTGAACCGCCTGACTGTTTATACAGTCTGTGTTCATTCGTACCCAACAGTCAATGTTCCGTCTGTATAGACGTTAGCTGTAGCTAGCTATAGTAGCTGTAGTTATAAAGTAGATGTATTCATTTAAAAGTCATTCCCATTGATTTGTATGAAATTGTGTCTGGACATTCACAATGATAAAGAGCACTGATTCTCCCAACGCATGTGAAACGCATGTGAAACTCTGTTAACTACATTTTGAAATATGTCTGTGCTGATTGGAAACAGTAACAGGAGACACGGCAGCTGCACAGACATCTTTGTGTTCTTCAGTCGTACAGATACAAGAAGTTTAACCCTCATTGCTATCGTTTCCACAGAGCTGGTGTGGTCACATGGGTCACCGTGTGAGACGTGCCCACTCATCGAGATTAATGCTGTCATTGATTACAGCTGATCCGCAGTACAGTATATCAAGTAGGCTGATATTACCTTTTCTGAGGTGAAGTAAGGACCCATTATGATGTGATTGCTGTCATCGCTGATTGTGAATGTTTCAACCCATCATTACCCATAAAGCCTCATCAATTCTCGACCGACCACACAATCAGAACAGATGGATCCACTCAGTGGTTTCTCATGGTGCTTATCCCCACACTCTGCCACTGATGAAGAAATAATGGCTGTGGTCCTTCTCCGGCTCTCAGGGCTATTTGATAGCATCATCATCTTCCAACTTAGACAGCTCAAATTACTGCCCTCTTAGATTTTTATACATGCCCACCATATTTTTTCTTTTTCTAGCTACTCCTGTCTGTGAGATAGGTTTTCTGTGCAGCGCTTAGTTTCCCTGGATTGTATCACAAGCATTTCAAAAAATATCTGAGCTTCAGAGAAAATAGTACGATTTTCAAACAATATTTCACAACTTAAAGGTCACGATCTAACTTTCTCCGGGCACGACTCACCACATAGCTGTTATATAGAGTGTTGGATTTCTCTAAGCATCATTCGATCCACATATGTCCCGTTTACAGCGCGGCACACTGATGTGTGAGTTATTTGGGTATACAATGAGTTGTAATAGTGACATGATTTAATATTCTTCTTATCTAAACATCATAATATAGCTGTTTGGGGCCATTCGAAAGATGCCGCTGGTGTTTTCCACCCTGAACCCGAGTGTATTTTACCAGAGTTTCTGACCGTGAGTAGCTGTGACTTGGGTGCGTGACGAAGACAACAACCTGACGAGAGGTCCATGCTTTCAGATGCTTGTCTGGATTTCACTCTTTCTATTGAGATTTTCCGAACTATTTTTTGGGGATGTGGCTTGAGTATCACTGTTAAAGGAAAAAAACACATTTGATTTAAGTTGGAAATCATCAAGGTCTGGATGTAGTCTCCCCTTCCAATGAACATCTATCTCTGTGTGATGGGAAGCTACCTAGCTTGAGAGAGAAATCCAGTGGGAAGTAGAATGACATGAAAATTACGGGGGGCGACAGAAACTCAGGGAGAGAAAGAGGGGCAGGACTCCCCCCAACCCCATCTTGTGACCGATTCATCACCGCGACAACCATCACCCCCACCTTATTCTGGGATGTCCTGTAGTTATGTTCTTCAATTATGTCTCCCCCTTTAATGTCGCGGCTGCACATCCATATTTAGTCAACCGCTGCAATTTTAGCTGCCGTGTTGAAATGCAGACGTCTCACCCTGGAATCAAAGGACAGATAGAGCTTCCTCAGGCACACACACACACACACACACACACACACACACACACACACACACACACACACACACACACACACACACACACACACAGATTTACATTTATTTCTATATTCTTTCAGGCTACATCTGCAATTTGAGCCACAACAGGGAGATTTTCAGCATGCCAAGCAACTTTCAAGGAAAATGTGAGGTATGGCAATTTATCCACTGTACATGAGATCTTTCTGCACTGTAACCCCTGAAAATATGTTTGTTATAAAAAATGGACCGAGGGTTACGAAGAATCTGCTGCAACAATTATGTGTAAAGGTTAAAGAGAGGGTTGAAAAAGCCGGGGGTGAATCACACCTCTCCTATTGTTGATCTGTTATCATTAGCTTTCTAGTAAAGTCATTCTTTAAAAGAGGACACGTGTACAGTTTTATGCACATTAAGACATAGAGACACACCCTGTGATTAAATTCCAGAGTATAAAAGATGACATCCATAATCATTTTACCACAGGAATAGTTAAAACAATTTGTTCCATAATTAGACCAGCAGGATAAAAGCATGAAGTGCAAATAGTTGGGCGTTTATTGAATGAAACATTAGTTATCAGTACAGAGCAGTTGCACCTGAGTGACTCATCTTCTGGGGTGTCTTCTTAGCAACACATAAGCATGAAAAACAAAAACTGCTCCTTAATGTTATGTAGTATTGTTACTTACATCTTTCAAAAGAGATTTTTAATCTCAATGGGACTACCTGGTTAAATAAAGAAATAAAAGCCCAATAAACAAAAGCCTTGTACCGAACGGTTCAATACGAATATGCGTATTGTTACACCCCTACTCTATATATATATATATATATATATATATATATATATATATATATATATATATATATATTAAATGTGAGGAATCCCTGAAGTGTGGTTCTTTCTTCGTCCTTTTTGGACGCCCCAAGCACCCGTACCGTGACTCCACAAATAGACAAGCATCAAAATCCAATGAGCGGACTGTCAGCAATCACACTCGCTGTCTCTCCCCTCTTCAATTAGATATATGTTTGTAGTTTAGATAATCTCAAATTAAATGTTTGCTTCAATTCAACTGATTCAGTGAGAGCAGGTCAATCTTCTCCAGTGCTTAGCTTATGTTATTGTTGTTTAGTGAAGTTACCAGCTGATAATGCTAGCTAGCTAACGTCACTCAACGGTACATGTCAGATAAGCTGCGCACATCAGACTATTTTGCGGAAGAATGCGTTCGTCCTGACTACTCGTGTCACTGACATGTACGTACACACAAACAAACAAGTGAGTGACGGCTTAGCTTTCGCTTTCAGGAATTAGCCACCGCTCAACTGGATTGAAGGCAAGTTACATAAATAGGGCTAGAAGCGAATCGCGATGGAAATAAAACGGTAAGGAAGTAGTCTGCTGGAAATGTCTTGATCCGGTTGACAGCCGGCGCTTCTAGAAAACCCTGTAACACCTACAGGTGTGCAGGCCGAGAAACCCAGTGTTTGTTTGTGTGTGTCTGAAGACATATTGTGCATAGCCAGAAACTTGAAAGCGTTAATACATTTGGCACAGGTGCCTTTTCTTTTCCCTATCGCTCTCACTCACACACACACACGCACACACACACACACCTATACACACACACACACACACACACACACAGAGGAATCTCCCTCATGTGGAGGTAGCCACGGGCCAAGAAAGGTGTGATGTGTAGGAGATGATGTGTTGCGTGCAGAAGGTCGGCCTCACAGTTGTGAAAGGATGCCCTTTAAACACACACACACACACACACACGAAGATTGACTAAATGGGAGGCATATAAAATGTGAGGGTACATAGTATACAGGGCCTGCAAATCCATTCATCTTATCCAGTGAACATGTGCATGTCTCTAGTCTGTCAAAGTTGTACGCTTTGATTTACAGTTTGACACGTCGTGTTCTCAGAAGTTGGCCTGAGATGAATCAAAATCATCCTCGTATAGGGGACTCTATTCATTTCTACTTTGCCTCTGTTTTATTTAGTGTAATTAAAGTAATAGAAATACAAGGTTATAATCAGCCCTTGAGACGTTTTGTTTTCATCCCACCGTCTTGACTCTTTCCTTTTGTGCTTTCTGTTCAGTCGATGTTCAGTTGTTTCATTCAGATAAAGTCATGATGTCAAAGAATAAAGAAATGTTCTGTTGGTAATGACTATTAAATAAGAGCTAAAAAGGAAAATGTCTTCATCACAAAAATGTATACGTTTAACTCTGGAAACTGGTTCCTGGATACTGTTGTAACTAAACTGTTAAAGTGCAGACGTTCCTCTCCTCTGGCAGTTACCAAACAGCTTCAGGTACATCCCCACCCTCTGAGTATTCAATCTCATTTCATCAGGATACGGTGCAAACAGATGTTTTGGCCAGGAAAGTCATTTATTGGTATACTGTTTAGGCTTGAAAATACTATGAGTTGGCATGTGAGTAGTACTATACTGGTCTTGACAAAATTTACATCCAGACTGCTAAAATGAGTAAATCCCTTACTTTCATTTTTGCCCCCTTTTTTTTTTTTGCTTTTATTCAAATTTGATACAGAGATGGACAGAGTGTGAGACTCCCTGGCTTGAGGCGGTTAAATGGCATGTTTCTAATACATTTGCAACCAGGACACCCCAATTAAATCCATCTCAGATAAGAACTTCAGCTGAGACACATACGAACAATAATTTACTCCAACTGGGATAAAACCTTGATCAAATATTTGTACCTTTCAATCTAAGCAAGCCGTCCTCACCAACAGCCGTATCGGTCATCTGTGCAAGCGGCTTATTAATACCATATTTATACTATGGGAGCAAAGAAGTCATGTGACGTAGTATAAAGAGCAATAAAGTCTGCTTAAGGAGATGGTCCAGTTGGATGGTGGGTCCCACAAACACTGGACTTTCACCCGGAGACCGATGTCCTGGTCCCGTGTGAAACCAGAGTTTTTAAGTACGTAACCACGTCACGGACTTACGTACACAACGTAAAGCATGTGTTTAAAACTGCGACCGTTTAACAACAACAAATACAAACGGTCATATGTGTCGTTTTGAGAGTTTTTGGCAAATTACCAGGTATGAGGACGAGTTCAATTTAGCAGATGATAAGTTACCTCATTTGCATTTTTGTGTTGATGCAAAAACCTGAAAATACGCTTCACAGCTGGATGCAAAGTACAACTTCTCAAGCCCCACACCTGCAGCGGTGTTGCTCCTCCCTCAGGGCAGTTAGTTTGGGGGCAGGGCTGGAAACTGGCGCTACTGCAATCCAGATGCTGGTAACTCTCCTGCCAGCCATTTTGGCAGGATACCAGCTGGTGCTATATCCGTCTGATCTATTGTAAAACTACTTTGAAAAAATATGTGCTTCTGAACAAACTTGCTTCTGTGGCCAGTTGACAAAAAACCCACGATAACCGCAGAATTAATTGGTTGTCATTTAAACATTTGCTCCTCAGTCATATCCATCATAACGTTAATATCGTCAGATCAAAGTGAACTTGAACCACAGTTGTTACTTCAAAAGACACAGTCAGACAATCACATAACCTGCTTTTATAGATTGTGGGCCTGATATCAAAGGCTGTTATGTAAAAATGTGTTAAAATGTTTGCGAGTGAAAACACACAAAGGAGGCTGATTAATTGGTTTTCTGGCGTGCTGGAGAAAGAAAACACAGCGGATCTCCTCGCTCCCTTCCTCTCTGCAGCACCTGGGTCTCAAATATCAGACCTGTTTCACCTGGAACTGCAGAGAGAACAAACAAACACTGTTTGGGTGTGTGTGTTTGAGAGAGAAAAGAAGGAGACTTTCAGAAATGCTATATGAATTAGAAAACATGTTTCTGGTATGAAATCGATCTTTCCAGGGCAATAAATGCAGTGTCTCATTACTTTACTTTACTTTACTGCTGAAGACACTTCAAGCATGGAATCTCAGCGTACAACAAAGGGAATTAATTTGCCCCTCTTGTTCTTCTTTAATGGAAATGCCACCAAACTTCACTTTAGGCTCAATCTGCAGCCAACATCCACAGTAAAACCCAGAGTAAGCTCTTTACATGAGTTTGTGTTCCAGCCAAGATAACGCTTTGATAAAGTCAGTAAAGTGCTTCTTGGAGGAGGCCCCTACGCCTCATTATCTCAATAACCAGTGAACTGCATTCAGATTAGAGCCGGTCAACATTTGAATTTGTATCAAAATGCTGCGAAGTATAGCAGATTTATAAAAAGAGATATCAGTAGCATGCGGTAGTATTAGGGTTGGTATTTTACAAAGCTAGTAGCTGGCCACATCACAAGCTCCACTCAAGAGCTGTTTCTGGTGCTTTTGATCACATCACTCAAACTTCCTCATCCAATTATTTCCCTCCGGGTTTGAATGTGTCTTAAGCCAAACTTTTCAATTTTGTTTGTCATGAGGTAACTTTTACATGAACAATCTTTAGCTTTACTATAGCTCATCACTTTGTCCATTATAGAGTCAAACACCTGGGGCCAGATGCAAACAACTCTCTGTGGATTAAAGACAAAAACAGTAAATGTGCATACGATATATATGAATGATTCTGATTTATAAATCTCAGTCATTATGGAGCTGGGTGCTCATGCACAGGCCTCAGCTCCACTCCCACAGTGGATGTAAACACCCTTAAAAATCGTTAAACTTGCATATCAATACTTTTGCCCACTCCACCACTCATTCAATGAGAAACACGGCAGGTACAAGAGCAATTTCACAGACGGTGTTACACCTGCGAGGTTCTCCAGCTGTTCCAAAGCAGCTGTCCCGATGAATGGCTGTGGCTATTGGTAGCGTCCAGCTAATTCATCACATGTACCTTTTTAAAACCATCATCGCAGTAAAAAAAAGAGATTATGGCTCAAATGTAAATGATAAGAATGATGAAATTCATTACTCATAGATAATTGAAGATGTATGTGCCTTTGATTGACATTTAGCAGAGCGCTGTGTCGCCTGTAAAGATAATTACACAATCCGTGAAACTGTCAAACCACCTAAAAACAATGTTGCGCATGTCTCAACTTATAATTCATCTTTACATCTTTTCACCCGCAGCTATATCAGCTAAAACAGTGTGTACGCCTGGTCTGAAGTATGAGTGAGGTGCATTCTTCTATATACCAGTTTATGTGCATGGAAAGATGTGCCCATGGTTTATACATCTGAACCATGATGTTTGAGTACGAAGTTTGAAAAACAACTTGATTTAAAACACATCCAACAGATCTGAGGGATTTAACACAGCACTTTTGAATCCTGCAGTGAACGTGGCCTATCAGGCCTGCACATCTGACCTGCTGTACAGCAGTGAGACTGGAGTTTACACAAGACATCAGTCAAACGCACAAGTATACACACCAATGCACTACGTACGAGCATGGCCACTTGCATGCACATATACACTCGTGCGCAGGGCTTGCACACAAACACAATCAGGGCAGGTGGTGTTGGAGAAAGGGGATTGTTATTGCCTAAGAGGGAGGGGCTTGGCTCTGTGACTGACAGGCCATTAGTTATCAGGGTTTGGTCAAGTGTCTTGTTGACTGGCGTCGGAGTGAAGGAACGCACCTTGTGCTAAATATAACACACCTGCTTTTGCACAAACACACACACACACGTGCATGACTGAGCACATGTATGTGGACACACACTCGAATACATGCCGTATGCATGCGAGATGTTGCGCAAGAAAGTCTATACTTCACAAATGTGAACTTTGGCCTTCAGCAAACAGCGTACCTGTCTTCCCAACAGACACACAGAGGAGCACATGGCATGTACACACTGCACTGCACCAGTACAGAATAGAATAGTTTCATCTGGCGGATGACACTGGTACACATTTCCTACTTACCTGTAGGAAAGGTATTTTCAGTTCAGCTCTGTGCAGCTGAAGGAGTCCTCAATCAAAATGTCTGTGTCAATGTTATGTACAAGGTCTCTGAGCTATTGAGAAATACAATTGAACCAATCACTCAAATGAAATCTGACGTCTGTCCTTCAAACTAAAAGTATTTCAAGGTGTTGTGTCAAATTCCTCTTGATCTGACCACATTGTTTAATCATATTCAATTCCAGCTGTGTTCACTTACCTTTTGAAATTTGCAATTCTAAAGAAAGATCAAAGGCTTCGAACCCTTTTCTCCTCTTCTTTTGTACCTATAAAAACAAGAATGAAGCAAATAGTTGCTTCTGTGAATGATCAGGTAAATCAAAAAGGATGACTTTAATATGTTAACACAGAGGTAATGGCCCGATCCCCATGTCCCCCCTAAAGCCTCAAGCCCTGAACCCTCAAGGACTTACTGACGTCACCTGGTAAGTGGTTGAGTGTGAGAGACTGTGAGGGCTTGAGATGGTGTAAATAGGAATGGGACAGCACTTTGCTGCAACATTTCACATTACCATGAAAACGATAAAAAATATAATACAATTGTGGGTATTTATTCTATACTTTGTACTCCCTGATTTGAACGTCTTCCAGACAAAACGGCTTAAATGAATAAATATTCTCTGATTTCATGTTTGCTTTTTTGTTCCATCTTTAAATGAACCCTTTCTGTGTAAATTTAATAAGACAGGCTGAACACACGTGAGCCGTCCTCTTTGTTTACCTTTTTTTACGTCTCCATGCGTCCACTGGTTACCCCGTGTTTAACGTCACATTGCAATGATTTGTGGGATTTTGTGGGTAACCGAACAGAGGAACCTCTGCATTTTGTTCGTTGTGTGCGTAGTTTTGAGGGCAGCCAATTTAAAAAAAAATGTACTTTGCCCAAGGGTAATTCCCTTAGATAAAGTCAGCATCCTATGCTGACTTACGGAAAGGGCTCATAAAGGGCTCAAAATGTCTGACAGAGAGCCCTCAAACACTTGATGAGTTGGCAGTGGGACATCCCTAAACCCTCACGGACTTCACGGGAGCGCGCCTCAAAGTCTGTGAGTCCGTAAGGGGGGACATTGGGATTAGGCCAATGTGATTTCTAAAGACCACTGACAAAGAGATGGAACAAACGGCAAATAAAGAAAACAAAGTCAGGGTTTCTAGGCCCGGTCTAATTGTTACTATTTATTTTTTACTTCAAATCCCTAATGCAGATGAGTTTTAGATACTTAATTGTTTAATTAAAGACCCATTTGCCATCGTTTCATTCACTTAGGGTTTCAGATGAAGCCAAACCTCACAAGGACGTGAGTTTCTAGTGAGGTGACACACATGCAGACCAATTTGGTCACAAGTCCGCGTGAGCCTGCCTTTTGAGATAAAGTTTAACGATTGCGAACACTCTCGCCATGTTAACGTCATGTCAGTGATTTCAGCTTGTTCCACTGCCCTCAAGTGGCCACAAAAATCACTTGATGCAGCTTTAAGACGAAGCAATACATATCAACACACTGAGATGGAAAAGCTGCGGCGTTGTACAGTATTTGAGGAAGCAATTGAGAGAAAAAGTAGCACCACAATACCACTGCTTTGAGATATACAGACTATTACTGTAACTTCTGCATGTTCTCATATGGCAACAGGAATTTAAACCAAGCGCAACACTTTTACTTGAAAATGTTGTCGGGTTCTGCTGTTGGATTTTATGGGCAACATTTAAATTCATTTAAAATGACGGCCCAAGTTTCACATTTCGGAAAAGAAAACAGGAAAAAAAGCATATCTCCACTTCCTCAATCCGTTTAATTTAATATCTGGGCCGGTGCCCGACTGTATTGACAAAAAGTTGTCTTTCATGTTAGCAGTTGACGTTAGCATGATGAACAAGATACAGACACAATGAAAACACGGCGCCGCAGCCGAACACTGACTGAATGGTGTCGCCGTGACAAAGAAGTCAACGCACTAATGTTTGCTGCCAGATAGCAGAAAAAGAAATGACTTAAGATGATAATGAATGTGACGCAAAGATAGTTTATTTGTTTTACACACACACATGCACACTATCTCTCTCTCACAGACTCACACACACGGACGACACACACTTGGTGGGAATGAAACGGAGATAAATGCATACGCACTACAGTCAATTAATGGCATTGCTTGAAATCCGTCATGCAATTACCAAACGCGAAATCACTGCCCTTTAAAGATACGGTAATGGTGACTCCTAGCTTTTCGAACAACAGATAGCAGCGTTGTCTTGATAGATGCCGGGGAACAATACCTAAATTATTTTCTTAATTATCTCCGCTGGAACTAATGTTGCAGATATGCGTGTGAATTAATTATTGGAGCACGATATAAGAGAGGGAGCAAGAGAGAGAGCAGCATTATCCGCCAGAATCTCTTCTTTTTTCCCCCCCCACTCGCGCATTCATTAAGGCGAAGGCAACTGTCAGTCACTTGACGAGACAAAACCCTGATTTCCAGATATCAAATTAGCGCTGAAAACAGAAAAGAGAGGAGGGACGGAGGCATCAACAAAAGACGGCCGAGACCTTATTGTGAGCGTCAATTAGAGACACGTCGCAGCAGAGGATGTTTCTTTCTCCCGTTTGTCATGTTTCATTTTGTCCTCCGCTTTCTTTCCGTGCGGTGGCTTTTCTGTGAGCAGCTCTTTCTGTGCTTTGGGGTCAGCTTCCTTTTTCGGGTAACGCTCCCTCTTTTGTAGCTTAGCACTATGAACATGACCTTGTGACTCTCTCACACACACACACACACACACACACACACACACACACACACAATGAAGCTGTAGCTCCTCATTCTCTCTTGCTTTAATCTCAGTAACTGACTGATTACACCTCCTCTATGCCACCTAGAATTAGCCCGCTAGTATAGGGAGCTTATTGTACGTTGTGAGTTGAGGTAGATAGAAATATAGGTTCTTGACTGTGACTCTTTCATCCGACAAGTTCTCCAAGATGGTTTTTTATGTTTCGGCCTATGTTTAGAATAACAGGAAATAAAGGTTAGTGGATATTTGCCATCGTCGTCATGGCTTTATTTAAAAAAAAATAATAATAATAAATAACAATAAAACAAGCCTTGCCTGGAGAAAATAACAACATTGCTCTAAAAGTGTTAACGTTGTCCTGACAAGCGACCGAATAAGGATGATTCTCTCGTGCAACAGCCAGGAGTGGCTTTGTAGAGCCATAAGGTGCGATCATTGTGCCATGTGCAGTGAACTGTAAATAACATCCTTTTCATTGTGCCTTTTAATGTCAATTGTGAAATGAATATCTTGGCATTGGAACCTTTTTTCACTGCAGTTGCTGTTCATGTTTTAGGCAGTTTCTGACATTAGAGCAGGATTTCCAGGTGCTAAGCACTGAGGTCGCTCTCTACCTGGCAGATACGCCTGCAGCCAGCTATCGCCAGTTCAGCCCTTGTCAGTTTCTGGATTCAGGGCTTTCATGCGCTAGGCTGGGATTTCTCAAGTGCTAAGCCAAGTGAAGGCCAACCCTATCTCAGATTTTAAGTGCAGACACCACTATCCAGCCATTCCCCAAGCTGAGAGTCTGTAAAGCTCAATTAAACCATGACTATCTGGATACCCTGCTGCTCTACGCGGGTCTACATTAGGTGAGGATTCCTCTGAAGATTTTACAGTAAGACATTAAGCTGTTAACTGCCCATTTCCACTACTTTTCTGTCTCTGGACTGGGATTCATGCCCAATATGGCTTCATGTATGTCAGTGAAGAAAGTTAAACTCGTATCATCTAACACTACTAAGTTTTTTTCCCCTGAATTATTCAAAGTAAGTATTCAAAAAAGATCCAAATTTAAAATTGTTTTGGATTTACTACCCCAGATCATGTCCAGTTGTATGTGGTTCATCATCTTTCAGTATTATTTTCGGTGTTACCGATAAAAGTTCTGATTTAAAGTCGTAGCTACCCAGCAACAGCCCAGGTACCATTTTCTTGTGTTCATAATAGGGTTGATCCGTTGGCAGTAATAACTAACTGATAGAACAATAATGAATCGTCTGAAGAGAGAGACGCCAGTCTATGCAGCCTGTCATACATGGAATATGTGAAGAGGGATCTGAACGGTTAATAGGAGATTTTTAGGTGTAGCTCTAGTTAAATATTCACCTTCCCAAAGCCTACATTAGCATAGCTAACTTTGATCACCGGTACTCAGCCCTCTATCATCAAAGATGGTTATAATTCTTTACTTTCCATTACTTCTGTTTCATCCTCCCCATCACGCCCTCCTCTCCCTCCTTCTACAACAGTCTTCCCTGATCTGCACCATGACGTACAGACTCAGAGTTTTGAGTTCATGGGCGCTACAAACCCAGTCATCTTTGATCAGTCCATTGGTAGTCAACACGTACTAGCTTGTTGCCAGAGACGCCGCCGGTGTTTCGGTTTAACACGTACAGTGTTAAGTCGTAGTGACGGCAGCTGTTGAAAACTTGAACAGACCATGTCGGTGTCCTCGTAAACCCTTCAATCAATTTTGAATATATACTCGTCTGTCTTTATCATCTACGCCAACTGTTTACCGATGTTACTGGTGATCGTTTATGAGCAGTCACCAGTTGACACGGTTATTCTTAAAACTGAAACACTCGTTGCTCTGAAACGGCTGTGATCCTGGTTGGAATTCTGGAGAACTTGAGTCCTCCGTCGGATTAGCGATTCTGACAACAGTACATGCGACAAACAGACATTTTGATAATGTTAACAGTTTCAATTTGATGTTTAAAGCTTGCTAACTCATCTGGACGGCTGGGGCAAAACCCCACCTCTGTTGCCAACATGCTCACAGATATCTCTGATGACATCGGCTGTAAAAGGGTAAATACATAAGTAAATAACAAAAACTGCACTTGAAAACTGTTCGAAGGAAATCCTGTGAGTAAAGTACTACTCGTTCTTGCTGTCTGACACCTGGCACCAAATAATACCATGGAGATATGAAAGGGAACACATACAGCTTTGTTTGGAAGTATTGCTCATTTTTGTTTCGGATTTGCGAAAATAATGTGAGACTTACTGTTTTTTTTCATATTTTATTGAGCTCTATGTCATACTTCCTTTATAATTTAGACCTTGTTAAATGGTGAATACACATTGAGTACTTGTTCGGAACTCATGCTGTGACGTCCCGCTCTGTAGTTCCGCCCACGCAAAACACACAAATATCGAAATATTTCCTAAATTAATCTAAGGAGCGGCATTTTAGTAAAAAAAGAAAAAGAAGAGAGAGTGGACGGGTGAAAACGCCATACTGCAACTTATTTGAGTCATTTTCTTTCTCATTTCTCTGTGGAAACTTTCAAAATGAATCATTATGTTATATTAAGAGTAAATAAAATGCTCAGCAACACAAACTGTTATCGTAACTTTATCATCAGCAATTCATTTGCAATAACTAATAACGTGTTTGATACAGATTGGGGTCATTCGAGCTCTGGGAGGGCAAAAACTCAACTCCACAACCAGAACCTGGTCTCTTGAGAGGGAGTGTGTGAGGGTATACGCACACATTGCGTATTACAGTATGCAAGCCAATCCATCATAACATCTGTCAGTGCAGCTGTAGGGTAAACAGGATTATCGGCAAGTACCCTCCCGACGACGACGACCACGGCGCTGCGATAAGTCCACGCGGCTGCCCAACACCTTGGCCTATCGCTGCCTCTCACACACACATCCATCAGTTTGTCATCCATCACACTGCTCTGTCAGAGTTCACCCAATTAGGTGATAAGGCCTGACATTACAGGGTGGACCTCTCTTTACCCTGTCTGTGTGAGTGTGGCCATGATCTCTCTGATGTTGTTATCGACATGCCAATGACAAATTAACGCCTTCGCACTTGTGTATTGCGGTCAACAGACTCGCACACACACTGGTCAACATTTCTAATCAGGGGGAAATTAATTACCTGAGTCGACAAACAAAGCGGCCCTCTTCATCTATGTTTTTTTTCTTTTTTCTCTCTTTTCTTCCTATATTTTGCCCGGCGTAGCTACAGTGGAGGAAAGTAATAACGACAGACACAAACAGGGGGGGGGGGGGGGGAAACAGCAAAAGGAAGGATTTGAAGGTCTTTGAGGCATGCGTGCTCAAACAGTGAGCCGTATCTATAAACGTATAGATTCCCTATTATTGAAGCACAAAGCAGCTTCCCACTGCAGGTAGCAGGATTAAACAGCGGAGAGAAATGGAGAAAAAAATGCAGTGATAATGACAGGTTCATAAAAAAAGAAAGAAAACACAAGTGTGTTTGGTTGGTGAGCTGCAGCATTAAATGAAGACATGGAGCCACATTTCCATATGAACGAGGCACACGCACACGCACACACACACACACACACACACACACACACTTGCAGTATATGCAAAGCATGCACAAAAGCTAGAAGTACACCACAAACTCTCATGAGCACACACACACACACCCTCCACGTACACCGCTCACCCGTACGCACTCCACCTTTCGCACACACACAGTCACCCACTTACCCACTCACTCACTCCACCTTTCAAACACACTCACTCACACAGGCAGGCAGGCACACACACCCTCCACCCTCGACACACACCTTCCGCCCCACCCCTTCATTAATACTTTCCTCTCTAAAGCGAAGGCGAAAGCCCTCCAATTATAAGCGACTCCTCAGCAGACGGGCTCAGCGCTGCATTTATTAGGAGCTCATTTGGCTAAGCAGGGCTAAACACAGTGCATCGTGGAGAGGGGGAAGAGGAAGATGCACCCTCTCTCTCTCTATGTCTCTGTGTGACATTAAAGGGAATATCCCTGTATTCTGCCCTAATCCAAACAGATTTGAGATGGCATGGGGGGTTTGAGAAGCAGCGCTGGATTATTTGTTTATGGTGGGGGGGGGGCTGGAACGCCTCTGCCTCCCCAGATTTACCATCTTATACCGTCTCTTAATCGCCTCTCTTCCCCCAAACGCAACCCATTTACAGTTCAAAGCGGAAGAGCCTATATCTATCGCCGGCTATATTATGATTAGTATTAATATCATCACAATATTCAAGGCTGAGAAGTCTCAAAGGAGAGCGAGGGGAGGGGTGATCACAACAATACTGTTGCTGCCGGAATATGGCGGCTTGCGTTTTAACAGCGTGACCTTAGCGAGGAGACGTCTCTCGCTTTAGTCACGACTGCGGCTTTGCTTTGGTTTGGAGGGTTAGAGGTGTTACTCAGCACTTTCACAGATGGATTTTTTTCCCCCCATGTTGGAAATTAGACAGTCGGTTTCCTCTCCGCCTTTTATTTTGCATCCAGGAGACCTTGAGGCAGGAAAAAGTACGGTAAATAATTTGAAAAGCAGGTGTCTGACGTTGTAACCTTGACAGCGACACCAACTTTTCTGACTGCAGCAGCAGCAGTTTTCTCTGTTTGAATTTATTATTTAATATTATTTCTTATTAGTATCTCAGGGTCACACACTGTATGTGGAATATAGCTGCTTTTCTTTTAGTCTGAGAACCGGCGGTATAGAGGTTCCCCAGAAAAAAATGAATACTTATGTACTAAAATGTAAACAGGTTAGCACAATATTGGAAGATTACCTCTTTTTCACCTTTTCCACCCCTGATGAGTTTCCATGCCCGTGTATATTGACATATGCTCCTCAGTACATTTTTATTATTAATATGAAGCAGAAATTCACAGTTTAAAGTCTTTTTTAGGGGTTCTTTATTACACATATTCCCAGTTCCCATGAGCACCACCACCACCTTTTGTCAAAAAGATAATTATCTGGCTAGCAGAGGCTTTGCTGCTTTAAAATACATTTTTTAGATCACAAAATAATTCATAAGAAATGAAATGTGTTTGTCACGTAATTGCCGGAGCTTTGTTTGCGGCTGTTATTCAATGATACAAGTCTACTAATACGGCAGGGAGGAAGATAAGGAAGAATTTACAGGAAATACGATGTTTATCAGCGTTGGAACAGCTGCTCCTTTGACCCCAAAATATATCCGATTTCTGTCGGATCAGGCCGCCACATATGCAGACACAGCTGAGTTCAGATCTGGCGCATCCGATCACAAAAGTCGCTGAAAAGACAAGTGTAACCAAGGCCAATGACAACCGGTCGAAACCTGCCCACAACTGCTGTATAAAATAATGAACGCACGGTCAGTTGACAAGAGTAAAAGCACATTTAAAGCGTTCTTTGAATGCAGTGTTTGAAGGCCTGATCGGATTGCAAACTTTCCAAATAAAGTCTGGCAAATTGCCATCCTCAGATCTTTAAGATGAGGTGGAGTAGTAGTTGAGACGGAAGAAATAATAAGGGTGAACGGTCATATCAAAAAAAAAAAAAAAACATAAGCAGAGGGAAGTAAGCATGGAGGGAGGAAACAGCAGACACACTTGGAAACAGATCCAGTAAAAGACAAATTCATCAAAACACAGATTCACGAAAGAAGTGCAACATTTCCAGAGAGACAGATAGAGCTTGATGGGGAAGATGAAACAGCAGAGCATAGTAATTGCCCCCCCCCCCCTGTGGCACTCTGGTTTTTAAAGTGTGTTTTTACGTGTCGTTGTGCTGCACAAGGGGCGTCCCTGGCGTGGTGCCAAACTCCATCTCTCCTCACCAGGCCCAATAACCACCCAGCTATCTGCACCTGCTCCAATTATTATCCTATTAGCAACAAATACCGCACAATTACCGCTAGAAACCCTCACACCCAGGCCGCCGCAGGCTGTAAAAACCCAGGGAGAGGGAAATTAGCAGGGAGCAGCAACAGCAGCGATCAGACAGCAATTAATCAGCAGAGACACATCTCTCAATGGGAAGAATATAGACAGAAGCCCAACACCTTTAGCCCTAATGGAGAGGGCTGATGAACGGAGGGGACGGTGGGGGGGGCTGGGGGGGGGGTACAGGAGTGGCACAGAGGGGAAGAGAATTACATTGAATTGCTAGTTTCTGTTGCACAGGTGGACGGAATTACAAGACCTCAGCGTCCTTGGAAAACATTCTAAACCTTCTACCGGTATAAGCATGTTCGACAGGTAGCAGCGTGTGAAAGAAGCAGTTTTGGAAGTGGTGAGGAATTGAGAAGCATAGATCAGAAGTAGACACATCCCCCTAACATATGCTCTTCTATGTTCACACGATATTAATTATTAGAAATATGTTGACACGTTTGCTTACTTACTTTTTTTAATACCATACCTCAGAGTTTGCTGAAAGGATTTTCTTGAAACTGATTTTTTTTGTTTTCTCTTGAAATTGAAATAAATGAACAGAACGAGTGTTGCATGCAGAGAGTGATCTGAAGGGAAACTCATGTTTCTGGGAGTTTAAAGCAGAGTTAAGAGATTTGTTTGTCCGCCTGCAGCAAGCTGTAAGCATTGACTTATTTTCACCTTGCAAAGTTGCAAGCAGTTGTCTTCGTACGCGTCCTGCAGGTACAGAGCAACGTTACCATACATTTGGAGTCATGTTTCAGGCCGTGTCATCGCCTCGACATCGAGGCAGACAAAGATTACAGGCAAAGTGCCAAAGTAAACACTTTACATGACGACAACATCCCAGCCGTCGCTGTCTGTTTCCTAATAGGCCGAAGATGTCTGGCTGATACAAAAGAAAAACTTGAGTAAAAGATGCTCCCAGCATGCCAAAATATACCTGCTGTACACACACACACACACAAATGAAACACTCCAGTATTCATATTCAAATGGAAATTAGTTTCTTTCAAATCGTGGCTCTTCCCTTCAGTTGCTTTCAATGCATGTCGGAGAGATTGAAAAGTAGGTGAGCAGAGAGAGGGGTTGAGAGAGAGAGAGAGATGCTGAAATGAGAATTTGGGTGAGCCCAAGTCGTCATCACACCCTCTCCCCCCGACAATCTATCAGCCGAAAATTTGACCGACAGACAAATTTCTTTTGGAGGCCTGTTAGCCACGCCCATGATGGCTGTCAAAACAGCAGTTCGGAGGAGAGAGAGATGCAATGATGGCGGGAGAGAGAGGGGGGGGGAGGGGGGAAATAAAGGGAGCATTGAGAGTCAGGGAAAAATATTGGGGGGGGGGGGGGGGTTAGATGTGTGTGTCGATCTCTTCCTGTCGTTCTTTAATGAAACAGTCGTGTGCGTTTGGAGACAGTTAAAGCTGACAGAAGCACTCAAGTTCTGGCCAAGAGGTCTCACACACACGCACACACACACACACCCACACACAGACACGCAAATACTTTTTGGGGAATGTCATGCAGCAAACATGTAATGTGTCCTTTCGTCTTCGAGACACACTGGGTTCTTTGACATCTCTCTGTCTGAATGTGTGTGTGTGTGTGTGTGTGTGTGTGTGTGTGTGTGTGTGTGTGTGTGTGTGTGTGTGTGTGTGTGTGTGTGTGTGTGTGTGTGTGTGTGTGTGTGTGTGTGTGTGTATGTGTGGCCTCAGGCTAGACCAGCCGGCTGTTCTCCAGACTAATTCACGCAAGGCGAAGGTCAACCAGAATTCCTCTGTTTTTCAGTCCCCATCCTTGTGTGTCAAACTATTTCCGTCTGTCTTCTCTCTTGATTTCCGAGCCTTTTTTCTTATTTGCCTCTCTATTGGCAGAGTGAGGGTATACGAAAACACGTCCGATTTTGTAATTGGACGTTACTAGACTACAGAAATGTCCTGATGTTTGTATGGTAGCGAGACAATACAACACCGATTTTAGAGATCGAAAAGTGAGTACACTCATTTCTTGTATACTAACTGCAAAAACAAGACACAGGTTAGAGTTCATAGTACTTATCTAGCGGTATGGAATTTGTGTGAGGATAATTATTAAGTTAGCAGTAAACTAATTGCTGTGAGCGTAGCAGTGCCGCGTGTGTACACTTTACTTGTCGGTGAATAAATGCTACAACTCCTCAAGACTCAAGCTAAGTTTCTGGGTCTTGCCTGCCAGCCGCCTGCTGATTAAAGTGAAGGAGATTAGCCATGAACAACTCAGGCTCACTTAAGGTGGACTGATCTTTAAGGTGGACAAGCTCTTCTCTTTTCAGCTTTTCATTTCAAATTTAATAATTTCAAATATTTCTTTTAACTGTTTAACTGAAATGCATAAATGGGTCAAATTCATTCTTATTGTCAGTTAGCACTTAAACGGTTAATTATTGACATCCCTAAGTCTGAATTGTTGTGTTTTACTCAGGATGTGTGCTGCTGCTGGATAAGCCAATAGAAAATGAATGGGTGGGTCTGTAATGGAGTGGAGATGTGTGGGCTCGAGGGAACGCTGTGACGTAGCCCACCTCGGCTTCCCCTTTCTGCACTGAACTGAAGTGCTCCGTCATTCAAGTAAAAATGTTGTTTAGTTATTATTACCATAATAACTAAAGAAAAACGACCCCGATCAGTCCAACACTACAGGAACAACAGCAAGTGTAAATATATCAAATGTCAGGCCTGTGGAAGTTACGAATGACCCAATTAATGCACATCAATAATAACATAGCAGCTTCTCTGAATGAGGAAATCAAACATGACCCCAATCACAGCCCAGAGCTGTGAACACTTCAAGTGTCAAAGTCCAAAAGAGACTCAATCAAAGAATGTATTAAAACACACCCGACCATCAGACGCTTTCTCTTCCCGAAAGCCCATCTGTTGAACGTTGTTGTAAACAATCATGATCCCTGACTTTGAGAACTAAATTCAATTTCAGAGATTTATCGATCGACTCGGAGACCGAAGCTGGACTTTCATACAGCGTGGCAGTAAATCAGCGCTCATTTCCAACCCACACACTATCCAGCACTTGAATTCCACACAGACAGTCAGAGTCTTTTATTCAATTCTGTACTGTTACTTTTTGGTGTGACGTACAATCCTCACTCCCTGTTTCCCAACATGATGTGCAAGACAAGACAGCGCCTTGAACACACAGAAAAGCCAATCAGGAAGTATTTACATGTGCTTCCTTGTTGCATTATGTACTCCCATGACCCATTCAGCCCCTCACCTCCCCATCCTCCTTCCTCTTCCTTTTCCATGCACTACACACTGTACATCTCCTCCTGCCTCTTCCTCTCCTCTTTTGTGTCCCTTGACTCTGCTATTCTCTTTCCTCCTACCATACTTTTTTCTTTTTTTTTACCCTCCCCTGCTTTCCTTTCCTCTCCTCTCCTTTCCTCCTCTCCCTCCTCCCCTCTCCTCTGCCCTCAGCTTCCAGCCCCCCAAACAAGACAAACACATCAAATGAAGCCTTTTCATTGTTTCCGATGCAAATTTGGACCAGAATCAGAATTAAATAAATGGCTCCCTTTATACAATGTTACTGCCATCATCAGTGACTCATTCACACACAATAGAAGAAATGTCTAATTTTATTGAGACACAATGGCTCTTTGGCAGCTTTTGTCCCCTTACAGCTCCCCACCCCATTCCCAAAGAAACACACACACACACACTAAAGTAAAGGACATCCCAAAATTTCCCAGAACTCTTATTATTACTAATCGTCATGCGGAGGCGACCCGTTACATGTGCATCATGGGAAATGAGCGAGGTGTCACGAGGAGCAACGCTGTCTTGTTCTCTCTGAGTGAGTGGATAAGTGCTACATGTCAGCGTCATGTTTAAAGCCGCGCTGCATGATATCTTTGTCATCGGGGCCGACAGAAATCACGGTCGGAGACGAGCGGCGCACCCGCTTGTCACAACAAACCCCTGCAAGAGGGGCGCGCGGCGCATTGGAAAGCTGTAATTTAGAATCAAATGAATTATCTATGACTTCAGTAAGTTTGTCAGGGAGACGAAGACGTGACGGCTCGGGGACGGAAACATGTTAATGTTGTGTTGTAAATTACTGTGGCTCCAAAAAATTATTTCAGCTGTTGAGGAAATGTAACGAGATGGAAAGAAGGGGCCTAATCGAATTTGTAAAGTACATGTGGAGATAATAAGCCGGGAAGCAGATGATGTGTTAGCTGTGGCATTTATGAAAATGACAATGCAGAAAAGTGCACAAAGGCCCTGTCAGATCAGGACGAGTTAGTATTACAGAGGATTGCGAGGTACAGAGCAGATCCTGGAGAAATAGCCTTTCCTAATTTTGACCTGATTTGGTTCCCATATATTAATCTTCATGAGCTACATGATGAATCTTGGTACAAATCATCTGCAAAAGAAATGTGTGTAAGTCAGTAGTAATTGCGTAGAAATGAAAGTCTGACGGGTCAAGAAACATGAGCAATCAGGTGATCAGACTCAACAAAAAAGTAAAAACTCAACAGTTCAGACAAATTATTGGAACCACTTTATTTAAACGTAGCAGGAAAACAATGAAAGGGAGCGTACCAGTAATGAAAGATGGTTTGTAAACTGTGATGGATGTTAAAAACAGACAGTATCGGAGATTATTGTACCATTCACATTTGTTTCTTTGGTCAACTAAGTTTGGCTAACCTGGATGTTTGTTAAAAAAAGTATTAACGTTCTCAGATCTCATCAGTTTATCAAAACGTGGTTAGTATACATCCATCATTAACCGCTGTAATGGTGTACGATCCAAGTTTGAAAAGGGTGGAATTGTCCTTTAAAAAAGTGTGACATGATCGGTCCACTCACCGAGCTCGGACCCTCTGTGTGACTTGTGGTCCCACGTTTTGACTTTGTCACCATGACTTGTTAAAAACCTTTTGCTGGTACATGTGCTGTTACGTTAACTTTAGCAGCGGCTGGGGAAAGCCTCGTCCGAAAATAGACGCACAGTTGTATCTGTAATTTAGAAAGCCTTTGTGCCTTTTCCACAGATAGTAGTTCTCCCTTTCCACTGAGTCGTCTCAATGAGAAGTCATCATTGTGAACATGCAGAAGGAAATTAATTAGTATTCAGTAGTGAGTAGAAAAAACCCCACTGAGGACACTGCTCTCACTCAGTGCTTCTAACTTTCACTTTCACTTTGCCTCTTAATCAACATCAGATAAATAACATTGGACACGCCTGAAAGGAATTACATGTATCTTATTTGTGTGTTGCTGACACTGCAGAGAGGTGAGGAATAAAAGACCAGGTTGGGTTTCACTTTTTATTTTGGATCCATATGACCTTTGGGCCAATATTTGTATGGAGTGCAAACTGGAAGCTATAATAAGAGAAGGACTCCACCATCACTTCGTCCTGTTATTCCTGCAGTTTAACCGCCCTGACTTCCACCTTCTGTTTCCAACTCATGCCTTCTAAAACAGAGTGGACACAAACCGTATGCTGACTTATTTGTCACACAGCTTTCTTATGACTCTTAAAGCACAACTGTTCTAAGAATAAGTGAATAATACTGCAAAGACTTTCTGACGGTGATGATTATCCAAAAGGAGAAATCGTCACAGTTCATTCGATTTTGCAATTACCTGCTAAAAACAATCTTTCGCAGAAATCCTTCACACCAGCTCGTTTCTGTTCAGGGGCTGTAGTCATAGAGAAGGTTCACTCCAAATCAGATTTAAATTGGATTCAACAGTCAGACCTTGTACCACCTGGATGGTTGAGATGAACCTTCACAGACGCATAACAGCTTTCATTGGAGCGATGGAAGCGAAGCATTTTGGATTGGGCAAAGCCAGCTAAGCTGAAAACGCAGCCCTAAAATGATGAATGGGTTCTGGTGGCCTTGGGTTCTATGACAATAACCAAGTAATTGCAACATCCTTGGTTTGATCCCAGTTACATTTGTGAAATTTGACATCCTCGTTTTCTAACAGCCGTCTGCTGCGTCTGACGAAATAAGAAAGCTCAAAATGTCATGCCGAAAACGTTCAGAAACAATTATTGGTCCGGCCTCCATCTCTCTTCTCTATCAGCTTCAAATATACACACACTCCTACACGTGTGCCCGACATAACCACCCTGAGAAGCGACTGGTTTGCATATCTATAACAACAATAATATTGTTGTACCTATTTTCCGTTTGTTTGTAATGCTTCGTTTTGTTTGTCTCGTTTCATCTACATTCCTGTTTTGGTCTGTTTCTATGTGGTCTATGGTCTAGTTTATATATTGTGTCTCTGTTTTGTGTACTGCTCTTTGCACCAAAAAATTTATAGAGTAAAAAAAAAGTTGCATTTACTGTAATCATTCATTATCCTAATCCAGGTGATTAAATAGAAAGGCAATTGTGTGTTCTTTAATCATTAAGAAGTTAGTTTTCCTTCACTTAATATTAATAATAACAGCATTATTTACTTCATTTATATAGCACCTTTCAAAACAAACTCACAAAGCGCCTGACAGTAAAACAAATAACATTCACAGCATAACACTGAATATTGAACAAAAGAAACTATCCGCACACACACACGCACACACACACACCCATACACACACATACACACACACACACACACACCTACACACACATACACACAGCCTTCAGACGATAGCGTTTCGAGTAAAGCCCCCCTGGTGTCCTCCCATAACAGACATCTCAGGTGGAAAATAGAAGGAAAATAAAGAACTTGCCTCCAATTCGGGCAGAAACTGAAGAGTGAAGATTTTCTGAAAGAGGGAGCGATGGAGAGAGGAAGAGAGAGAGAGAGAGAATGACAAAGAGAGAAAGAGAAGGAGGGCGAGAAATTTGGAGAGGGTTTTAATTGTTTTCCCATGATGCTTTGAGGAGGGCTCAGGGCTCAGGGCTCAAAGCGTCGGAGCAGAAAGCTGTTGGAGGGCCTATCGTCCTGGCAACCAAGCCTGACCCTTTAGCACACACACACACACACACACACACACACACACACACACACACACACACACACACACACACACACACTGTGGTTCATTTAGAGTCTGACATCAGCAGGGAGGAATGCAGGGGGGGGGAGGAGATGAGGGGGGAAAGGGGGTTGATTGGGATGAGGAGGTGCTATAGGGGGGCTGGGGGGTGAGGAAGGAGGAGAGATGATGCGGTACGCAGCAAGGGCTCATGGGAGTTTGACAAAAGTTGGCGACCCCGAAAGAAAACACTCAATGAGTTTGTTGCGTGTTGTGTTGTTGTTCCAATGACGTCATGTCACTGCCCACATACAGTATTTGTACACACTAATTGCAACATTAACTTAGTGTAGCAAGAGATACTTGTGTTTATAGATGTGTAAAGTTCCTCTCTTGTGAGATACATGATGTGTTAGATTCAAAGTAGTGGCAATCAGAGTAGTGGGAAGTGAATTAAACTGTCATTTTGTCATTAAAGACACAGACGCGTAGTGTGGGAAGATGATGACTAATTCTGTAGAAAATAAGTCAGATTGACAGAGGTAGGAAGCAATTTTTGGACAAGTCAACTTCAGTCTCCAAGAGGTGATGATACCACAAAGACGGCAACTTACTTTTTGATTGGTAATAACTGTTATTAGTGAAGCAATTTGCCATGTTTCTCATTATTGGGAAAATCAGTATTATCACTGCGACATATTATTCTGAGCCAACTCTAAAAGTGTAGCGGTGATTTTAAGTTGTACAGCAAATTAATAAATAATGTCAATATAGTTGGGGAAACACACTATCGGACCAAAAGTACAGCGACACCTGATTCACAAATACTTTGGATTTGGATCTGTTTTTTATGTTTTTTAAGGTCCCTGTAGTTCGGAGTTAGTTCATGAAAATCTTAATGATGCAGCAAACAATAATGTCAAATCACGTTATCCTGGTTCCAAAAATCTTAGATGTTCGATAATCACATATGAGTGTAATGTTCTGTGTGCGCAGACTTTTGGCCATATTTTGTGTGACATTAAATCCCTTTTTGATTTAATTACAACAAATAAACTGGGATTTAAAACAATAGCACCATAACTATAGATAGTACTACAGTGCTGCAGCTGAAAGTACAACACCACATCAGACTGAATTGAAAGGTTCCACTGTAAACCATGCTACTGAGACATGAATTAGCTGCTGTAATTGCACCACAGTTTAGGCTTACCATGCTTTTAATTTGAAAGGGAACCATAGGAGGAGCCTATTTCGTATATTACAAAGTTCTTTGGGATCATTTTTGCTTTCTTTTTGTTCTGAAATCTGTCCAACCAAAATCTATTTATAAGTTCTGCAGACAATCAGCGCTGTTAACACCATTTTTTTCCCACAGCACTTTACCCGCAGTAATTATTTCCTCCTCCTCCTCTGAATTGTTCCTCCCTGGAGTCTTGTTTTCCTCCACCGAATCCACATTTATGCAACGTACCAGTAAAAACTGGCTGTATTATAAAGTGTT
The DNA here is from genome assembly GCF_949748355.1 of Melanostigma gelatinosum. NCBI lineage: Eukaryota > Metazoa > Chordata > Actinopteri > Perciformes > Zoarcidae > Melanostigma > Melanostigma gelatinosum. The sequence continues at coordinate 16,839,890 of NC_136637.1, read as the reverse complement.
GCATTACTTTCAAACTGAAATGGATTTCCAATTATTTTATTTTTGACATGAATCATAACGCAAAATACCAAATATGCAGTTCTTATTATTTTACTCGCAGTCACATCTCAGTCGCTGACAACTGCTTTTATGAGTTGTAAAGCTCCCACAATATGATTTAAATCGGCTTTCACTGATTTGATGATTTGAAGATATCTATGCTGGAGATCAAGGCTACTAATAGGTCTAGCATAGGTGTCTGTATATGCACTGAGGTTGGAGCACCTTTATATTGTTAGTGAAAATCATCACGTATTCACACCTTGAAGCTAAGATGAGCTAAAAACACCCCCCCCCCCCCCATCTCTGTCAGGCGGTTGAAGCATTGGCCTCACTCGCATCCTGTGAGAAGGGAAACTTGTGTTTGTGAGGATGGAGGGATGAAGGGATGGAGGAAGGAGAGGAGGGCGAGTTCTTGGCTTCTTTGTTTCCAGGCCTTGATGTGTGACCAGCAGCTCTCCTTCCCTCCTCCTTTCCTCCCTTCATACGCCATACTGCCCAGCTCCTCTCCCTCTTTTTCTCCTTCTCTTCTTCCGCTCTTTCCATCCTGCCGTACTTAGCCTTCTGCTTTCTTGTCCCTTCTTTCCTCCTCTCCTCTTTCCTTCTCCTCTTCTTCCTCTTCACCTCCTCCACCTCTCCTCCTCTCTGCCCACCCATACTGTCTCCACAGGGAGCTGCTTCACACTGAGAATGAATCAAAAGGCAAGGGAGAGAAATATCCTTTCAACATGCGTGCACGCACACACACACACACCCGCAGGCACGCACACACACACACTCACTCTCTCTCACACACACACACACACACACACACACAGACCAGAGGGCTGTGTGGGAATGAACCAAGGGGCCTCGCTCAAATCCCTGTCTCTAGGCAACCACCAAGGATATGCTGGGGGAACAGCATTAAAGTTGGAGAAAAACTAAGAAACACACTTCGCAAACGCACACAAATAGACACACATACTTTCAGATTCTATTTCTCTCAGTATTTGTAGAACCAATCTGAAATGTTGAGCAATAAGAGGGAAAACAAGCAAAAGGAGAAGTGAGTGAGTGATGCTTGTTGTGTTAGTGTGTAGAGAAATGATTAAGTGTCACACTGAGTGTTGACCTTCAGAGGTTTGACTCAGAACCACCGGTGATGCAGAGGTGAGCAAGAGCACAAGAATGTGTGTGTGTGTGTGCGAGTGTGTGTCTGAGAAGTTGTGTAAGCGGACAGCGCTACAATTTAATCGCAATAAATAGTCACTTGTGCTTGTTTTAGATGTGTTTGTGTGAACGTGCATGTTCATTTGTGTACAGAGTGTGTGTGTGTGAGTGTGTGTGTGTGTGGTGTGTGTGTGTCTGAGTGTGTCTGCCACCTCTGCAGCTGGCCCTCCATCAGCAGATTAATAAGCTTTGTTGCCACGCCGACCGGAACCTAGTGACAACCATCCAGCCCCAAGGCATCATGGGTAACGGACTGACTGGCCGCAAGCTGGCCCTGTTTTTACAGCTCTGTTTTGTCCCACACTGCGCTCCTGTGTGTGTGTGTGTGTGTGTGTGTATCATCGTTAATTGCTCCTCTCTTGCCACCCTTCTCAATGACATCACTGCAGTCACAGATGTTTTTTTCCCACTTCTCAGACCTCTGGACACACACACACACACACACACACACACATACAAGAGCTCAGGAAACACTTCCAGGCTTTTGACTCGCTTTCCCACTGTCTCTGTTTCGCTTTGTGTCTCTTTCTTCTTACCTTCCTCCTCTTAGTCTTTTCTTCGACTCTTTACTTTTAGTCCACTTCTGTCATATTGTGGAAATTAACACAGTTTTAAAAGAAAATATCTTATTTTATTGTTGTTGCACTGTAGTTTGTGTTATGGTCTGTGATACAAAGGAACATGCTAAATAAATTAGCTTCATGTATTTATTGTTTGACAAAAAAGTTTTATAAACACACCGTGTGTGTGTTTGTGTGTGTGTGTATGTTGGCGCTCCCCTCACCAACGAGCTTACACATTTGTTTTTCTTTTTTCAGTATTATATAGCCTGAAGAGGTACTCTTCTGATTTGGTATTATTTGACGTCTATAGAGTTAGGAGACTCACAGGAAACAGATAAAAGCAACAAAAAAACATATCAAAGTCACAGCAGCAGAGGCCAAGAGTCTTTAAGTTTCAGTCTCTAGCTAACCTTTACAAAAACCTGGAACCTACATTTCCCATAATGCAACTCAATAATCTATTTATTTAGAGCGACATGCCTCTGAAAGTAATCATCTTTCAAACACTTTCCTGTAATGAATGGTAAGCCACACACACACTGAGTTCACATTATATAACTGATTTTGTGTAGTAAACTCAACTTTATTTCTAAAATCGGCAGAATGCCCCTTTATTTTTTGGCAGATTTGTGTGTCAAAATGATCAGTCATCCTGAAACTGATCAATGATGTACTTGTTATCGACTTATATGACGTACATTTACCGTAGATCTTTCATATTACATGTATTAGGGAACAGTGTAATCAGACTTCAGTCTATACTTAAACTCCGTCTTACATCAAACTTTCTGTTACTTCTTTACATCTCTAACTTTGTTTTGTCACACATATTCCAGTCCTACAGGACAGTGTTGACGATTGTTGTGTGGACTCTGCGGCTCTGACCTTTGACCTCCCACACTGTTGGCTGATGCGTTGGCATTCTAGCGTTTCCAGGTTATTGTGCTGTTTCACCCATTGTGCGTCATTGTTGCTGCTGTGAGCAGTTTCTTCTGAATGAGATGTTTGGCGAAAGTGAGATCTGGAACGACTTTAAAGGTCAAGTCCAAGTCGCCACAAGGACATGCTGCGACGAATGTAGTTCAGTGAAACCATATCCATCTTTTTTTGTCAATATACTCACAAAACTAATAAAATACAAAGAATTATTTGGTCAGAATCGAAGAAAAAACAAATCTTTCTCCACCAGAATTACTTTTTCTCACTTATACTGGAAAAAGAATGCATTGGATGGAGTGTCCTCCATGAAGCTGAGAGCCTGGAGAAAGTACCATGAACTCCTCTGATCAACTCAACAGACTCGGTGTTCACTCGTAACTCGTAACCCCCTCTGTCTATCTACTCATCTCTCTCGCTCTCTCTCTTTCTCTTTCTCTCTCTCTCTCTCTCTCTCTCTCTCTCTCTCTCTCTCTCTGGCTATCACACGTGTTTGTTCATATCCCTTTCCCGTCATTTCTGTCCTCCCAACTACTTTCCCCTCTTCTTTTTCCTCTGTCACACTTTCTCTCTTTGTCACAAACTCTCACTCGCTCCACAGTTCCTCTACGCTCCATTGTGGGGCCATGAAGTTGCAGTGCCCCCTGGTGGCAGACTACCGCCACAGCAGAGCGTAACACACAGCCGGTCCTGCAGAAGTAGATGCAACTTCATCTTTCTATCAGTCGCTAAAGAAGCAGCTGATAGAACATTCTACGAAAACAAATATATATGGTCATCTGGGTATTACGTTTCTTGGAAACCAGGATCAGGTGTTTTTCCAGAAGGTCTTGGACTATGATAAAACCGGTATAACATCAGTAAGTAATAAGAAAGGTTATATGTGGATAATTTTACCGGACGCAGAGTATATGTCAGCATGTTGTGTTGTTTTGCATTGCACTACAGGGTGCAACCGTTGAGGACATATGAAATAAGGAAGGAAAAATAAGAATAATCGCCCTAAACTCTGGAACAACCGTCCCCTTCATATTAGGTTGTCATCCACTTTACCAACGTTTAAAAGCCGTTTAAAAACCTATTTATTTTCCCTGGTCTGTCAACGTTGACCTTAACTTGGCACTTTTGTGTGATTTGTGTCAGTTTGTCGTGATTTTAACGTCACTTACTTTTATTAATCCAGTCTTTTCGATTGTATGACTGCTTATCTATGTGCAACACTTTGGGCAACCTTTGTTGTATTTTAAAATGTGCTATACAAATACATTTTGATTGAGTGATATAAAAAAGGAAACATACAATCATAGCATCTGGCCATGGAAGCCTTCTGGCTTGAGCAATACAGGAAATTTCATGAAAATCATATTTTAAGATGACTCCAAAAACCGCTTTCATCTCTGGTGTGCAGGTGAAACCACATTAAAGCAACCGCACCAACAGAAAACACAACTTCTGTCTGACCACAAGAAGGTTTCCTGTCAGATCATTCCCCCCCACTTTTAATTTCTGGCACTTCTCCGAGCGGCTTCTGAAGTTAAATCAGTTCTCTCCTCGGGCGTAATAGAGACATGTGAAACCACTTGCAGAGCGGTTTTTGGCTCAGGTGTGATTTCCACAAACAGGCAAGATGACTGACATTGGCTGCCAGACAAGAGAACATTTCTCAGTCAGCACATTTGTGTTAAGGCTTCAGGAGAGACGAGAAGAGAACAAAATAGAAAAGAATAGAAGGTATCGGAGGAGGAAAAGAATGGATTAGAATCAAAGTAAAAGTTGAAAATCACTTGACATTTGGTCCGTGTTAAATTATCCATGACTGAATGCCGCAGACTGTGGGCCTCAGTGAAAGCTACTTTGTCTGACTGAGCTCTGTCTGTCTTAATGAAGCTAAAAGAGTCTTAAACAGCTTAACACAGTCTTCAGGTTTCTACCTGTGTAAGGCAATACAGTGAGTGTAATGATGCACAGAGCAATGCTGTGTGTGTGTGTGCGCGCAAGAGAGATAAACGTTGTATGTACTGTACACATGTGTGTGTGAGACGGTGCAGGCGAAAGCAGAGACGACATCAGGGTCCATATTAAAGGATAATTACAACTGAACAACAGGAGACTGTTCCCATGAAGAATTCTGGGGGATTATCACTGTTTATTGCTCCTTTACATTGTAGAGCTTTTATGTGTGTGTGTGTGTGTGTGTGTGTGTGTGTGTGTGTGTGTGTGTGTGTGTGTGTGTGTGTGTGTGTGTGTGTGTGTGTGTGTCATTCAAATGTCCTCTCACTAAACAGCTCACCACAGATGAGGGTTACTGTATCTTTGCATACTGATCTAAAACGTTAAGTCTTCATTAAATAGTCCACTTCTTGCTCCTCTGATCTTCCTCAATCATCACATACTCACAGTGAAGAAGATCAGTGGATTCTATCTGCAGCGATACTATTCCTACTTACAAGGAAAACAATCGGAAGGCGATCTTTCCCTGACTTTAGTGTTGTACCTCAGTGTCTCCATCAGATCAGAAAACACCCAAATGTGTCAATTTGTGTGTGTTTTGGAATGCACTTATTTTGTTGTTTTGACATTAGTCCTTGTTAACATTAAATGTCATGGAACACATCAGAAAAAGAGATGTGAAGTGACACTGAAGGAAACATTAAAGCAACAACAAAGCACTTTTCAAAGAATATATTCATGAAGGCCTTTTCTAAACCCAACGTTTATTATTGGTTGACAAGCTTCATAGAATCAGCTGCTCTAAGGATTCACCGATATAGTTTTGTGTGTTGTCTCTGGTCGTACCTCCTGCTCTCCTCTCTGCTCTATTGTCATGTAGGGTAAATCCTACAAATGTCATGTGAATGAATGCTTACATGCTTAGATATGAGTTGTCAGTCTAGCCAGTCAATGGTAACAAATCCAGACGACAAGCGTTTGTTGAACATTTTGTTCCAAAATCGAGTCACCAAACTTGCAACTGGATCACTGAGATTTTTAAATATCGGTCCCTCGATGTCACAGCTCAGTGAACTCTCCCTGGGAGACAAAGCCCGAGTCCCAGTCGAAAATTAGCGCATTTAGCTGTCAACGCTCAGCTCGCTTTACAATCCCAACCAGCATTCACACAGAGGGCCCTGGCCTCTTTTCTCTCCCTCCATCCATCCACCCCTCCACCGCCCAGCCCCAACCCTCGCTTGCTTGCTTTCTTTCTTTGAGTAGGAAAGGCGATCCCCTGTATAGCTCAGAGATCAAGACAGGAAGGTGTAAACTGCAGATAAATGTGATCAAGTGTCTCCGCTATCACAAGCCCTCACATCAGAGTGGCTGGCTGGCTGGATGGGTTTACCTCCACCCCCCCCCCCCCCCCTCCCTCCACGCCAACATGGATTAGCTGCCCCCTCTTTGTGCCTCTCCGTGGAAGCAGACAGGTAGAGGAGATGAGGAGATGTTCAGTCGTTTTGGACTTGCAGACCTTTCAGACCTGCTCTCCAGTAAAACGACACTGAGCGGCTATCATTAACCTTATATAGACCTGACCCTCTCAAAGATCATTTCACGGTCTGCTGCACAATTTCGGCAACACTCCAGAAACACCTCAGTTCAATGAACACCGATGGATAACATTCTATTCATTTGAAAAAAAAGGGGTATACATACAGTGGGATTTTAATTTGTAAACAGTTGTATGCTACATTTGGAGACTATGCTGATGAGAGACGAAATCAAAAGCATTAAGTTGCAAACCATAAAACCTAAACAATGAGTTCAAAAAACACTGAGATCACAGCTGAGAGGAGCTGCAGAGGTGATAATTATCCGTGGGTTCATTCCGATGAGCGGCCTCTTTTCACATTGCAGTGATCATTGTATTGATGGTTAAATTAGACATCAGAACAGTTTTAAGATAAGTACTCGTAAGGCTGGAGCTGAATATTTGACGATTTGGTTATTTGTTCATTGGATAGGTATTCGGTGTTAGATTTTGGTATTGTGATATTCATTTTTGTGTTTCTTCTAACCCTTAGGGATTACAAATATGCATAAAACACACCAAACCTTTTAGAAAATGCTTCTTATTCAATAATAAATATAACATACAAACAACAACACTGTAAAATAGCTGAATCCTTAAAAATGAAAGCCTTTAATTAAACCAAAAGACAAAGACTTTTGTCAGAGCACAACCCATACAGCGCTGAGCGGAAGCCTCCGCAGGCTGCATTACACACAGGCATGTAGCCGGGCACCACTGGAGAGGAGGTGGGTAATGTGCGGAGACATCAGCCTCAAAATGCTGCCGTTTCAGGAGAGAGGGCATGCAAACGTGACTTTAAGGTACTTCTACACACAGAGGGATGAGGAGAGGAGACGGTCGTAAAAACAGCCCTGGTGGACTCATTTAAACACAACTCATTAAAACACAACATACTAACCAAGACGTTGAAGCGCTCCTCCGGTCTCAGTGTTGCTGCAGGTTGAGTCCCACCAGGTTGAGTTAGTTTTGTCACAATATTGTAAAATAAAGTTGTATAAAGTATTTTTGGAGAGAGCTGCTCAAATCTGATGATGCCTCAAGTGATGTCACTTGAGTCAGCTTCGGTTTTGACAAAAGTTGGATGTGCCAGGAAAACCTCTGAAAGTGGCATCCTGATCCGATCCAGAACCACCTCAGCTTTCCCCTCTCCACATGAAGGAGCAGCGGTTCTAAGAACTCTACTTCTTCTCCGAATTCCCTCCAGATGTCTGAGCTCCTCACCTTATCTCTAAAGGCTGAGCCCAGCAATCCCACAAAGAAAGGTTGTGTTCTGCTACAATCCTATTCTTTCAGTCACTACCCAAGATCGTGACCACAGGTGAGGGTTGGAACGTAGCTGGGCAGGTAAATTGAGAGCTCTACCTTCTGACTCAGCTCCTTCTTCACCACAATGGTCTGGTACAAGGCCCCCATAACTGCTGACGCCACACCATCATCTGCAAAGAGCAGAGACGCAATTCTGACAACAACTCCTGGCACAATGGAGGCTTTGCTGGCTCGGGATGGCCCAATCGGATTTCAGGTTCCTCTTCTCACCAATATCACTGATGCTCAGTAGATTGGTGCCAACGATGTTCTCGTTGTTCTCGAGAGCCCTCCTGTCCTGTGCCGTACACATCCCATGCCAGTTTGTAATGTTTCCAGTCAGGAACAGAATAATAGATGCTTTCTACGCATGTACTTTGACATTTTCACAGTGCCAATGACAAACTGCCCAAGAAAGGAGAAAAAAGGTGATAACATGCACAGAATAAGCTTGAACTGACTTCATGCAACAGGTGAATGGTTTAGGTATTGTTGTGTTTTGTTATCTGACCCTTCCAACAAAATCTGCACCGTTCTACCAATAAATACGTGACAAAGTAATAAATAAGCTGAAAGGCCGGTAGCGTGCAAAAACATATGGACTCTGTTGTCCACCAATTTACTTCTTTCAGAGGTATGAATGTACGTCTGAGTGTAAACTGCACTGTTGACACCCCTTTTATTCCACTTTCCAGTCTTCACTCCATCTCTCTCGCTCTCCTTCTCGACAGTTCATGTGTCTGATAAAACTATTTATCCCTCCAAGGACATTTTTCCCATCCGAGCTTCCATCCAGTGAAATTACACACTCAACACACAATGGAGTCTGTTCCAATCGTCTCAGCACAGAGAGACCCAGAACCCACATCTGCTCCCGAATACCCCAGACAATAAACAATTCACTCCTCGTGTTCAAATCTAATTTTTCGGACAAAGACTTGACAATAAAAAGAAATAAATTACGCCGCCGCTGAAGGGACCGCCTTAGCCATCCTGGTGACATAGGGAAAAGTTTTTCTCTGAGTTTTTCCGCGGCAAGCAGATTCCTCTGAGCTAGCCATTATCTCAGTGAGGAAGTTAATTAAAGTGGCCCAGTCTGAATCAATGGGGGAATTTGCTGCCGTGCGACGGACAGACCGACGGACTAACGGGAAGAGCGGAGTGATGGCCATGACACCGCTTCAGAAGAGAAGATTAGCCCAGAGACAAAACTCTGGGCTCTGATCAGTGCGGCTCTCCTCCTGGATTACTCCTCCTACCCCTCCCTCTTCTCCTTTCTTTTTCTATCTCCCCCTTTCTATCCATCCACCCACGCCTCCCCCATCCTCCATCCCTAAAAGAACTTCAGGGGGTTTGTCTTCAAAGCTCGTCCCCTCCTTCCATCCCTGTAATTCCTCACATCATTACCAAGTTTCCAAAACTTAATTTTAGTAATTACACATGCAATTAATTAATAAATGTGCTGTCATTACAGCCCCTTGTGTGATCTGAGCCCCATGAATGGGAGGTTGAAATAAAGTGGTCAAATGAACTGGGAGGGCTTCAGAGAGAGGCAGAGGGAGGGATAGAGGGAATGAGATTGTTATTAAGGGATTGCAGAGTTAATCGGTAGAGGGGCTGCTGCTCTATCAGAGGCAGAAGTCTGCAGGGAGTGTGAACGAGAGACAGACTGAGAAAGAGATAGGGGACAGACAGAGAGTGAGAGCGGGGCAGCGAGAAATGTAGAGGCAGAGACAGAAGAAAGACAGGATGATGAGGACTGAGAGGGAAGAAATAAACTGAGAAACATGGACAAAAGAAAACTGAAAGAGAAAAAGAGAAACAAAAGACAATCGGGGGAAAGGAAAGAGGAAGGGGGTGGGGCTCTATGGAGCATGCTCAGTTCAGTCAGCCGGATTATTAATGAGATCAGGGAGTTCTCCGGTCACTATCGTTGCATGAGCAGCAATGCAACGCCATGAGACACACGTACGAGTAACACACTCTCAAAAAATGCAGGACTGTATTTTTTTCTCCTTCTTCATTGATATGACGGAGCAGTTTCCTGGGATCTGATATGAATTTTCAGTGTGGAAACACAGACAAACAGAGTGCTGACTCATTTATCGCTCCAGTGTGTTGACGGGAATCACACCTGATATGAGGAACGGGATCAAATTACAGACGTGTGTGTGTGTGTGTGTGTTTGTTTTGGTTGGATATCAGATGTACAATATGAGAGCAAAGTCCATCAGCCAATATTCCAGCTTCACCAAGCTTCACAGAACAGAGGCTGTGATGGAGGATGCTTAGTCATGTGACGGGGCTCATGAAAACCTTTGACCTTTTAGAACCGGGCTGTCACGAACTTTCCAGTGCAGCCAGTTTGACATTTGCCAAAAGACAGTTACAAGTAGATCCATGTGTGGCTGAGGCGAGTGTCAATACCGTCAATTTCTATGTTGGTCTATTCTGTACACTCATCTGTTCATCCTGGGAGACGGATCCCTCCTCAGTTGCTCTTCTCGAGGTTTCCAGAGATTTTAAAGCCCTGTGAGGCAAATTATTGTTTCGGGATATAAAGCTTGTTTATGTAGCTTTTCTGTGTGAAAATAAATTATTACCGTATTCATTTTGTGATATGACATCATTGGAATTCTTCACAGAAAAGTCCAACAAAATTACTTGAACAGAAACAAAACTTGGTTGTAGGAGACTCAATAGCACCAACATCATCAATGCAATACAATTGCCATCTTTCCTGTGATCACATTTGTTTACCATATAGTCACACACGGGCTGCTATATTAATTTGACGTGTGCATTTTTCCAGTAAATAACATTTCAACTTCATCTTTAACTTTAGTATTCCCGAAGGTGAGATTTGTCATGCAGCTATGGTGAAACACACACTGACTTGAACGTACTTGGAAACATACAAATATGTCACGGTATGTTTAAAATCAATGACCAAATAGCGGCAAAACTAATACAAAACCTGGAGTACATTTAGCCAGGTTAAAACATTATCATCATAATCTCCCACCAATTGTTGTATTGATGATCCATCAGCTGACTCTTTTAACAGTTTGAACTCCAGAGTCATACAGAAGATGGAGCAGATACTCTTAGGGCTTGGAAATCCCTCTCTTGTGAAAATGACGTGTTGAAAAGGAAACCTACTGGAGGAGACAACATTATTTTGATTGTGATCATTCTAAATTCTTCATAAGACAGTAAAAGGTGACGGAAGAGTGAAAAAATTCAGTACAAAGTGTTCAGAGTCTTATTGAAACCTCTCATGTTGAATGAGGAAAAGAGGAAAAACAAGATTATGAACTGAAGAGAAACCAAATGACTCTGTCGCGCTCTCGGCTTCTCTAATCCGCTCTGAGTGCAGGCTGCTTGGCTGGGATGAATTAAAGATGAGGGTTAAAACAACACAGCTTCCAGGGTTAAGAGGAGAGGAGAGGGGGAAGAAAGTTTATACTCATTGTTTGTCACTTTTAAAAAAAAGTTTTTGTCAGAGAAGACCTATCATAAATTAGTCTCTGGACTGTCATGAATCAGTGTGTTTGCCAGCTCAGGATATTCATCTTAACTCACTGAAATACAGTATGTCTCTTTGCTTTCCTCTGACAGAGAGTGTGTTTACCTCTGTCAGAACTGCCAGTGTGCCTGGGTATGGGCCGCACTCTGCCAATTCCATCCCAACACGCCCGCCTGTCAAAACAACAACTCTCCCTCTTTTTTCTCTTTTTTAAAAAAAAGAAGAGAAAAAAGGGTAATTCCATGAATTAAAATGCTTAAATGACAGTCAATCAGGCTTGTAATTCCGCCTGGTATAATTAGAGGCTGGGAAAACTAATTACAGCGAGGAACCTAACTCTCCTCTCGCTCCCGCTCCTCTCGCTACTACAGCAACCCTCATCACCGAGATCAGGTGACAGCTATCAAACTCGTTAGGCCGCCACGCACCGCCGAACACACACACACACACACACACACACACACACACACACACACACACACACACACACACACACACACACTGTGTGGTTGAGCGAGCAGTTAGGCCAAAAAGAGATGGCAATGAGGAGGAGGAAGATGAAAAAAAATAGCAGTGAGTAATCAAGAAAGAGTGGCGACAACAACAGGTTGTGTTCTTAATCAGCAGCACAGAGAGGGAAGGGTGTACAGGGAAGAGGTAAAACAGATAAAAAAAGAGAGGAAGAGAGCAGGAGCGATAAAGAGCGGTGCATGGAGAGGGAGGGAGACAGTGAGAGCATATAGACTGAAATGTCAACTACTTTGCATCAGGTTGCTCTCTACTTGATTACTGCTGGGAAAAGCTGCTTGCAGTAAAAAAAAATAAGAAAAAAGAAAAGTTTCTGATTAAGCCCACGACCTCCTTACAATTTTACCCATCTGAATGACACAGCCATCTGATAATTCGTATGGCTATAATTAACTGCTTAAACTGCAGAAGAACTTCATTTTACCTAAGGTCCTGGAGCACCAAACAGTTGCTGCTGTAGGCTGACAAATGTATCAAAACGGTAGTACTTACTGTAATAATGTAGTGCCAAATGAGTAATAGGTATTGAAATACCAAATAAAGTAAAACTATTGTGTGAAGTATCGCAGAGCATAAATGGAGGTTTTCGTAATGGCTATTTCAGAGGGTGATTAACAATCTTTCAAATAAGTAGGAATCATCATTTTCACTTTTCAGGAGCACTATCAATTGATTTTTTTCCAGAATTATTTCCCCTTTGCACCCACAGCTTGTGCAACATGGTGCTCCTTGTAAATGTCATTTTAAAGCAATCGTAAAGAAAACAATATTTGTATTATTTTCTGTTTTTGATTTTCACCCACGTTTTTATATTATTTTGAATCTGCTTTCCACCCGTCAAAGCAGATACACTTGTTGTAAAACTTAAAATAAAGAGCCCTTGCAATGTTAATGACGACAACTAGTAGTCAAATTAGGTTGACCATGTTGCTCTTCCACAGTTTCTGTTCATGAATTAGGCAGATTTGAACTGCCTTTTGTGTAGTTTACAGATATTATGTTTACTACACTTCCCAGGATGCCTTTGTGCCTTTTGGCTCAGAGCTGCAGTAAACTGACTCCTGCTGCTGGCTGGTCAGTTAGCACAAGCCTGTTGCGTTAAGCGCTCTGTAACATTTAGCCCCTTTTACTTCCCCACCATGACACAGTAATGACCGGGTATCACCGTGAAGACAAACTCATTACACCGAAACCAATTGTCCAAAACCAGGTTTCCTAAACTACAGGTCGATCCCAAAACAGGCCCCGGGGCCTGATTCCGGGTTGGTTTCCTCGTGAGGAGAGTAACAGAACACCTTGACGACTTCCCATGCCAGAAGCTGTTTTCCCACATTGCTATGTGTGGTAAAATCGTCAATTATACTTCAGATTAATTAAATGCATCAATTTGCCGGTGTTTAAGTTTAAACCTGGAGAATAAAACATTATTTGTTGTGGCATTTACAGCCAAATGCTCACACAAACACAAAAGAGCACCGATGCACCATGTGGGCTGACATCATTAGAGCTCTGACACATCCTCAGAGAGTTGTTTAATCCTGTTTATTCACCTGGTAACCCTCCATGTGACGTTGGCTCTCCGGTGAGAAACTGGCTAAATGTCACTGCACGTCTCCTCCAAACCATGTTGTGAAGGTGGGTGGGGGACCTGTTTCCAAGGCGACCGGGGTCTCATTTTTCGCCGGCGGCCCATTCCCAACCTGTTACCAAATGAGCCGGAGCAGCACCACCGAAGCTTCAAAGAGCAGCCGCCTCGAAGCCGCCACGGGGGCCGCTAATGTCAGGGAACCCAATACTGCAGCGAGAGCTGGAAGATTTCAGCTAAAGCTACACACACAGATGGAAACACAGACAAGTTGTTTCGTGCTTGATTTAGTCAAATACAGACGTAAATTCTGTCCTCTTCAGATCGGTTTCTCTCTTTTTCTACTTTCTATCTTCTATCTGACCGGTTTATTCTCGTGAACTTCAACTTCAGCTGATGGAAGCGCGCATAATTCCCATTTGACTTTCTGGGACTTTTCAAAAGTTTGCGTAAAATTCACTTGATGGTTGCAGAGAAACATTCCAGTAACAAGTCTCCTCCTCACTCCTTCTCCGGCCGTCTGCATTTCTTGCCTTCTTACCCCCTCGCTCTCATTTTCCTTCGTGCCTGGAGGTCGCAGAGCTTCAAAGTTTATTTCCCTCCATGGTAACTTCTGGATGGATGCTTGAAATGGAGAGAGGAAAGGAGTGAGAAGAGAAGAAGAGAGAAAAATATAGTAGCAAAGAGCACCCTAAAAAAAAGTCAGGTGTTGACAATCATTTTCATTTGGTTCCAACTAAAACTTTGTAACTAAAATAAACTGTTCTACTTTTTGATGCTGTACATTGAATAAACATACATATTATTGTGTGTAATTGTGACAGGATATCTTTTTGTGTATTGTAGTTAAAGAGAGCTTTTCGCATTGTATTTTAATGGCATTTATTGACGGCCGGCATAAGATTGTGTGTGTGTAATATGTATTAAAAATATTAGCTCATTACATGAACATCATTCATAAACATGTCACTGCTTTTTTAACAGTGTGAGCCCACATTGTTGTTGTGTGTGTGTTTGATCGCCCCTTCCCTATCTCCCATATGTGCTGTTCTGGAGAAATTTACAGTCGGCTTGGCTTTTCTAGGGAGTGTTGTGCGTGTGTGTGTGTGTGTGTGTAGGTGTGTGTGTGTGTGTGTTCAGTTAAACAGCAGCTGGTAAATAGAGGAGTCTCCTGTTCCCCTCTCTCCCCTTCCCACAGCTCTGTTTCATAACAGATTTCAGGGGTTTTGGTTAAGCGCTATGCAGGAGCATCAGGCTTGATCAAATTTGGGAGGGCTGCAAAATTGCTTTCCCCACCTCCCGCAGGAAAAAGACACACTTCCAGCCTCCATTCATCCCCGCGTGTCCCTGTGGACGTCTTCTCATTCCCTCAACCTGGCCTGGATGAGTCTGTTCATCTGCTGCCCACGTATCCACCTCGCTGTCTGTCGATCCATCTCTCTGTCTGTCCGTCCGGGCCTGTGTTCTCTCACCAGGGTTTGATTTCAGCCTGAATCGACGCCCTGTAAGACGAGTCGAAGCCAGCGGCTCCACGGAGGCTCCAGGGAGGGTAGAGGGGGAGCGCGGCCAGGTTTCATCCCGGGGAGGGTGCAGTGTTTTGGGGTTAGGAGTGGCCCGGGGGGCCCCTGGGTGCGATGGAGGGACGGATGGGTGGATCCACTGACTGATGACTGTGTTTCCCCTGAGGCAGAAAGACATAGATCACAGCAGGTAGAGCGAGTGAGAGCGAGATCCCGGTGTAGAGTTAACTAGTTCATGCTTAACACACTTTTCTAGAGAGACTTTGACCCAGAACTTATTGTCCTACACTATTTTTGTATTTTCTGTTTGGGGCTGTTTGTCAAGGTTTGAATCTTAATGCAACAGCATACAATAGTAGGCTTCCAACTTAATGGCAAAAGTTTGAGGAATGCTGTTTTTAATGTCCCAGCTGTTTAAGCAAATGCCCCAAAACAACATTAGTTTACATTCAAGTGACAAAGCCCTCAGTTATGCAGTTATACGAAGCAGGATTCCTGTCCAACGACGAATAGTGTAACCGTACTATAGAGCCACAGAGTCTGCAGAGGGGGGCTGGGGGGCAACAAAACATCAGACTTTGACGTAGGAGATGGTTGCTTTCAAATCGTTTAGTACAGACAGTCAGCGTTGGTTCCTTTTCACGATTGTTCCCGAACATTAAGCAGCTATTTTTTAACCAAATCATGATCGTTGAATGAACAAATAAATAATAAACTGTGTCAGTTTCATTTTTGCAACAGGTGTTTGTGGCGTCTTTGGAAGGCACTGACAAACGATGGTGTTCTCCATATTGGAGCGTCAGATTACAGAAGAGACCAATTGTTTTTCACAATGTATTTCCTCAGTTGTGTTTTGGAGTTTTTACAAACGTAATAAACATGCAGGTGCATATATGAAACTTGACCTCTGCAGTGAACACATCTTAAGCAAGAGGAGCAGCCCGGGGGGGAGAGGGGGGGGGGGATCATGGACTTCAGCATCTTGCTCAAGGACACGTCGACATGCAGACAGTAGGAGCCGGGGATCGAACTGCCAACCATGTGGTTAAAGGACGGCCCGCTCTTTTCACTGAGCCATCCCATCGTTGTGATTTTTTTTAAATTTGATGCTGAAGACCATGGCGGGTCTAATATACCGGAGCCCTCCTGTCGTCAACCCCGTCCGACACCTTTGGGACGAACTGGAAGGCCTTATTATCGACCTCACCGATGCTGAGGTGGCTGAATGAGAGCAGGCCTCTGTAGCCAGGTTCCAAAAATGTTGTGTACACTTTCCCAGAAGAGTCGAGGCCGCGGTGTTGGAATGAGATGTCCAACAAACACATTCTTCTGAGTATCCACATACTTTCGGCCTCATAATGCATGTGTTGGCTGCCGCGTTCCCTCTTAGGTCCCTATAGGACTATGCTGCTATGGATACCAGAGATGAATTAGCCCTCGCATGTCTTTTAATCCGGGCTACATCATAATAGCCGCTATAGGTCTGGTTGGATTAACTCAATTACAACTAACTATTATTACAGGACACTGTTACCACTCATCATCTCTCTCATTCTCTCTGCCTTCCTGACAGTTTATTGTCCTGTATAATAAGTGGCACTAACATACCACGCTCCAAATATAGATTCCGTTTCCGCCTTGAGAGGGCTGTTTCATTAAGATGAGCGGTGGGAAGTGCATTTGGGTGTAATCCTACTTGTCAAATTAACATCAAAGAATTGGCATGAAGAGACGGAGAGGAAGAACAACTCAGAGGGAGAGAACTATTTCCTGTAATTGACAGCTCATCGAACAAAGAAGTAGAGTCGTAAATTAAAACGTAAATCTGTGACTTCCTTGGTCTTTATGATGTTGCCGTTGGCACAAATTTGATTTGGATGCATTTTTGCGCTACTGCACTTCCGGATGTTGCCTTTTATCTTGGATGTTTTTTTTAGTCGGCTTACCTGAGTTGCTATCGCTACTCATCAACACAGTTCCAAGCCAAGTGTGGGTGCAACTCTTCTGGCTCAATATGACTCTTGTGATTGTTTTGTTTTATTAGTTCTATTCCGTTGCTCCATTGTTGGCTGTCTGGCTTAAGACCTGTTGTTCCTGTACGCTGATTATGGGGTTGTCTGACTATGAATGTGTCATGAGCGCCGATCTCTTTGATGAATATCTGAGGGCTGAAAACACTTTAAAAAAGGTGCAAATGAATCCGGCCATAATGCTTCCAAATATGACTTTGTCAGTAAAATCTGGCAAATTCAGATGGAATATACTGCAGCTAAGTGGACATGACAAGTGTGAACGGAGCCTTGATGATCAGGATCAGTCAAGATTTATGATCAAATCAGTGTAAGACAAATTGTAAGTGATTTATGTTAACTCATATCTAATAAGAGAATGTAGTGTGAAAGCTTTTACCCAGCTCTCTGATGTGATCCAACCTCATTTTTCAATTATACTGACACTGAGTGACAGCCTCACTTTGTCACAGAGGGAACAGCATTAGCCTAAGGCCTGTGTGTGTGTGTGTGTGTGTGTGTGTGTGTGTGTGTGTGTGTGTGTGTGTGTGTGCGCGCGCGCGCGTGCGTGCGTGCGCGTGTGTGGGGAGGGGGGGGGGTGGCTTCAGCTTTGAAGCAGTTTCAGGTGCCAGGTAGGTAGACAGGCAGCCCTCAGCCTATAGCTTGTGGTACTCTCCCTGTGTGTGTGTGTGTGTGTGTGTGTGTGTGTGTGTGTGTGTGTGTGTGTGTGTGTGTGTGTGTGTGTGTGTGTGTGTGTGTGTGTGTGTGTGTGTGTGTGTGTGTGTGTGTGTGTGTGTGTGTGTGTGTGTGTGTGTGTTCGGTCTCCGGTCTCCGGGGAGGTCTCTGGTGGTCACACAGCTCTGTCTAATACATGAAGGATGGTTTCCCGCTACACTTTCTTTACCTTTCTCTTCTCCCTGGTGCCCTATTTTTCTCTCTTTCTATCTGTTTCTTCTCCTTTCTTAACTCTCCCTTCACCCCTCCCTTCCCCTCCTTCTCTTGTTCTCTCCTCCCATTTCCTCCTTTCTGGCCTTTAGTTCTCGCTACTTTCACATACAGCATCCTATAATCAAGACACTTGTGTATGATGCAGTTTTTGCATACTTGTTCCCATGGCATTGCCTTCAGATTGCAAAAACATTATTCTGAAATGTTTTAGTTGTGTTTTTAAAGGGTTCCCACACTCAATGTTTGTTGGAAAAGTCAGTGCATCAGCATGCACCAATTCGTAATTGGAAAGCCTGCCAGCTTGAAAAGTTGTTCACTTTTTGGCATTTCAAACAAACACAACCTCTTCTGTACACAACTAAGAAATACTATCACGCCCTGGTTGGGACTAGCTGAATTTAAACATTAAAAAAAGAACAGTGTATACTATTAAGACACATTGGTGCTAAACATGCTTTGCCTTGCAAATAAAACATTATTTAAATTAGAGCCTTACTGGAGTCTTCACATGTGTTTCTGTTAAGTAAATCAGTGAAGTCACTTTGTTTTTCTCACACAGTTGACTAACCCCCGTTGCATTCCTTCAGAATCAAATAAAATGCCCAAAAGCATCAGAAACTTTGCACAGCTTATTTCATGAACAGATCATTTCAACATGTGTGTGTTCACAACAGATGGCTGGATCAAACACTGACCTATAATATTACAAACAGTTATAAGCCAACTAATGAGGGGATACCTGGATGTTGATGTTCCTGGTGACAGGGAAAACCGTTACAGCTGAATAATGCAAAAGGGAGTTTTTCTGGTACTGGCCTGACAACTGTCACCTCTCACAGCTGTCTGCCTGGCTCCCTCTGATCATATAGATGGATGAAGACAGTCATGCATAACACTGAACACGTATTACTTGCATAAACTATGAGAGGACACAGAGTTACAGTTTGGCAACGACATAGTAATATCATTGCTTTCTACAAAAAAAAGGATCTTTATTTCCCTTCTGCCAGCTGTGGGTTCAGATTTTACTCTAAAATAGCGTTTCACTAAAATTAATTTTACAGTGACCAACACTGGGAAAAGTCTGAATTTACTTAATAGAAAAATACTTTATTTTACTGCAGTCAGAAATATATTTTTATTTCAAATAATCCCTCTATTTTTATATAGGGTTCTGGCTTTGGCTGTCAAAAACTGCCCATATGTGTAAATGGATTTTACATTAAAGACCAGTGTTTAGGATTTAGTGGCATCTAGCGGTGAGGTGCAACCAACTGAATACCTCTCTGCTCACCCGTTCCTTTCCAAGCGCGTCGGAGAACTACGGTGGCCTGCAGGTAGCGTGAAAACGGAACGAAGCGAGCCAATGTTTAGTTTTCGTTTGTTTCGAGCTACTGTAGAAACATGACGCTCCCTATGTAGATATGAAGGGTTCATGCCAAGTGAATTATGATTCTTAGTTTCGAGTGATTATACACTGATGAAAACGTAGTTATGAATATTATATTCCATTTAAATGTTCCCTAAATACTACACACTTAAAGTATGTTAAAAAAGTTAAAAGCCTTGGATAATTGTAATGATGATAATAATTACTTTCAGAAATAGGTTTCACTTCTTGGGGGTCTTGTCTCAGTTGCTTATATGTTATTATCATTGCTTATAAAATATGCATATCGGTCTGTAAATGAAAATTAGGGAGAGTTTTATTTACAACTTCTCTGTAATTTCTTGTAAAATAAGAAAGATAATTGAGAAAGAAAATATGCTTCAATTGGTTTAGGCCTTGAGCTATATGTCACACTTGCAAGCTGTGAGGAGGTTAATGAGACAGGTAGCAGGTTGTCGACACATAGACACACACAGGGGCAGACACCCTGAGGCATGTTGGCGAGTGGATGGAAGGTATAGTCATTACTGCACCATATGGAGAATGATAGTTAAAGTTAGAATCAGACGTATCTCCTGATCTTTTTTTACTCCTCCCGTCTGCCTCTTTTTATCGCTTGTTTCAGTCTCCCCCTCAGTCATGTCTCTTGTTCATCCTGACAGCCTTAAAACGGTATCTCTGTCATAGTTTTGTGGCTTTTGATAATACAATGACTTCTTAATGTCACGGTTGTGGATCACATTTTACCATTGACAGTTGTTTGAAAGATGTGTTAGCTATGTCATACATAAGGTGTGTAATGTTTAATATCAATCCCATCCTCCGTCATCCGGTAAAGGAATATACCATAAGTTTTCAACTTCTCTATTACGACGCACTGCTGATTATTTGCTTTAATACAGATAAAGAATGTTGGAAAAGTTCATATTGTCCATCTCTGAATTCCCACATTTATGTAACTCTTCTCTCAGGAACATAATGTATTCAAGCCACAGCAGTCAGGATTTAGACCTGACCATAGTGCAACAACTACTGCAATTGCTATTGTGGATGACGTTATTAAATCGCTTGATAAAAAGCAACGCTGTGCTGCACATTTTGTGGATGCATCCAAGGCTTTTGGTGGTGATGATCACAACATAAGCTGCTTTCTGTGTTTGTTCTTAGAGCTGGTTCAAATCAAGTCCCCACATGGTTGATGAAGGTGTCCCTCAAGGATCAATATTGGGCCCCCTGCTATTTACTCTGTACTCTCTCTTTATTTTCCAACTTGTCCAACAAGGGCCTTGTCTGATTGTGTGATGTCTCTTTGGCCATGCAGACACTTGCGTCCCTCGCGGATGTGGTAAGCATAAATCACACTTTACTTCTGGAATGAACTGTAAAACAGCTTGAAGTTAGAAACATTCATTTCTTTGACGGACTTTCAAGTTGCTGTCTTGTAGGATTATGTGCTGCTCTTCATTTCGTGCGCAACGGCTCTAACATAGAAGGTTCATAATTTGTCTAGATAGTAAATCCAACTTCCTGTGATAATTTGATATTTCTTTCTTCAATATAGTCTTAGATGACCCATTTGGAGGGCTATTCAGATTACAGCATCATCTGCTTCAAGCTTTTTCCCCTCATCTCTTCCTCTTCGTGGTACAAAGATGACAGCCAAGTGTGTCGTGGTAGATTCACAGTCTCCTCTTTCCTCCTCCTCCTCCTCCTCCTCCTGTATGTCATGTTGGTGTGTAATAAACCTCCTCTCGGCGCCTCCATCTCACTCCTGCGGCTCTGTCAGTGTTTGTTGCTATGAATGGGATTTAGTGTCACACACAGAGACCCAAGGCTTCTTAAAGCATGTTCTCACACACCCCTGTCCCTCCCTAACCACTCTGCATGCATGTGTTTGTGTGTGTGTGTCAGGTAGGTTAATGCAGCCCTGTCATCAAAAGCCTTATCACTGTTTGACAGGATCCAGTGCTCCACCTCAGTGTCAACTGAACACACAGGCATGCACACATACACTTAAAACACCATGACTTATTTCTTGGCACCTTGTTAACATTTCCCTGTAAGTTAAAGTCATGACAAACACAAACTTTATTTGGTTACTTGTCAGACATGTCTGTGTGTGTGTGTCAGTGCGAGGAAAATGAATACCCAAAATCTTTCCATGACTGAGTTGTCATCCTTCTACCTCAAAAGCAGGGTTGACTTTCAACACAGCCTTGAGTGCAGTTTTGGATCTTATGGAGCTTTTATGTACTTAACTTCCCTGAAAATGTGCACACAACTGATTTTACAGTGTGGACTGGACTGTAATTATTGATATTTATATATATATATATATTAGGGGTGTAACGGTTCACAAAATTCACGGTTGGGTTCGGTACGATACAGTGGAGCCACGGTTCGGTACGTTCCGGTACAGTAGAAAACTATAAATGCCAGAGAAATGTACTTTATTTTAAAATATATTTATTCATTACAACTAACATCATGAAGTTATTCTTTGACTTTGAACAATGATGGAACTATACCTGAGTGACCCATCTTCTGGGGTGTCTTCTTAGCAACACATAAGCATAAAAAACAAAAACTGCTCCTTAATGTTATGTAGTATTGTTACTTACATCTTGCTTACATCTTGTATTGTTACTTACATCTTGCAAAAGAGATTTTTAATCTCAATGGGACTACCTGGTTCAATAAATAATTTTTAATTTTTATTTTTTTATTTTTTTTATTCAAACGTATTCGGTTCGTCATGCGTACCGAACCGTGAGCCTCGTACCGAACGGTTCAATACGAATACGTGTATCGTTGCATACGCGTATCGTTGCACCCCTAGTATTCATAAAAATGTGTCTTGCTTAATCTGCTGTGTAATAAGGAACTCTTTGGTCCGTCTTCTGTTCCACGCTCACTGCCAGAGGACCCTGTTTTCTTTCTACTGTTCTCTTGTCACAGTAAATCACAATAACTTTATGCGTCAACACTTTAGATTACCGATACATACATGTCGGAACAACATGGGAAGTTTGAGAATAAGGGGGTAACAATCTGGGAATGTGGTTAATTTATAGTGCAGGGATTTATTTTGAACTGCTGAGTATCTACAGTATGCTCATTACTGAGCAACAAAACTAGAAATTTAGCTTTATTTTGGAACTTTAAAACAATGAGCTCAAATAACATTCAGATATTAGCAAACTAATGCTTATTTATGTATCCAGCAGACACCTAACAAAAAAAAAACATTTCATTGGATTTGTTGTTTCCACCCATCCTACAAATGTACATCCAATTTTCCAGCCTTATTTTATTTCTTTTTTTGGTCTCCACCAACTCTTGGGAAAGATATGTAGGTCACTGGTATCGCTCCACCAACCATTTGTTTACTTTGGTTGTAAGCCATTTCCTGCTGGGCTTATGGGTAGTGTAATCAGCTTACCTGAAGTGATTGAAAACTCTGTACACCTGCAGGTTTAGATGTTGATTATCAGTGGGTTTGGCACTGACTTCCTATATTACAGCAAGTCACCTGATTCAGTGTTAATATCAAAATGATTGCCTATTGGACATAATTTTGATAGGACATGGGAATTTTGCCAGGTCGTATTTTGAATAACTCGGGAGGCAATAATATAATGTATTTTTTAAATATATATCTAAAAAAGATATATATTGTTTTGTACATTTGTTGGGGACTGTTTTCAGCTGTAGATTAGCTAGTAGTGCTCGTAGTAATAGTAGATTAGCACCACATGTTTTTACTTAGAAATGTGTACCACCTTCCAATCTCTCCGGGTAATGAGCATCACTATTACAACATTTAACCATAACTATTTCAAAACCCACAAAGCCAGTCTGAAAATAAAGGAAATATGAAACGAGACTCTATTGAGATGCGATTTTTCTGAAAACGTTTACCCTTTCCTCGGTCACAACAAAGTAAACTATTTTCTTTCAAGACTGCACGTCTCCTTGTGATTCCCTCACTTCCACCTTTGATACGACAGGGCCAGTGTTTTCAGCATGTCTTCAACACATCACCTATCTGTTAACCGTTATCTGGAACATGAGGATTATTGTAGACACTCATTTGACGAGCAGGGTAATCTGTTTTACCCTGCGCCTACAGGGGTTCCCACTTAACAATATCCAACCTTAATGATAACATTAATGTATAAAAAGACGAGTCAAGCAGAACAATTAGAGTCAAGCAGACGCCGAGTGTTTGGCAGCTTATCGCAGTGCTGCTACAGTCAAAGACAATTGGTATTATCTATAAAACAACTTATCACACAGACTATCAACTTATAGAGGAGACGAGGCTGCACACACAGACATGCACAAACACTTTTATACACACACAGTTTTATCTGGGAGGTCAAACCTATTATTAACCCCAGCGGTCCGAGTGTTAAACTCTTCCTTCTGAGGCACAAAAGATCCTCCTGAAGAGAATAACAATCACACAACGACTGAAGAGGGAGCCTGATGGCTTCTTAAAAAGACAGAAAGCCACATGAAAAAGATAAATAAGCTGTGGTTGCCTCCTTCCTTCCTCCCTCCTACTCCCTGTGTGCACGCCCTGAGGCTCATGGGTAAAGCCTCGGTATCAGGTGAAGCCTGATTCGGAGTTAGCACCATTCCTATTGTTAAAGGCCTTTTATGTGTCATATTAGTTACAGAGAGACAAAGGTAGGATCGAACCAGCGGAAACCAGGTACAGCTAGAGAGAGGGAAGGAAGGAAAGACTCAGAGAAGGAGAGCGAGAGAGAGAGAGAGAGAGAGCAGAAGCAGTCATGTTAATATCAAGTTATTTTTCCATTGAGGTCAGTGAGACAGGAACCCCTTGTGGCACACACACAATGACAAAAGACATCGCCCAAAGGAAAGGTTTTGTGACAGCTAAATCTGCTGTAACATCCCCTCACCACTTAAAAGGTGACTTACTTTTTTTATACTCTTAGCCATTGTTATCAGCAGTCATAATAACATTGTAATTACCAAGTTAATTGCTGAGATCAGGGAACCCTACAGTTGCGGCCTGGTCTCCTTTAAAATTGTGTTCCCGTACAATGACACTGCATCGTCACAGATCTCGTTGTACAAAATACATTTTGGATCAATGTCTGCGGATGTTGGCATATAGAGAGAGCTTAGCAAGGAGGACTTGGTGTCATATAATGTCATATAATGTCATAGTGTCAACGTTGGCTTATGTTAATTCATGTCTTAACCTAAATAACGTTACAAACATTCTTATTTTAAGCCAAATCACAATGTTGTACTAAACCGAATCGAGTAGTTTTGTTGCATTTTTGTTTTGTTTAAATGTACAAAGTTAACCGTGTGTTTTAAAATGCAACCATGATCTGGGAAAACATAAGTTTCCCTTGAAACGTAATTGAGAATGCAGTTTAGTCGTAAGGGAACATCATTTAGTTGGAAACAGGCTTGACAGCTGCTAGTCCAATGGTGCAAGAAACACAAACAGCCATAGATGACACCTTTTTTGGAGGAATAAACAAAAGTTCATTGTAAAATGTTACCCCGACTGATCATTGTAAACATCCATCATAGTTTACAGACCGACTTCCTTTGACAAATTGTACTCATAGTTGTACACGCACAGTTTTTCTGAGACCACCAATCACCAACTTTTCAGGTGTGCTCACTTTGAGTTTCTTTTTAGTTTTAACACTAAATAGAGTTTAGATCAGTGGTTCTCAACCTTTTTTCAGTGATGTAACCCCTGTGAAATATTTTTTCAGCCAAGTACCCCCTAGCCAGCACAAAGCATTTTTGGTTGAAAAAAAGATCACCAGTGTCTGATTTATTAAAACTAGGATAATGAAAGCCTACTGAATGTAAAATTCAGTTTATGAACTTACCCTTATATTTTATTGAATATTTATAAAATAACATTTTTTCAAGGATTTTTGAATGGATGCTAATTTTAAATATATATTTTAAAAAATCTCACGTACCCCCTGGAGTGCCTTCACGTACCCCCATTTGAGAACCACTGCTTTAGATCATTTGGCTTGTTGAAGAACTACCCGATCGGCTGACAGCTGGCGTTTCTTTCCCACTTTGACTTTGTCGTAGCAATGGCGTGTTCCCAGAACTTAGTATTTACTTTGGTGAACACAATGTTGTTATAAATGTGATGTAAATGTAAGTTCATTTGTATTGTCACACATGCACACAGTGATATTTAGCCTCTGCATTTAACCTCTCAGTATTGGGAGCAGCTACTATACAGCGCCCAGGGAGCTGGTTGTGCATCTGGTGCCTTGCTCAAGGGCAGCTCAGCAGTACCCAGGAAGGTCACATAATTACAACTGTTGTATTCTTTAATCCAAGTTACCATATATTGCATCACACAGAATATGTAATGCCCAAGTTTAGTGATTCTCTAAAAATACAATTTACGATATGTTTCTCGCACACAAACCTCAGATGGAAGTTGAAAGGAATGGAGGTCTTGTCATTCTTCTTAGTTTACTGTAGATGCAGTGAAAAATTATCTTAATATTCGTAATTATTTCAAGAATCCACCCAACCCCAGGGGAGTGAAATGGGATCAGGGCTGACCAGTGGAAGGACAGAAGAAAATACACAATAACAGATCATTCTCCTCCTGCTCTTCCTCTCTGCCAGAAGGTAGCGGTAAAAGAAAAACATGTTTTGATACAAGTGATAGTCTAGTCTTGTTCCTGTCCCACATAGAACCCTGATGGGACCATATCCCAAGACAAACAACCTGCTTATAGCCACATTGTTAGATTTATCTCCAATGTGAGCACAGAAATCTGGTTCCTAGATTAACCACTTAGTTTCAGTAAAGAGATTTAGCATTACGGTTTGGGTTTAGGCATGTAGTGATAAGGATGAGGATTGAAAAAATTATGGAATAAATATACAAAGCAAACAAATATAACCTTCCTATGCAGGTATCCCAGCTTTAATTAAGCTTCAGGAACCCTTTCCAACAAGAATCTGAATGGCAGACAGAAACCTTGATCGACTCCGTCTCTCTCTCGCACAAACAAGGACCGACTCGACAGCCCTAACAGTGAACCTTGGGCCGCCGGTGATTCCAAGATGCAAACCTTGCTCTGCAGTTTCAGTCGGCGTCAAGGTGACAGATACATTCAGCGCCATCCAGCTGCTTTGACAAACACCGGGGGTGGGTGACCTCGATCGCCTGACGCGTTTGTCAATCGAGGACTGAGGCTAACATGGAGGTCGCCAATTTAGTGTCAATTGTTGTCTTTAAGAGCAAAAAAGGATTTCCTTTGGGCATCAGTTTGTCCTCAACTTGTTGTGGATCAGCACCAAGCTGCATAATGATCCGCATGAGGCTGGCAGGAGTTGGAGTGTTCCTCTGGTTAAACCTGGCCTCTTTCCTTGATTTGCACATTTTGAGAAATGCTATGTTGTGGTTGTTGAGTGTGCTGGGGGTCAATGCACTGTTGCCTCCCAACAGGAAGGTTCTCAGTGTGAACCTCTCTTGAGTGTGTTTTTTTCTTTTCTGCAGGTGTGCTAGCTTTCTCCGTCAGTGCAATCGCCACGAGTCTGAATGTGGTTCGCTATCTATGCATGTTTTCCCAGTTTGAGACAGGTGGCCTGTCCCTGTCTATCACCCGCTGCATGATGGGACAGGATGATCTCCAGTGGAAATAGAGTGGAAAATGTCCGAATGGCAAATATTTTCCCGCCATTTGCTGCTTTTCAGTCAGCTCTGTCATGTACAAAACGCACACAAAGCGTTAGAGTACATTTCTCTTGAATTACACGTTCACATAATGAAAACATCTTTTATTTACTTTGAAGGCAGGTGTTGCATCACATCTCACGTCTTTCTTCTGGAAGACATGAGCATTCAACACATATTCTATCATTTTTATTATCTTTGAAATTTCTTACTGCAGTAAAAGAATTATAGGAAAATATGTACAGATTTATAAACTTTGACCTTTTTTCTTTTTTTTTTAATAATACATGGCTATTAACTGTTTGATGCTGGCGTGCTTCCTCTCTCCCTTGGTGCTCTCTGGTTTCATGGCAGGTCAGGGTGGCATGAGAATGACCTGGCAGGGAGGGTCAGAGGTCACAGGGTCAGAGCTCGGCTCAGGTACGGGGATCCTGTTCCACATCAGGAGACAGGAGAAGGGTCTTGTCACTCTCTGTCAACAGATCACAGCACTGAACCATAACCTTCAGCTCTCTGGCAAATCTCTCAGCGGCGCAGCCTGCTCCTCCAAGGACCACAGTCAGACCAGGAAACACCATCATGGATCAATATTAGGTTACTGGCCTTGAGATGATGACAAGAACTTTATATCAAACATAAGCTTTGTCCACATTTCTGGAGTTGATTTTTTGCAACAAAGTTTTGCAATTAATCGCTAAAGTTCGCGTTAAGGTTTAAGACTTTTTTAAACAAGCGTTGCAACATTAGCAGTGGTGTCGCTCTGCTCATGTGACACTATACCGTGTTGTATGTGATGTCACATGGTTAATGTCAGGCTTTTCTTGGTTTAAAGGCTGCTTTAACGGGATGTCATTTTCTGAACGTACCACACTGTTCTATTCTTAGTCATGATATCCACATTACCGGCGACCTCATTGTGTAAATATTTTTGTAAAAGCACCAATGGTTGACCCCACACTGCCAGTAATGTGTTCAGGGTTTTTGTTAAATGTTTATTAAATTATATGTTATAGCATTAAGGACAGTTAGTGCTGTTTTGCACTGGACTACATTCTAGTATATTCAGTTTCTAATATTCTGTCCACCTTTTAAATATGGAAGACAAAAAGAGAAACACTTAGTACAACACCACATTCAACAAATAAACATATCATTTAAGTTATAAATGTCGGACTGTGTCAACACAAATGGAACATTATGCATTATGAACTTTATAAAGGTAGAATTTATTGCAGAGCTGCTGTATTGAATTACAAAAGATTGTACGGCCGTAACTATTTAAGTGGCCGCTGTAAATAAACAAACAAATAAACACCATAATGTCATTTCTTGCCAATTTTTTTGCAACACCATGTTATGTCATGTCATGTGATGTCTGTGGTTCAAAACGTCTTGTCATATTTCTCCATATCATTTTTATGGGTGAACCCTGTCATGACGTGTCATGTTTTAGGTTATTGATCTCTATGTCATGTCTGTCACACCTCATGTTAACTTATCTTATCCGTGGTCTGATTGTAAAGCTGATTCTCATTCTGTCATGTTGACATGTTCTATTCCTACCTAAATCTCAATATGATACCACGAATATAATATCACAACAATCTCCACATGTGAATACAGTTAACAAGGTTTAAAGCCCGTCTGCTCTTAATCTCATTCTCTGTCTCCCTCTAGTGATAACTGGCCCCTGAATTAAACATTCTCACATCAATTTGAAATATACAGTATTTTTCTTTAATCCCCACTTACATTTTAGATCCTGTCAACACGTTTCTTTTTCAATAGTTGAGCTACCCAAAGTCATTTATAACCAGAAAATAGATTTATCAAATGGCCGCAGTGTCTTGAAAAAGGACCATTGTTGTTTTCGACAAAATCATGAAGCAGATGTTCAGAGAGGACGGTATGGACGAGTAAGTGAAAAGATGAAAATAAGGATACATTTTCACTGTGAGCAGCTTTGGTTTTATGCTGCACTTTTGGGCAAACACATCTTAACCTTTGACTTCTTTCACAATTGTTAACATCTTCTCATTCTTTAAAGGTTTGAGTAAATCTTTATTCATCTGGTTAATCTGCTATTGTCCCACGAGGCATGCTGCATTTTGCTGTTTAGTGTATTCTCAAAAAGCTTTGGCACCTCTGCTGACCTGCAGGAGATAAATGATCCGATGCAAAGACACAAACCGTACCGTAACAGTTAGACTTGTCAGGTAATTTAGTTTGGGATATTCAGGAAGACAAGGGTCAAACTTCTGTTCTTGGTTGTTCTAACATGCCAAAGTGTTTAGCCTGAGAAAAGCAAGTAAACACACACACACACACACACACAACTTCAACGGGCTTTGGGATCCAACAGCTTAGCATGAAAGCAAAGGTGAAACTGAATCTGTAAATTGCAGAGCAGGAAAAAGGGGAGCGAGAGAGAGGCGGGGGGTGGGCATGAGGGGTAGACACAGAGCTGTTATCAGAGCAGGGGTGTGTGTAACCCCATCCCTCTGCTAAAGTTTCCTGATCGGGTCACCTGACTGCAACCTCAAGTTGTGATTGGCTGATTGACTCCTGCAGCCAGGTAATGATGTAAGGTGAGTGTGTGGGAACGGTAGAGGGTGATAAACCTGTGTGTGTGTTTGTGTCAGAGAGAGAGAGAGAGAGAGAGAGAGAGAGACTGTGTGTATACATGTGTGTGTGTGTGTGTGGGAACAGGGTAGGTTGATAACAGCTTTTCCCATTGCTGCCATATGACCCTCACCTGCCTACTAACACTGGTTATCACCAAATCCTACACAGCAGGAGGTCTCTGTGTGGAGATGTGTGTCTGCACATGTGTGTGTGCTGATGGAGGGTTTTTGTATCTCTGTTTGTGTGTATGTGTGTGTGTGTGTGTGTTCATTGGTACATGTGAGTGTTTGATCAACCTGAATGAACAGAAAGTGCAAGATCTTGGCCACCAAGAATTTCTCACATTTAAGTGTGTTTTTTTTTTGACAGAATAAAACCAGATCTATTCGACGAAGGCCCCATAAAAGCTTCAGCTAAGCTAGCATGCCATTATCAGCATGGAGAGGAGGAATGTTGTCCAGTATTTTGGTTTACGACCAAATACCTGCTTGTCATTGAGAGAATGTTAGCATCCTTACATTGAGCTCAAAGCTAACCCCGGTTTTGGTGAAGTGACGTTGTTACCAGGAACGTACATTACTTCAACAACACCAACAATTTAACATGATACAACGGACTCGCCGAAAAGACTTATCAGGGATACATTTAAAAAACATGGAAGACATCGTGGTTTTGGATCTGCTTCGGTTGGTTCCAACTTTACTTTTTTTGGACTTGGAATTTATATAATCATTTATATGTGTTGAAATACTCAATGGTTTTCGTCCCCATCATAATTTCCTTCCATGATTATGCTTCTGCTTTGCTCCACACACACACACACGGACACACATTCACTACACAAACATATACCAACAACAGCTTCCAGTCACCCCCCACCATCAGCTCCATCCAACATAGTTCCCATCCTAGTTGCCCAAAACCTTCATTGATCTTGGCCTTTGGTTTTGTGTGTGTGTGTGTGTTTTCTGGACAGAGTGAGACAGGGAGAGAGGGAATGACAGTTAGTGGGAATAGATTTTCTGGGAACTAGGAGCCCCCATGAACACCACACTACATTTAACGCACCCACACACACACACACCCACACACACTCCTTCCCCCCTCGGCCCCTTGTGCTGGAAGAAGCTGGCTGGTTTTCAGACACCTGGTCATTACCATTGCTAATTAGGTACCGTTAATCAGGTCTGTGTGTGTGTGTGTGTGTGTGTGTGTGTGTGTGTGTGTGTGTGTGTGTGTGTGTGTGTGTGTGTGTGTGTGCGTGTGTGTGTGTTTTGCATGTGGGCATGTGTGAGAACCAGACAGAACAGAAAAAATAGGCAGTTTTTTAAAGATGGAAAGTGAGTCCTTTAACAATGACAGTTACAAATCTTTATCACCACAAAGGAAATACTGTCTCAGTGCAGATTATTTACTCTCTTTAACATAATGTTCTCCAAATGAAATGACAATAGGTTCTAATAATTACATTTTTTTTATATTGTGACAACTCTATGGTTAAGGTTTGTTTAGGGTGAGGCAAACAATTACTTCGGTTTATGGAGTCGTCATGCCTTGGGTTGAAATGATTACTTTGTTAAGTGTGGCTCAACATTCAGAGCATTAATAAAGCAGCAGACAACTATTGCTATGTAAGTTGAGTTCTGTATACCTGAGCAGAGAATGAAGTCACTCTCACTCTGTGTGTGTGTGTGTGTTGTTATCCAAGTTTAACTGTGCTTTGTTTACATAGCCGGGCCCGCAGTTCGGGCCTTTTAGTGCATGTTAGTGCATGTGAGGGTCTCACGGACGCAGCTCTCACTGTCAGGGAAGCGTACCACCCACCCTCCGGTTCCCCCCTCAGGTAAACACTGTCAGCACTGTTGTCGTTAGCGCTTTTAGCACCGTTAGCTGCGAGCCGCCGGCTCAGCTGTGGCCATGTTGAGATTTGTGTGGAGGCGATAGATATGCTCTGAAATCCATATTGAGAACCTTTAAGGTAAGGAGGTCTTTGTTGTCATGCATGGTTACAATAATAAACACACAGTTCGGGTTCGGGGTTGATAGTGGTGATGCTTTTGAAACAAATAATGTTTAATTTTGTTCACCCATCCATTCAACCAAGCCTCCTCCAAACATGGTCACATGACTTCCTCAGTTTGCTCCCATTATAATTGCTATGGACACAAGATGGCTTTGTCACTTGAAAGAAAGCAAATGTTTTGGGGCACCTGCTGCTGTTATCCTGTTGTTCTTGGGACGACAAGAGTCTTATGTTTTGAATGACGAAATTAATAAGTTTAGCAGAGTCTAAAATATAATAAAGATACCATCAGAAACTCCTTTATTTACTATATATGTAAATATAAACAAGCACACAGTGTTGTACTTTATAGCATGGTGACTGACATCTCTTGATTATGATTGTCTGGAAGTTTCCATTCTTTTTTATCTTGTAACAAACAGTGTAACTGTTATGTGGTAGTGTAGTTAGTGGACCCAAACGCACGCACACAGCAGGTTTACTCCAGCCAAGACTTTATTTAACGGTGCAGGAGGAGTCACAGAATGAACCAACAAAAAACAAAGACTAACTGTCCAGCAAACTAAAGTCACTCCTATAATCTCCACCGGAGTCGGGAGGGAAGCTCAAGCGAGGCCGGGACAGGTAGCCTCCGGAGTCGGGAGGGAAACTCGACCGCACTCAAAACTGAAGACACAGAAAACAAACAGGTAACGATCTTCACTGAATCGGTGTTCAGACTTACGTGACCAGACTGGTAACCGGACGGACTGACAACGCGCCGGAGGACAGCTGGGGGTATTTAAGTCCGTCGGGCTGAGCCTGGGGAGAGGGGCGTGGTTGGAGATGGAACTCGGGGGTGGAAACTATAGGCTGACACAAAAACAAAACATAAGCACTTGGCCTTCAAACAACACTGACAGGGGGAAAAACAGAGGAGCACACACTAGGTCAGACCGAGATCCGAACAGTAACCGCCCAGTTTTTACACATGTTTTGAGCAACTAACTGACTTAAGAGCTACAACAAATAACAGAAGGTATGATGATTAAAATGGCATTTTGGCCATCAGATAAAGAACGTAGGCTATATTTTCCCACTTACAATGACCTTTAAAAGTGGTATGTGGACATTTTTTCCAATAATTTAATGATTATATACATATTTTGTGCCTCATTTGAACACATTTGTCTGTAATTTAACTTAACATATTTGGTAACTTTTAGAAAATATAGAATCTATTTAACATTGATATAAAGTTTTCTTGCACGTGAACTTAAGCATGAACTAAAGTTCACACAACACAAGTTTGTCATGACTGACCCACCAGCTGATCCGTAACACATTGCTGCACACACAGCCTGTTTCCTGAGCATTTCTCATGACAGACAGCGTAACACACAGTAGCCGTTAGTCTGTGTGCCTGTGTGTGTGTGTGTGTGTGTGTGTGTGTGTGTGTGTGTGTGTGTGTGTGTGTGTGTGTGTGATGATAATGAGCGAGATGCATCAGTGAGCTGTGTCATCCAAGGGCTCTAAGGAGGGGGATGGTTTAAAATCAGCACACACATCTCCCAGAACATTCCTCCAGTGTTCGCAGAGGCAGCGCTCCCTTGCCCAGCTCACTCAGCCCAAAACAATAATACATTTGAAAACCAAAAAAAAAAAGTGGGGAAAACAACTAAAAGCTGCCATATTCTGTATCATCTAATTGTAATTTTTTTGAAGCAGCCAATGACATGAGAACCAGCTCAGAAACGACGCTTCTATAAACGGCTTTGGCTGCATATTTAACACACACTTGATGATGATGATGATTATTGAACTTATTTGCTGAGTGTATTCCTTCCATTGCACATCCAGGACTCAGGATAGCATCCTTACAAATAAGGATGAATCCTATGAGAAAAACTAAAACCAACAGACTGTCTGACTTCTTCACCTGTTCTGTGGCTCTCAGCCCCAAACCCATTGTTTCTTACCACATAAAAATGGGTTACAATACAGCTGCGTATTAATACATATATGACAGCATTTACAGCAGCAGGACGGCGTATGTGAGATTGCGTCAAATTTAACTTTACTCGTGTTCATCGTGATGAAGGAACATTTCGACCGGTGCATCATGTGTGGCTCATGTCTGTGGTTTTATTGGTTTTTGGACAACAGTGGAGTTGTGTAGCACAGATGAATGAAGAAAAATCCATCTTTGGCTACACAGATATGATTGTTGGTTTTGTCTTGTGGCAAAATGTGAAAAACTTAGAATATAATCAGCCTTAAACCCTTCAGTGATTTGTACATTAGTTGCTATTCTCATTCAAGGCCATTTGAACCGACAAATGGCCTTGAATGAGAATGTGCTTTATTCTTCTCTTTCTTTGCATTTATTTGACCTTACTTCTCTCTCAAACACACGCAGTTTCCCAATTCCCATATGCAATCATGTCCACATAAATATGTGAGAAAAATATTTTAGTACACACACAATGACACACACAAACTACCACGTAACAAAGGGCCTGCTGGTCCTGTTCATCTATGAGCTGCTATTAATTCAAAGGTTGCTGTTTACAGAGCATATAGCCGCTAGACTGGAACCCCCCACCATCACCTCTCACACTAAACACACTCACACACACACACACACACACACAGCTGCACACACTGTGTTTGATGACCCCTGACCAACCCTCTCTTGTTAAACACAGGAAATTCCTGATGGGTGTCAACAGTTGTTTATTAGACTCACCGCTAATTCACACACACAGGCATGCACATGCACGCATACAATGCACACATAAAGCCTCACATGCATTGACTCTGAGCGTGTGTGCACTCACATAAACAATACTCAAACACACGCACACAAACACATACTCTATAAAGGATGCTTCACAGACAACTACTGCTGCTACTCCAACAACTCCGTGCGTGTTGTCACCTTGTTAACGGCCTCAGTTATGACTTCACACCTCTGCTGGATGGGACTAATGTGACCACACACAGCGTTTCACTGCGTGTTTTAACCGGATTCCTCGATTGTTTAGGTAAATCTGTTAAACTATGTCTAAGTCCTCATTTCCTCTGCGTGGTTTGGTTCAGTCTTGACTCTGCTCACTTAAATCACCTTTGGGATCAGATACAGTTCTCAATTTTGTTTTCCACTGCTGATAGCACCCCATCTATGTAGGTGGGACTCTTGGCTCAGCGTCACAGCGACACCACATGAAAACACGTTCAACGTGACACAGCGCACATTGCTCCACCCAGCCCTCGCTGGGTCCTTTCATCAGCAACCAAACAGAGACGTTGCAGGCTGCCATTGTTTTAAAATCTGGGTCAAGTGAATAAATATTGTGATTACTATAATAACTTGTGGTTGTTATTAATGGCAGCGTGGCTATTTAAATATGGCGGGTTTGTCCTGTGTCACACTCACAACGATTTTCTCAGGTCTGCAGTGTTTTAACTCCACCTTCCAGTATCGGCTCAGGTTGCTTGGAACCTTGATGAAGTGGTACCAGTACAAAAAAGTACCAGGTACAAGGAACTGTCCACAACTTTTGGAAATGGGAAACCAAAAAAGAGCGGTTCCTAGCGAGTTGAGTCGAGCCGTGCTGCGACGGTACCAGGCTGTGGAAATAATGTATAAGAGGTCCACAAGCTTGCATGCATTAGTTGGTTCAACAAACATCTGTTGAGTTACTACATATGATACATACACTTATTAATTACATGTAAAAAATTCTAATTTAAAAAAGCATAATTACTCACAATTGGTGCATTTCAAATCTTTTGTTTTTGTTGGGGTTTTTCTGGATCAAAATCAACTCAATATTCTTGCTTTCATACCTCACTGGGCAAATATGTAGTCAACGTAAAGGCTAAGCCATGTTTTCTCTGCTCAAAACAGACCTCAACAGCAGCCTTCATTTACTTTTTTCCTGATTCTTTAATCTAATTTAATGAGTTCTTGAGTTGCTGTTCCATGCTCATGTGGACATACTGTATTTCACAATGCATTCAAAAATATAATTCAGTCAAAGTAAAGTAATCAGTGATCGATCCCAGGCTCCCAAAGATGATCTGAGCTGACCTGAGATGATCTTGTCCATCCTGTGTTGACAAGAGGAGGGTGACCCTGCTCCTCTCAGGCATAAATTCGGCCTTTCACATCCAAAGTGTCTAATCAGGTCTGAGATGCGGATGTCATAAAAAAATCAGGGGAGAATTAAGACAGATGTGGAGCCAATGGGATGCGTGGTTAATGTACGCAACAACAGGCAAAGGAAGGATCAGAGCCACACAAAGCCTCACAAAAATATACAAACCACCTCAGACAAAAGAAAGCATTTACACCAGGGAATGAGACCCAGAGTTATTCATCTCTCCAGGATTATTAATAGGATATTTCAAAAGTAGCCTCACGACTGCCGGCAATATTCATTATGACTAAAAGTTTTTGAATGAACTGGATATATTAGACACTCTGTGTGAGGCAAAAGAAAGGCCAGGTGGAGCTCACACAACGTGCAGCCCATTAAGTCATTTAAGTGAAACTGTAACCTAGTTAGCGATTCGTCTGTCGGTAACAAGAAAAAAGCGTATTCATTTCATCCACTTCTTTCAAAAGAGAAATCACAGGTTATGACATCTGCATAGGCTACTCTTTTATTCCATTATTTCTCTTTGTGGTGTTAAATTAATCACAACCATACAGACTGGCACAATAGAAGCCAGTTGAAGCACTGAAATAAAACTCCAAATTAGTTACTTTCCATCTGTTGTAAAAACTTTACAGAATTATCATGTTAGTGTCATGCAATCTTCCCTACTTTCCTCTCGCTCCCCACTGTACACTTGAAGAAAAACAGAACTGCTGAAAAAATATTCGGTTCCAATACTTGTACACAAAGCCTATTTCTACAGCCTATTTTCCTCCCAACTGGCTGTAGCTCAGTGTTTGAACCGTATTAGAGCAGATAAAACCCATTCGGCAGATCCAAGACATGTGGGAGACAGATTACCAAATGTTCCACACCACATTAGTCCCATATTACATTAAAATCACAGGCACTTTGGGTTTCATTTCAAAACATACCCAGAAATTAAAGCATTAATTACTGTAATGATGGTAATCTGAGGGAATGTGACACCACGTTAGAGCATGACAGATTTAGAGTATTTCTGAACGGGGCTAATTTAAAAAATGGTTTAATTCTTGCAGAGGTTTGAAGCTGGTCTGGGCACCCTGGGGGATTGTTTGACATGCTGCCATGTTGACTTAATGACACCAAGAAGTTCTCCAAACTTCCTTCAGGTCTGGTTCAGTCCCATAGGGGGCATGGCAGGACGGCCAGGTTGTTCTCGACAAGGCTCTACACTTAAAAGGTTTGTTCACTGAATGAACATCGTGCTGTATTGAAGAAGACTTGAAATTGGTGATTGAGACCATAAACTCACTTAC
Organism: Melanostigma gelatinosum; assembly: GCF_949748355.1. Classification (NCBI taxonomy): domain Eukaryota; kingdom Metazoa; phylum Chordata; class Actinopteri; order Perciformes; family Zoarcidae; genus Melanostigma; species Melanostigma gelatinosum. Next base: position 16,802,983 of record NC_136637.1, on the reverse strand, counting down.
AATGTTGACTGAGGTAATAAATCAAGTGACAAATGGTCTGATTTTCTCGTCGATTTCGATACAATCAGACTTCTTTTTTGGGAGTCGCCCCGTGATGGTCAGTAGTAAGAATGCAAGTTTAAGACACTTACGCATTGGCTTCACTTTACAGAACAGGATGTTGCCGCCTGGTTTAACCAGACTGAAAGGAGTTTGAGCGGAATCGTGTCGTCAAGTCTACCATTTAGAAGGATTAAGACCAGGGTTTGCTTCTAACAATCTAGTTTGTATGAAGTGTCATCCGAATCGGTCTGAAAGCAAAAGTGTTTCACGCTATTCCAAATGTCGGGGTGAAAAGCCTGCCATCACAGAGAGAGCAAAACACGATAATCATTCACATACGTATATAGGCATAACAGCGTACACTTTGTGCCCGTCCCTCCTTATCAGCATCTGACTCGCAAACAAGGTGAGAAGTGTAATGACACTGGAGACAGAGGAAACATTTTAATCAACCCTGTATGTATTATACTGGACTCAAAAGTGATTGAAATCAGTGCTGGAGCTGCCTACCGTCATAGCTGATTCAGTGTTGATGGTCAGGAAAAGCCCCAGAGGCTGTAAACTGACTCGACTTGGCGTGAACCCGGTTAGCTTGAAGGCCACATCAGCGTGAGCCAGGCATCACACATGTTGCTTAAAAGGATTAATTGGAAAAGGTTCTTCATTTCATTCAGGCCATGTGAACAGTAGCAGACTGTAAAGCAGCAGAGTCAAGTCTTGGCTCACTCGTGTGTGTGTGTGTGTGTGTGTGTGTGTGTGTGTGTGTGTGTGTGTGTGTGTGTGTGTGTGTGTGTGTGTGTGTGTGTGTGTGTGTGTGTGTGTGTGTGTGTGTGTGTGTGTGTGTGTAATTCAGATCCAGTAGTAGCACCAATTCGCTAAGTAGTCCAGTTGGAGTGACAGAATGACTAAATGGTCCAAAACGAACAAACAAAGATCCATATGCCCATGCTGTGCATATGCCAGCTCTCTCTCTCTCTCTCTCTCTCTCTCTCTCTCTCTCTCTCTCTCTCTCTCTCTCTCTCTCTCTCTCTCTCTCTCTCTCTCTCTCTCTCTCTCTCTCTTTCAGTGGGCCAAGTCAAATCTTGTTGCTAGGTTTTACATGCTGGCAACGCTCCAAGCCACTCATGCATTGGAGTGGACTGTTGGACTCTGTCGGACACACACAAACACACGCACACACACACAAACACACACACACACACACAACCATCATATTTATCATGCAAAGCAAAGTGAAAGCTCCCATTGATAGTAGAGCCAGAGTGAGACGGAGGCAAGACAGGCAAAGAGAAAGAGAGACAGGCAGTGTGAGAGGGAGGGGAACATTTCTCTCTCCTGAACAACCATCATCTTTAATCACCGCTTCTAATTTCCCCGACTGTTGGCTGTCACAGGCTCCAGATACAACTCCCCGTCCATGCTGTTGTACTTTTGGAAAGTGAAATAAAGTTTTGAAGTACAGCACTTTAAAGGAAATAGTCGAGTTTATGCGCGTGTGTCATGCACTTGCTGCAGAAAATATTTGAATGACTGTGAGATGTTTAAGCTGGTATAATCAATATTTACTATGGATCAAATGACTGTATGAAATGTGGGCGATGGATCATCTCCCATATTACATATAGTCATCTCCCAATTCTGCAGTTTGCGTCCACTCGGAGCATGTTCGCCTCTTACAGCTTATTGTTCTGGTTTTACAACCCTGTCATCAACCTCCTTTCCAGCCTCAGGAAGAAAGCTGTGATAAAGCCACTGTATACTACCTGCTCTGCACAAAATAGGAGACAAAGTTAGAGATAGCTGGTGGACATAGTGGAGCATTCATCATCCAAAGAGTCATATATATATATATGTCCTCTAGGAGGTGGTGACCAAAACAGAGCTAAAAGGAGAGTGAATATTGGACTCACGTTTGTTTCTGCTGTCCCCAAGTGGACACAAAACAGTGCAGGTTTAATATACTTCATATACTTGACAATCAGTAAGCACACATACCATATTCAAGCTGACTTCTATATTGTATTTAACATAAGCAGGAAATTGTTAGATTCCCTTGTGTTCTTTTGCAACACAATGCAGGAACCTTTGACTTTAATTATGTTTAAACAATCAACAACTTACACCCACCTGTATTCTACTTGCATGACTGTATTTCTGACTTTAAGCCTCAGGTTGCCTGGTCTGAATGCTGACAGATATGAAGGGGTTTAATAGATCCTTCTTGTGTCTTTTTTTTGTCTTCTTGTGTCTTTTTATACAAGAGACATGGAGAAGGGGCACATAAGTAACAATATCTGCTTTTATGCAAGGACGTTTATGGGTACAGAGGACTGTTCCACAAACAAGTTTTGCCGGTTTTTGCCCATGGAGAGAAACACATCCACCTGTTTCCACTGCAGTTCCACCTTTTTCGCAGTTTCCATGAATTTGCCACAAAAAAAGAGGGTCACTTTCCCAGGCACTTCAGTTAAGGTCGTTTTTAAAACAGCTGGATTTACAGAGACATATCTAACCAGCTATAAGGACTTTTTGTGTGTGTTATAATAGAGAAGCAGATGCAGACAAATTAAATATTACTTACTGTTCTGCTAATGCACAAGTGAGATGCATTCAGTTCTATCCATATATATATATATATATATATATATATATATATATATATATATATATATATATATATATATATATATATATATATATATATATATATATATATATATGTATATATATATATATGTATATGTATATATACAAGTATATATATATATATATGTATATTTATCAAGACCATATATATACATATATATATATATATATATATATATCTTGATAAAATGAAGCGACAAACACAAAGCTGTGAAAGAAATCTGCTCTATTTTCCATGCCTCACTGTTCACCAGCACAGTATGATGAAGTGTTATGGTAGCTTTTTACTGTAGATTTTGGTGTCTATTACTTTCACCTCCAAAGTAGAATCTGTGGATACCTTTAAACCCTAAGTCAACCAAAAGATGGACACACACAGAGACACACCTGGGTGGGATTTGATGGGAGAACGAGTGTGAAAGTAAAACCCGTACATTCATCAACATGTCTAAAACAGGACAATGACCAGCCCTTTACCTGCTCCTGTTCTGTTTCTCTCCCTCCTCTTGTCCTTGTAAAACAAAACATTAAAGGAAACCTGTTCCTCTCTACAAGGGGTTTAAAGTCACAATAGATGAAACAAATATCTTTGAAGCATTTACAAGCAAATATTTACTCAATTTTGAAAAAGACGAGGCAGGAAGGGCTCATGGATTCAGGTGCTGTGTGTGTATGTGTGTGTGTGTGTGTGTGTGTGTGTGTGTGTGTGTGTGTGTGTGTGTGTGTGTGTGTGTGTGTGTGTGTGTGTGTGTGTGTGTGTGTGTGTGTGTGTGTGTGTGTGTGTGTGTGTGTGCGTTTCCATTTTGAGTCGGGATTAGCGTCATTACAAAGGGACAGCAGCTGCTTCAGACAAACAGCAGGTAAACACGAAGAGACAATTTCCAGTGAATTTGCGTGCATGAGTGTATGTCAGGCCAATGTAAAGAGAGCAGTTACCTACAGGTGTACAGTAACAAATGGCAGATTGAGAAGTGATGTAACTTCTGGGCAAACACACACACACTCACACACACAATGGCACGCACACACACTAACATCCATATGGGCCCATGAACACAAATGCAAAGACTTGGATACAAGAGCAACACAAGACACATTTGAGTGTCTGGAAGAATCTCTTGATCGTATTAATCTGTATCAGAGACATTTTTTGCATCAAGTCAAAACTTTGAATCCATTTGCTTGTTAGTGTCTAAAAACTCTTTAAGGGTTTTACATTTTTTAACATATTATCAGTTATATCCTACAGGTAACAGTCAGAAACCACGGAGAACCGAGCAGTCAGGTAAATACCAATGCAGTTCTGGCCTGAAAGCTGTCCGCTTATTGTGCTTATTGTTGAGGATGTATCGCCATCTAGTGGTTGGAAGGAGAACTTGTGGAGCCCCAAGATGGCGAAGATGGAATGAAAAGCGGCTATTTGAGTATTTGAGGGAAACTTCAAGGTTGGATATAGATCAAATATTTAGTCACTATGTTTAGTATTCGTGTTTTGAGTATACAGCCACCGTAACAACTATATAGTCATATATAATATCATAACTGTTGAAGATGGTTTAACTCCTGATAATAAAAAGTGATGTCAAAATATGAACCTATATGCAACAAATCACACTGTATCTTTACATGCATTTGATTTGTTGCATTATGTTTTTTTATATTTTTTTATAGAAAAGACACTTCATAACATTTTGTTGCTTCTTTTATAACATCATAACCACCGATTTGTCTTCGTGAATTACAAACATGTTACTTATATAATGGTACGATATATAGTCAACGCAGTAATTGTTGTTGCATATTATTACACAGATATTAATGACGTCAATGTTCCTAAATGTGAAAGGCATGAAGAAGAACTGAACTGTCGCCATCATAAAAGTCAATCTGTAATTGTGAAACTGCAGGCATTTTAACTTAAGATACACAGTAAGAGACCACGAAATAGTGTCCTCAGTTGAGCCTCTTAATAAAAGAACCAGTACAACGAAGACAATATATGACGTAAAATATAATATAAGCAATATACTGGAGAAAAATGTAGTGAATGCAGTCATACTGACACAAGAACGTGATGCATTTATACAGCAACAGGAAACGTCATACATACATAGTCAGGACATAACACACAGTTATGTGCTCCAATAAAATCTGATGTTCAGAATAAGACTATAAATGTTGTGATCGTTCATTTATTAACATATCCGTTTGATCAGTACTATTCCAGCCAACACATCCCCTCAACAGGACACACACTTACACACACACACACCCGCACACACGCACACACACACACGCACAGTCAAGTCATCACTGCTGATGATGTGAAGATAATACGATATTTACATAAAGAAGTGAGACCACGGAAGACTTGGGCCTCTCTGAAGTAGGCCTCACACACACACACACACACACGTGTATAGATGCTTTTCAAAAGCCCCTGTCCCCCTCGCTTTCCTGTCTTTTTCTTTGATAGTTGTGGGTGTTTAGCGACATGCTGCCTCTTCAGAAGAAAGCATATATAGGGGCAGAGAGAAGGACAGAGAGAAAGAGAGGGAGAAGCAGCTAAGGCAAATGTTTGGTCTGTGTCGGATGGAGGCGTCAGATAAACATGCTGGTCTGCCTGCCTCCCAACACACACCTGACTCCGTATGTAGCACAGACTCCATTTCTCCTTTTACCTCTCTTTCCATACAAATAATCTAAACTGGGCTGCACTAACTATTCATGAATGCAATACTGAGTTGTCCATAAAGTCCTCTTTCAGTTCTTAGTGACTTCTAGCAAACTGGTGATTTACTGAAGGTTGCTTCGTTAAAAGTTGAGGAACCACGCAAAGACTTTAGTCACTTGTAAATCAGTTGCTATGGATTCATTTTACAATCAAAAGCAGTTTACTTCGAGAAAAGAAAGTCATCTTAGCATCAAGCTAACAAACAAGCTAGCTGTTGAAAAACTTCCATATACCGAATTACACTAATCTAACTGTTGATGTTATTAGGACATTAAAGTGACGTTATTGGCATAACATTTTGTAATTTAAGATAAATTGTGTTGTTTTTCTTGTTCTAGTTTCTGGTCTAATTATTAAAAAGCATGTTTATCAAGTGTCAGGTCAGACATATTGCCTCTTTTACTTCTCTCTCTCTAAGCGAGTGAGCTATATTAGCACGCTAACATTAGCTTTGTCAGTGGCTACCGGGGAATGTTTAGGAACAACTAATCTCTACATGAGAACTAGTTTGTGTGGTGGGACCAGTTTAATTGTGTGATACATAGGCCTAAAAAATAATAATAATAATAACAATAGATTTTATTTATCACAACACACTAAAAATATAAAACACACAACATTAATCATACAATAAAAGCACTTCTAAAAAGATGAGATATGATTTGTGATGCATCAACCTTCATAACTGACATAATTAGTTTGAATGTATAAATAGCTGGTGCAACCAGCCAGATTCATGAGCGAGCACAAAACATCCCCTGCATGCAGTTGGATTTGACCTGGAAGTGTCAATCAGTTTGACCCTGCCACCAAATATGGTCAGGTTACTTCCCAGCATGGTAATCTATCCAGACATCACTCTGAAACATATCTGACACCAACACCTGGATTTGAGTGTGTCTTTCTGAGCCATGTTAGCCAAAAACAAAGGATTATCATTGTCCCCTAAATCTACAAAATCACAGAATCAGGATTGTGTGTGTAAACCTTCTGACCTTACAAAGCTGTGAGAGCTTTATTTATGCTTGTTTGATTTATTTATTTTCAAAATGACCAAATACTTCACTAACCAGTAGCAGCATTAGTGTTCCTTCAATCACATACATAGATTTTATGGGGGCAATTGCAGTAATATTCTCCCATTGTGCACAGACACACACAGACACACACACACAGTAGCAGTAGTAATGGTAGTATCAGGCATGACTTCAGTCAGCGCAGATAAGAGAAGTTGTGAAACGAACTGTGCAAATCTTTCCACTTCAGCTCAAACCCAGTCTCATATCAAAGCTGTTGAGCGATAGCGGCTCTCTGTCTCTCTCACACACACACACACACACACAGTTTTAGATAGGTTTGGTTAGTATGTTGGTGGTCTCTCCCCCTCTTGTCTGCCTCTCTCTTAGATTAGCCTACTGACTGACTGGTATGTACGACTCAATTCCCAGACATTACAGTCAGACTTTAACAGCACTGAGTGGCTGAAGGTTTGGTCAAAAGCACACAAAGTAAGGAGTAACATAGAGGCAACAGTGTTTGTCCAAATCACAGGGTTTTTTGAGTTCTTTCTTTTTTTGTAAGTCACAAACATCTGAATTGATTGATTCAATTCAATTTAAATTTGTGTCCACATGTTCCAACTAATTTAATGAAATGATTTATATTTTGCATCCATGTGCTTAATTTATCAGACGTATGACAGTTAAAATGTACTTTTTTGTGGTTGCTCAAACAATCCGGAAAATACATAAAACTTGAGTACAACTTTTTCAAGATAGTTTTAGTTTCATACAAATTAGCATTCTATTTACTGAACATAAAACAAATAGAAATAGTTTTAGAAAATATATTGACTATTTCTTTATGCTACCCAATAATACTGCTTTATAAAACACAGTTTATTGTCAAGTCCCTTGACGATCACAATCAGTGCCTCTGATCATAAAATATGTACTTCTGCACAAACAGGATGGATTAACTTATTCTACTTCTTTATGCACCATGAATGTAGAGGAACAACCCTTTCGAGTTCAGTGTGTGTGTGTGTGTGTGTGTGAGAGTGAGGCTGCAGGTGTGCCATATGTGTGTGTGGAGGACATTCTCTCCTGGTGCTGGAGCAGAACAAACATGGATTAGAGCCACACCATCATGCAGGTACCAACACCTCCCTGCTCATCTACACACACACACGCAGCCAGCTGCTCCGGCTTACATGATGTCAGGGCCATTAAAGTCATGTAGCTGGAGAGGGCAGACAGACAGATGAAAGGCCTGTCATTGAAACAGAACGACCTATTAGAAGGCTCATAATCACTGATGGACAGACAGGTTTACTGCCTCAGGCATGGAGGCTGCAAAGGCCGTCAGAGAGGATGTTAGATGTCGTCTCTAATACTGTAGAGTGGATTTTACACGGCATGAAAACCAAGTATTTTGCTTATTTTCTTATCATTACTCAGTTGTTAAAGCCACACGGTGGGACAGAAAATGCTGCAAGTCTCGCTGAACAGGAATGATTGATGACTCTGATGTTGGCTAAGTCCTTTACACACACACACACACACACACACACTTGTACACTGTCTTAGTTCGGATCCGTGCAATCCATTGAGAGTTCAACCAGAGGTTCTCCTGATAACATTCAAACATACGAACAGTTGCACATGCACACCTGTGACCTCAATGGCCATTGCATCACGTACACACAGGCTGTCCTCTCTTGTAACAACGACCAAATTGTTCCAAAACTGCTCCAGCACTTCTACAAACAGTCAGAGAGTCTACAGCTCTCTTTACTCTGAGAAACAGTGAAAGATCATCATAGTTCTAAGGAAAAAGGATTGCTGTCTGTCTCTGCAATATTACGAAGCAATATTTACACTCTGGAGTCTTTGCATCATTGCATGGTACCGCTGAAGGACAGTGGTGTAAAGTCAATACAATTTCAAAGTATTTTCTTTGTGCACATACTTTACTTGACTGTTTACATTTTATGCTACTGTATACTTCAACATTTCAGATGGAAATATACTTTTTACTCAACTGCATTTTCTTTTATAGTTACTTATTTCTTTGCAGAGTAAGAATGTGTCACAAAACATAAAATCTATTCATGAAAAATATATGCCTGTAACAGGTATATTCAACTACTGGTATATAAAGTAGGTTAAATCAGCTCCACCTCAACCAGATGTGACATTAAAATGCTACTTTCATATAAACATTTCATTCTTAAATGCATTTTTCGAGTAATACCTCTGTCATTAGGATTCGTAAGATTGTGAAAGGACTTTTCTTGCAATGGCGTATTTTACCTTCATTATTACTTTAGTGAAGGATCTGAGCTCTCCAACCACTGGCTGAGTAAAAACAACTCAGCGCTAAGCTAGCTGTCTGCTAAAACAATACAGATGCCACTGAGCATGTCTGAACTCATACAGACACACCAGTCGAAGCCTGCTGCCGCTCAGTCAGCCACGAGCTGGGGAGCCGAGAAACAGAGAGAGGGGGGGGGGGGGGGGGGGGCGAGGTAGAGAGAGAGATAGGATAGGGGCCCGGAAAGGCCAAGGTCAGCAGGGGCCAACATTACCACGGAAACGTCAAACACATACTCGTGCATTCACGCAGGCAGACGCATGTTTTGAGGTAAAGTGTTGCCACAGTGACTTCATACTAAACACACACACACAAGGTTACCTCATCAAGAGGAGAATGAATGTGTGGTCGACTGTAGAGGCCTCATCACAGTTAATTACACACTTCTACGTGTGCAAGTTCTCCCTTAAGCCAGCGGTGTCTCCCCTCACACTGTTTGTATGCACTGCGTCAAAGTCCTTTTTATTCAGTATACTTTTGAACAGCATTTCATCTCCACCCTCCCGAGCCAAACGTCTTAGTAAAAGTGTGTTTGTGTCTGTCAGAATGATGGAGGGGCGAGCGTTGGCATTTTCAAGCAGTTGCTTGTCCTGGCTGAAATGAAGCACATCAGAAAAGCAGAATAGCAAAGACAGCCCCTTCCCACACACACACACACACACACACACACACACACACACACACACACACACACACACACACACACACACACCATCTTACTCAGGTAGGAAACTTGTCACATGAGATACAGAGCAGTTTACATGCTCAGAGGCTGGCTGTACTGCAGCAGCTTCTGCTGCACCAAAAACCACGAGTCATCTCTGAATTTCAGTAACTGTTCGGTGAACAACAAATTGCATCATTGAGAAATGTGTTACAATGGAATAAACCTTAAGATCATGAGCTGAGAGAAGAATATGTTGTGAAATTACACCAGACTTATCAGATGTAGACTACTGAATATGAGTGGCTTGCAACAAAAAAAGTAACATCCCAAGTTATAAAGAGCCTCCTATTTGATACAGAGAGTATCACACGTTGGTGTTATACCAGGGAGCGAATAATCTAAAACAGCAAACGTCTTCTCCCTACAAACAGTGCTGCATCCAGAGAGAGCTGGACGAAGAGTGGGCAGTTTAGTCATCTAACAGTACATGAGCGATATATGTATAACAACATTTGGAAGTCTTCTGCCTCTTCTCAGTGAAAGGAAAAACCCTCTGCACTGTACGTGGATTATTCATACAGATTCGGGTTCATTCACCGGTGATCCATTTGATATTCACACTGGCAGACGATTTGTCATCCATGACCAGGTCCAGGGAAGTGGATGAAGAGTTGCCTTCCTTTTGTCTCTCCGGGTCACAGACTAAAGAGGTCAGGGTGTTAGGTGAAGGATTAGCAGCTCCTTAGGAAACCCAATACCACCCACCTGGCAACACACACACTCTCTCTCTCTCTCTTGCTCTCTCACACACACACACAAACACACACAAATACCAAGACAGTGAAGAACACACACATAGACAAAGTAGTAAAGCTGCAGTGATTTACCAAGTTGTGACCAACTGCCTCCAAGAATCGTATGTAAGTTGGAGTCACACACACACACACACACATACACACGCACATGCATTAGATATACGCACATGCACATCTTAAAAAGCATTCGAGTTTTGCAAACTTAATGTTGTGCTCTTAATGTCTTGTGTGTTGCATTTTACAAATTGCATTACTGTAAATTGCACCTCATAGTTGTAACACCTCAGTTTGTCCTTAAGAGGGAGACTCACACCACATTTCACATCTCCGACACAGCTTTTACTTTGGTCGAATCAATTTGCAATTATTGTTATTAATACAATGTCAAGGCTTCCCTTTTACAATTCCCAGAATTCCCATTTCTGCCTTTCTTGAAGTCCAGTGTTACACAAAACCATTTCATTTGTATGCTTTAAATGCTTGGACTAATTTTGAAAGGGGTGTTTTATTTATTCATATTTTGGAGACTAATGGTCAGTTTGTATTGATTCACCCGTCCAAAATCCAATCCATTCAATTTCTATTTCCCTAAGAGGCAGGGCGGCCAATTCAGCCAGGCTCCCCGGAGCCTCATAGAGAGACAGATGGTCATACTAATGCAGCAAGACAGACACTAATATACACACATACAAAGTGGAAGCCGATGCCTGAGCAAGCAACCGTTACATAGTGGGTCTCGGCAGAGAGGGAGAACTTGTCCTAAGCCTATTAGTACTGTTGGAGATACTTGGTGGTAATGATTGAAAGCCACTTAGTGCTGGTGTATTTACCAAGAGGATCAGCCACAGCATGGTTAAACAGGCCTGGATTAACTCAGTCCAATACTGAGTCGTACAATTGACAACCATATAGCAAAATTGCACCAGAGGAATGGAGTGTTTTCTTCCTCTTCCTCTACAACTGTCAAAAGTTGCAGTTCTACATTTAATAATTCATCAATAATATCTTGTTGGCCGTAAGTCAGAGTTCCTCTTGCATCAAAACATAAACTGTATGAGCAGGTTTGGAAGTTTAGATGCTAAATTGTAAAGATGCAGAGATTTTGCCACAGCTTAGAGATCTGTAAATTGATGTTAACCAACGTTTTATTAATTTAGAAAAAGTAAGTCTGATTCAGTGAGCAATACATCTGTATAATATGTATGCATGAGCCTAGATATTATGTGGAATTTTTGGCAATATCCTGATATGTGCTGAAGAACGAGTTGTATTGCAGGTTTCACACTCTGCATTATGATTAAATTCCACACAGTTCTGAACTTATTTGATTTCTGTAGATGAATTAAATTAATAATTGATGCTTCTGTTGGATCATCATCAACAAGCAGTGGGGGGAAGTAACTAAGTAGAGTACTGCAAGTTCTGCACAAATGTGAGCCACTAGTAGTTGACTTGAGACTTTTTATTTCTCTATACATCAACTACACTACATTTCAGGGGGAAATGATAACATAGTAAAGTGCACTACATGTTAATCCATTAGTAACAATACTCAAATGATATAATATTGAAATATATAAATGACAGGAGGGTGTGTATCCTTCATAATTACTACTTTTACCTTTGATATTACCTACTTTTACTCAAGTAAAACTCTAAAAGCAGCACTTACTTTCAATGGAGTATTTTTACACTGTGGTGTTGATATCTGAATACTTCTTTCTCGACAGTACACAAGATGTGTTTTTTGCGTGGAAATACTGTTGCATGCTCTAAAAGCTCACGTAGGTTCCCCAAAATACAATGACATTGATTAAACCAAGATAGGTACACATTCATCATCATGCAAAATGTTACATCTTACACATGCAGGATTTCTCCTCGTATCTGTGCGGTGTGGTGAATAATTCCAACCTGTTGGGCTACAGCATTTAATATGACAAGCATTTAATATGACAAGCACTTGTAGGATTGCAGTGTAACGGAAATTAAATTCAATACAGAGCTGGGACGGCAGCCAGACGTTATCTGGTGCCTTGCCATCCATTACAATGACAGACATCAAGGGCATTATGGATCACTGGCCAGCAGTCTACCGTCTGAGGTACAAAGATATGCATTCAAGAAACCAGTCACTTCTTCAGTGTGACTCACTCAGACACCAAGTTCATGTGAGTTCAGTTGGAGTGAGTTTTTTCTTATATACTGTATATAATACACACACCTTTACATTTTTATAAATGGATACTAATTCATAAATAGCTTAGCATGAATAAATGGAAACATGCATACATAGTTTTAGATAGTTATTAAACAGTTGAGTCTCTACAATACAGACTTGGTAGGTTATAGAATAATATTTTCTCTGGTATGTCAGTAGTTTGTTTCTCTCTCTATTTTTCTCCACTGATTCAGGTGTCATTATAGCTTGTAAAAAGGTAAGTAGTTCGTCTGATCTTCTTCGTCGCTTTGTCGATTTTCAAAGTGTATGTCCTGTATCGTGATTTTGTGATTATTTGGCTAAAGATGTCTCTATTAAGAGACAGTCACTAAGTTTTATGCAAGACTATGCAATAAAGAGTTGCCGACACTGCTAAAACCCGGATACATCAAAAGGCCACACAGCATTAACAATCCTGATATCTATCAAAAGCTTACATTGTTTTGAAATCTTTTCAAATATCAGTTGGAAATGTCAGTACAATACAAAAACAATATAGCAGTAAGTTGCCACTTTATAATATGTCAAATGGTCAATTTGACATTCAGCCTAACTCTGTTTGCATTTTGTTTAAGGTCCACTGATTCCTGATCAGCGCTGGATGGTTAGCATTGAGGGCCACGTGGTGTGCGAAGGAACATCGTTTGTGTTGGGGCTTGCTGTTGTCTTCACATGCTACTACAACTTCAACCTCCAATATCAGAATCAGGCTGCCTGCACACTTGAATTACTACAGAGGTAAGTTTAGATCCCATATCGAGTCATTAGTTTCAGGTGTTCCGGCCTTACAGCTCTCCTTGAATTTATCTTTGTGTGATAGATATAGTATCTTTAGGATGCAAGCTTGAAAGCTCTTTAAAGGATAGGTACTTCGATTAGAGAACAGAGCACAGAAAGTTCATTCCAAAAGGAAATTTATCTTCGCTTGGGTGTGTATATATGTGGTTCTAAAATTAACAGAAGAAGCACACATTCAACTTAAGCAGTTATCCTATTTTTTTTGGGGCTAGAGACCCCTTGCAGGGGAGAAAAATAGCGAAAGAACCCCTCATTATGGTAACACCGGTTAAGCTTATGCTTACGAGCATTTGTACTCTTAGATGCCATTGGAACTATTTGTATTCTAATGCTTTTCAATCTAAATGCTTCAGATAATGTATCAAATTAATACAGCAAGCTGCTGTATTATTTTTATACAGTATATATACTGTACATTTTACAGTAGCTTACAGGTGAAACTGCTGCCAGTAATTTACTGTAATTTTACAGTGAAAGGTTTTACAGTGCAGATGTGGTGCAGCCAGTGCTGCACTCTGCTGACTCAGAGAGTGGCCTAAAGCGATCTTAATCCTGGAGATAAATGCATGTTGGCTTTCATGATGGAGAGGCCAGAAGGAGTCACACAAGCACCTTAAGGAACTAACGTGAATATTGGGAATGATGCAAACACATTTGTATGTTTCACTTTTTCATTCAGGAAGCCAGAAAGAGAGAGACACACTTTACTGAGAGGCAGCTACAGTGGATCATTATCATCTGCTTCATTTGCCATTGATCACTTCAACATCACTGTTATTAATCATGTACAGCATATTGAATCAATTTAGAAAGCACACTGTGCCATATACTTATTTAGATATTCAAAAGTCTGAGCATTTCTCTTCCTCCCGGTGCGGTATCACTTATTGTCTCCACATTAGTGACCGATTGAGATGTACTGCAGACGTTACTCAGAGGTGGGAGGGGACAGGAATGGATTCATCGCTGGGAGAGAGCCACTAATACAAGGATGACCTCACTTTATGTGAGATGCTTTACACGAGGAATGCTGGGCCAACAGGGGGACTGGATAGCATCGCTGAGAGGTTTAGAAGGAAAGGACAAAAGGCAAACGCATGCTTTATCCACCTAAAAGATTCCCTTTGTAGAAGTAGCATTTATTTCGTGTTTTACGTGGTTATTTTATTCATTTTTCTTTCTGAAAAGGAGCCACAAAATCAATCAAAGCAAGGGACAATGATTTTAATGTGAAGTTGTTCAGCTCATGTTCAGACTTGCTGCAGGGGATGAGAAACAAATTCCCTCTGGCTTAAGATATATAAAACACATTTTGAGCAAGCAAATCCACTGGAAGTCACTCGGTTGGCTTTGTGTCAAAGAGTATTCAACTATTTAAAAAGTGCCTAGTAAGCAATCTAGATATGACTCAGAGCCCTGCATTTGGTGTATAAAGCAGTTTGCATTGCAGTGAACACTGCAATATAATAGCGACACAGCAATATATAAAGTAATTCTACAGTATATGTGATGTATGCGAAGAGACATTCAGCACAGTATAAAGAAGACAGACAAAGTGTACTTACAGCACTTGTCTGATGTGCTCCACAAGTATTTCTCATCTTTAAATGTTGTACTCATTATAGGTTTTAATGGTCCTGCCGCTCTTCAGATGTTGTTTTGACCGTGTTGACTTCCTGGAAGACTCAGAGCAAGAATGAGCTTCTTCGTCTCCATCAGCAAAATTATTAGGAATAGCATTGATTCAAATGATGACTACATTTGAACACAGAGCCCCTGAGGTGTTACTGATGACATTATTAATGATGATCCCTGTTTTATTCAAGTGTGCCAGTAAGTCATGGCAGTGTGCAGGAAGCCAGGAACACACATTTACACGTTTTAAAAAACATAATTATACTGACATTACCACAAACCAATTGCAATACAGTGAAACTATGGCTTTTAGGCATATGTAGGCTCCGTATTCAAAATATACAAAATGTTGTTGTGTACAGTAGCCTATCTATCTATCTGTCTCTCTACAGACAGGCAGGGGGCGTTGAGAGGCCGCTATAGTGAGCAGCCAGTGTGTCTGCACAGAGTTGTGTGCTGGCAGGAGGAAACTGATCGTGGCACAACAGAGATGTAGTGTAGAGCTCATTGGGACTCCGTGGTGGCCAGCCGTCTGTCACTTTTACCGGGGATCATTTGTCTGACATTACCGAGGAATGGGAAGGACCGGGGTCTATTTTTGTTGCACAGTTAACGTTACACTGCATGGATGTGTCGCGTAATGCGACCGAGGAGAGCTGCTTCTGAAGGGAGATATTTATGTTTCGGGACGGTTTTGTTGGAGTAGCTAGTTGCTAGCGCTGGGCTAGCGACTGTGCAGACTACTTCGTACCGTATTTGTTAAGGATGCTCCGGTGGATACGACAGCAGCTGGTAAACCCACTCTCCTGACGATATATATATTTTTTTCTCGCTGGCACCCGTTAGCTCACAACATTAGTCGCATAAACCAGTTTTCGCTCAGGGAAAGCGGTGTAAACTTTACTTGGATAACATTTGATAAGCTAGCCTAGCCAATTAACGGTTGACGGTGTGTCCAAAACATTGTTGTGCGCCTTTGCAGCGATGACAGTCAGGTAGGTAACGCTAACGTTAGCTACCCTCACAGTTAGCCACCGACAACGGGTTAAGCCATCTCAGCTAGATAAAACATTACTAACAAACAGACCGGGTTGATCTTACATTTGAGTTGTGAGTTGATGTTTGCTTGCAGTTTAACCACATATGAATCGTGTCTAAGAGTTAACGCTAGCTAGGTGGCTAACCACGTAAAACTTGGCAAAGTTAAACAGCGTCGCTAACTCCACAACTAACATTTATTACCAAACACCGCTCTTAGCTCAGCTCATATACTGACTTATTTATTTGTGCCGAGAGAGCCAACAAACTCACTTTAACAGCTGCTTATATTAGTTTCAACTCACGAACTCGATAACTCTTTTTTTGATTAACTTTCATAAATCCTTTGGATATGCCTTTTAAATAATACATCGTAATGCACCGGCTAAAAGTGACCGTTAACCGGTTTTGAATGATCTGAAATGAGAGCGTCCTGTATTTGCTGTAATCACCTGTTGTTTGCCTACAAACATGGCTGTGTGGTGACGCCTTGATAGAAAGCACAAGTAGAGCAGTTATGCGACACAGTAGACGCACCGAGTTATGAATTATGCCACAGGAATGGATGATTTGTTTTCCAACCATGCTGCAATGACTTAATGGAAAATAACCTGCATTGACGTTCCGTATAGATGAGTTGTGTGACTGGTAGTTGGGTGCGTGCAGCATGTGAGAGGGACCATCCCATGTGAATGAATGAATGACGTAATGCATGTTGTAAGATTAGTCACACATTGGTCAAACAGCCAGTAAGTTTAATCAATGTTGAGGTGTTTCTGAGTCCTTGACTACACCTTTGGACTTTGAGTTGGGGTGAAGGGACTATTGGTCAGCTGCAAGTTTGTCAATCTGTTAAAAAATAAGTTTTCTTTCCGCTTTTAGAAGTTAACTTTGGTCTTTTATTAAAGAGCACCACAGAGAGTTGGACTCCATACATACAGTAGCCTCCTGCTAATTTGAGATGGCCCCGTTCATTTGACCCATCCCTTATAGTTGACCAGTTAATTAAAAGGCTAATTAATATGCAACTGGCCTAATGAAGAAGTGTGAGGGGGGGTATTTGTCTGACCCTTTATTTCAGCTGATTTTTATTCTCACATCTACTCCTGTCAGTTTCTTTCTGGTGACAGTGGTCCACATTTAGGAGAAAGATTCTGACAGACTTTAATTGTCAGTCGTCTTCTACCACATCATGCTAATAATGCATTATAATTACAGCGCAAGCAACGGCAACTGTGAAAACCCTTTCACATCCTGTTCTGCAAGGTTGACGTGGAAACGTTTAGTTGTCTCCAGTATGGGGAATCCTCAATCAAAGCTTTATTTCCACAGCAACATGTTGCATGTTCTCTGACAGCATTGCATATCCTATGAAACATACGAAGATGTAGAAAGAAGCCTAGAGACATATGAAACTAATTGAGTATAAAAGTTACATCAAGTTACATGCAGAGCATGCTTGGAAAAATTATCTCTGCTAATATATAGTTTTATAAGAAAGACGCTTAATGTGCAACTAAATGTAACTGTGCAGCGAGATAATATAACCTCACAGTGTCCTGATTTCTGCTTCCTTGTTCTTTTTGAGGAAAATGAGCGTGTCGATATGGTCGGGTGTACAACATCGGGGGACAACATTTCAAAACAAGTCAGATTTCAACTGCGCAGTGTTTACAAGAAAGCCAAATAGAAACAGTTTCTACTCTGGTAGTGTTATTTATTTCTTTATTGTTGGAATGCTGTTGGACTATAACTTTTGCTGTTGCTACTATTACTGCTACTACTGCTACCATCAATATTATTACTACCACTACTGCTATTACTACTACTATTACTTATACGACAACTGCTACTACTACTACTGCTATTCATGCTACTAAAAGTAGTAATACTACTACAGCTACTACGACTGCTACTAGTACTACTACTACTGCTACATCTTCTACTGCCATTACTATTACTACTACTACTACTACTGTGATATTAAATACTACGACCAATACTACAGCTGTTACTATGACTACTGATACTACGTCGTCTACTACTTCTTCTAATTACTAATACTTCTACTTCTAATAATACTTCTACTATGACTACAAATATCACTACTACTAGTACTTATTCAAATGCTACTAATACTTCTACGAATAATACTTATACTAAAACTTATACTACTGCAAATATCACCACTGATGAATTTTTTTAAGCCACAGAAACTGTTCAAATATCAAAATGTTCAGCTCTTTCAGGAGAGGTGTGATATGACTTTTCATATTTGTAATCTTTAAACTCTTTGAATTATTAAGGTTTTTGCAATTTGTTTTTGAATTGGATATCTATTTTCAGCAATGTTTTTGTGATTAATTTCAGTTTTCAGCATTCCAACGCATTTTCAGCAGGAAATGCTTTTTCTAGTTTTCATTGATATACTGCCACAAAAAAAATGTTATTCTCTTTCAGGTAATGGAAAATGTGGACACTCCAACTTTGACAGTTCAGTTGGACAATAAGTGATACTTTCACCTCGCTGGTGTACTTAATGAAATGGTTAAGTGTTGTATATGTGCCAGTCATACCCATCTGTCAGCCAAGTATGACTCAGCTCTGTGCAACTGTTCAGACGATAATAACTTCAAACAAAAATGATTTCAACATTGAGAGCTGTTGGTTTCCGTAGTGCAGCAGCGGTGTATAAAGCCTTCAGTGCAAGATCTGAATCAAGTGCATGAGTGCTGTTTATCCTTTATTTTAGTTATTCGATTTTGTTTTCCTCCTCAAGTTGACCTCGTGAAGCTAAAATGCAGCATGGCCCTCTTTACGTGTAACATGTGATTGTGTTGTTTTTAGAATTATGTACAGGTAAGCCACATTTGCTTGAAGTAACAGATATATTGTGAACCATTGTTGTCATTTTAAACATGCTGCCTCAGGAGGAGCATGAAGCTCAGGGAGTTGATAGGCCATAACAAAGTAAATGGTCTTACTTAAATCCGGATTTGTAAATATTCATGGCATTTCCCATCTAATAAAAGGAGACGTTTAACGCCTCGGTCTTAAAGATAGTCGCGGTGTGAGATTGCTGTACACAGTATGTCACATGATACTGTTGTGACGGACAGATGGATGCCATTTGACCGTTTCGAGCGTTTCTGAAGTGTGTGTATATTCTCACAACAGGCCGTCCTTGATTGAACAACACTTTCTCTCATTCTGTTTGCGCTTGCAGATCTCTTTGTGTAGATTCTTCAGCGTGCATTTGAAATGTATCCGCATCAGACATTAGCCTGTCATATCACCTTAAGTTAACTATGCACATCTGTGCTTGTGGTGATCGGGACCAGAGACAAAGTAGCAGAGGGGACACCAGCCAATAGAAACATGTTCTCTTATCAGCCAAACTCTGGTTTTGATCCATAGATCGATAAACTTCGACTGGATGTAATCAGTCTTCTGTATGTCACCGGCTAGTTCAACAAGAAGCAGCAGAAACTCACAGTGGGGTCTGTTCAGTGTGGAAACAGCTACTATATTCAAGCTGCACTGCACTGCGCTCGGAGCCATTGGGTACGGTACTTCCCTAAATTTCACAAGGTCACATCTTTGTTGCAGTTACACATGGCTGATTGTATGTAGTGAGCAAGTTACTGTTGGCAAGGATGTTAATTATTAAGCAACTTAACTGATAGTTGATTGATGTGGTGGTGAGCTAGAATCTTCTCAGACTGAGAATGAGACATTTCCCCTCTGAGACACCATCAAGGCTCCTTACAGTAAACTTGTTTAAGTGATGTTTTCTGTAAAGTACAAAATTGCCCTAATCTGTGTGTTGGGGATGTAATAGCGTGTTGATTAACGCCAGTGACTCAACAACTGGTTGGTATACATTGCTTTTAAAATCCTGTGTTACTTAAGGTCTGTTTGAATGTAACCAGTGTTAACAAACACGCATTGCTCTGTTTCCTGCTGCAGTAGTGAATACAGCGCTGCAGCTGTGTGATCGTGATGCAGGATGTTGCTTTAAAGGAGCAATATATACGACGTTCAGAGCATTGACATAGCTTTAATCCAGCAGCAGACGACTGTGTGAAGATATAGTGGAGTAATGTGATACCTGGAGTAATATCTTACCAAGAGAATGAAGTGTGTGTGTGTGTGTGTGTGTGTGTGTGTGTGTGTGTGTGTGTGTGTGTGTGTGTGTGTGTGTGTGTGTGTGTGTGTGTGTGTGTGTGTGTGTGTGTGTGTGTGTGTGTGTGTGTGTGTGTGTGTGTGTGTGTGTGTGTGTGTGTGTGTGTGTGTGTGTGTGTGTGTGTTGTTATCATCAGAGCCTCTCCTCGCCTTGTTGACATAGCCGGGCCGGCCACACTTGTTGTTAGCTACGAGCCGCCGGCTCAGGCGTCGACGTGTTCAGAGCCATTGAGAGGCAGCTGATGTGCTCCCAATCTCGTATGACGCAACTTTAAAAGTGTTTTCATGATTTGGTCTACGTGCTCAGTTGACCTTTCCTCTGGAGTATATTTACAAAAATACAAATATAGACCTGTGTTTTTTTTATTGAAGAATAATGAAGCTCCAATATTTACTCCCAACAGCTCCCAAATATCACTAAGAGGAAAAGACGAGACTTTCTTGCTGTTGCTATTTTGATAAATCCTTCATTGACCTTAAGTATTAGTGTTAGTTGTGGTGCATTTCTTTAATGATGGAGAGCTTCAGAAAGGCAGTAATAGTTAAACATGTCTCCATGAACGGAGGTGAGTCTTTTTGGGAGTGACGTGGCCCGGATACATTCCTGTGTGCGTGCGTGTGTGTGTGTGTGTGTTGGACCGACGTCATAGAACATTTGCAATTGATTGTAAGCACTTGCTTTAACCTTCTTAGAACAGCAGTCAGGTCAACACACAGGACCAGAAAATACTGTGAGGACGAAGCAAGAAGGCGATGTGGAAAGTGCGTCTCTTTAGTTTTACATCAGCTGATCGTATTATATATATTTTTGCATTTTTGACATTTAGAAACCAACGTGGCTTAACTAAGCTGATATAATCGCATCTGATTTCCATTTGAATTTTAAAGATCTATCCAGTGTTTTCATTAAATTCATAGTCGCGGTTCCTCTTAATGCAACCTTCCAGCTAAATAACCACAGCTCATCGCCCAAATGTGACCGAGTTACTGTGGTTACGGGTGAGAGAGCGTCACAAAGCTGGTGACCTCACTGTGACGAATGTTGTGTTGTGCCAGATATTGTGATCCACACATGTCGTGCTCTTACCCTTTCTTATTGTGCATGTATATCATGTTTTGGAGCAGGCTAATGTTTCTGATATACTTTGTCTTGCATTCATAAACACATATTTAAGCTTTGTCTACGAGCCTAATTGTAAAATCTGTCGAGTCCCAAACTCACCTCTGCTGCGCCAGACAAAATAATTGCCCTTAAAAACTACGCAGGAACTTAAACCTCGTGGAAGAGATGGAGCTTCAGAAAGTTGCCCCAGGTAGATTGTAGTGTGGTGTGTAGACTTTCAGGGGTTAGTTGCTTCTGCTTAATTCCAATGATATCGAATAACTCGCTTTAAAGTCAGGTCATGATGTTGCATTCCCTTTGTACCGCTAGCCAACTCTACATTTCGGTGAATTGTGAATTTATCGTTTTGCCTGTAAACGCAGTCGCATTGCACAACTTGTTAAGATAGCTTTCATATAAGCTGAAGTTGTTTGTATCACTATGCCTACTATATAAAGAGTTGTTATGTAAGTAACCTGTTTTACCTCCTTTTTCCTCATTTTCCATTGGTCCCTCTTCCCTGCCTCACCCCTCTCTCTCCTCCCCTCCCTCAGGGCTTTGACCCCCCTCATCAGAGCGACACCAGGACGGTCTATGTGGCCAATCGTTTCCCCCAGCATGGCCACTACGTACCGCAGCGCTTTGCTGACAACAGAATCATCTCCTCCAAGGTACCAACATGTCGTTGGAGCCAGTGTTGGTATTTTACTTGAGATGCTTTATGTATCGACAATAATCTGGAGTCCTGGCGTGGTGGGAGAAAGATAAGGCGTTAAGCATGATTTATTTTGGATAACGGGATCAACTCGGATAAAAAACCGGTTTGTGTTGGTTCGAGGATTAGAAGGTCAGTTGGGAGATTGACTGGACAAGAGGATAACAGAGATCATGCTGGGGTGGTTAAGTCGTTGATTGAATAAATAACATTAGGGTCAAGTCACCTAGGTTGGATTTGATTGATTCTACGTCGTGCATTTTTAAGAGACTGAAACACCTCAAAGGTTATTCTTGGTGGAGCTGTAAAAGTCCATTGTCTAAAGGGAAAACCTAAAGTGATTAGTGGTCTATTGTCAGCCATGCAGTGACAGGATTACTACAACAATGTGACAAACCGTTAAACTTAATATCCTTCAACAACTAATCCGTGATATTCAGGTTCTTAAAATGTGCCTTTTTAAAATCTAGTCAGAAATAGGCTAGTTTTACCTGCCTTCTGCATAAATGTTTGTTTTTTATTTTACTTGTGCTTAAATGCATTTCCATCTGGCTTTCATGCAGGATTAAAATACAGTCGGGGTGTAAAGGTACACACATTAAAGTTTTGTTCATACTTAGGAGTCACAGTTTGGCCAGTCAACCCATTAATTATACTGTTCATAAACATTTTTAAATAACTCGTGTGCTTTCAATCGATCCCCTTTGTTTTGGAGAATAAATCACCACGTAGACTAAATTGCGGTCCAAATTTGCGGGCTCATCGGCATCTTGGCGATAGCCTAAAACTACATCCCTAGTCTCAAATATGGCTTTATGAAACCCACAGATACCATGCTTAAGTAGCCTTTACCCTAAATTTTGTTTTCTCTTTCAGTACACAATTTGGAATTTTGTCCCGAAGAATCTGTTTGAGCAGTTCAGAAGGATCGCCAACTTCTACTTTCTCATTATCTTCCTTGTACAGGTAATAACGCGCACAAATGCACACACTCCATTTTTTTTTTTTTTTTTTTTTCAGGTATATGTTGGCCTCTCATATGGTGACGAGTCAAGTGTGACCTCAGTCTTCCTGCCCTGAATTCGTGTGTGTGTGTGTGTGTGTGTGTGTGTGTGTGTGAGTGTGTGTGTGTGTGTGTGAGTGTGTGAGTGTGTGAGTGTGTGAGTGTGTGAGTGTGTGAGTGTGTGAGTGTGTGAGTGTGTGAGTGTGAGAGTGTGAGAGTGTGAGAGTGTGAGAGTGTGAGAGTGTGAGAGTGTGAGAGTGTGAGAGTGTGAGAGTGTGAGAGTGTGAGAGTGTGAGAGTGTGAGAGTGTGAGAGTGTGAGAGTGTGAGAGTGTGAGAGTGTGAGAGTGTGAGAGTGTGAGAGTGTGAGAGTGTGAGAGTGTGAGAGTGTGAGAGTGTGAGAGTGTGAGAGTGTGAGAGTGTGAGAGTGTGAGAGTGTGAGAGTGTGAGAGTGTGAGAGTGTGAGAGTGTGAGAGTGTGAGAGTGTGAGAGTGTGAGAGTGTGAGAGTGTGAGAGTGTGAGAGTGTGAGAGTGTGAGAGTGTGAGAGTGTGAGAGTGTGAGAGTGTGAGAGTGTGAGAGTGTGAGAGTGTGAGAGTGTGAGAGTGTGAGAGTGTGAGAGTGTGAGAGTGTGAGAGTGTGAGAGTGTGAGAGTGTGAGAGTGTGAGAGAGTGACTGACTGACTGACTGACTGACTGACTGACTGACTGACTGACTGACTGACTGACTGACTGACTGACTGACTGACTGACTGACTGACTGACTGACTGACTGACTGACTGACTGACTGACTGACTGACTGACTGACTGACTGACTGACTGACTGACTGACTGACTGACTGACTGACTGACTGACTTCTCTGGACCCGTAGCGAGACAAGTCTGCTTCTGTATTAAGACATCACACCCACACGTTCAGTTGTATGTGTGTCTCCTCAGCGATCCCGAGCCGTTGGGCCTTCGCTCCGCATCAGTCAGCCTGTGCTGAAGGAGGATTTGGCTTTCAAATTTTTCAGCCTCTTCCTGATTTATTTGGGCCTGTGTAGTGAGGCCTGAGTAATCGACTTCACTCTGTCTAAAAAACTCTCTTTTCAACCACTCGACTTGTCAGTGGAGCTGAAGTCAGCTTAGCCACTGACTGAAGGGCCTCTTTTCATCCTGACATTGTGACCATGATGTTTTATTTAATGGACAGTTTGACCCGTTTTAAAAGGCCTTAGATGGATTCCTGTTGTGAACTGTTGTCTCCCTTATCAAACCAAGTAAAGTCTTGGACTCGTTATAGTTTATGTAAATTCTTAGAGCTTCTTAGAGTTCGATGTTTGTTGCATGAGGTGTTAATAGAAGTGATTTCTTTCAAGAAAACACATTGTGTGAAAGTTTCCATTTGCCACGCCTCCTGCAGTCGTTGCTAACTAACTCCTCTTGTGTTCTTTTAACCTGCTGGGATGGAGGATTTCAGCAGAATTTGACGGAGTAGTTACCCTTTAAGAGACATGGTTTCACTTGTCTAGTTACTAAACAATACGTCTTACGACTGTGGCTCATATTCTCTGTCAACTATCAGGACGTAGATGCAGATGTTGCCAGTGACTACACTCTTGTTGTAAGGTTAAGCAAGAAAAGGTTCAAATGTAATCCAGTAAGTAATAAATAAGAGGACGTCTCACTTTGCTTCCATGTTCTCTGTTCCATGTTCTTCACTAAACTATTATAAGCTAATCTGCAAAAAATGTTTTCTGCAGGGTGTTTTAAACATTTGCAGAGAAGGATGCTTTTATTTCTGTCTCGCTGAAGTATGTTGCTGCTTTTGAAGGTGTGTGTGTGTGTACGTGTACTGTACTGACCGTTAAGCTTTGGAGGAAGTTGTAGGGATTTCCTGTGTGACATATCAGCCACTACTTCTCTCTGTTGTCTTTCTACTTCGCTTGTTTTCTCTCTACCAGGACACACACACTGTTACGGGGTCTCTGGTACCATTTGTTTCCCCCACTGCACTTCCAGTTTATTAAAATCTCTTCATAACCCGCCCGTATCTTTATCTTTCCAGTTAATGATAGACACCCCAACTTCCCCAGTCACCAGCGGCCTGCCTCTCTTCTTTGTGATCACAGTTACCGCCATAAAACAGGTGAGAACACGAGCACATGATCGCTTCCTCTTTGTGGGGCTGGAAATAGGGAACCTACGTGCATGCAGTATCATTAAAGGTAGATTAATCGTAGTCAACATCTGATGTTGTTTCAACTTAGTTGAGTCTTCAGTTGAATACAAAGTGATAAAGACAACTTTAACCATTCCTGTCATTTTCTTCAGTCACAGTGTCAAATGTATGAAAATCTGATTCAGGTGCTGTATTTACAAACCAGTAAAGAACTTTGATATAAAAAAAAAGATGTGTTTTGAATAACTAATCAGTTGATCAGTGACTAGTTGTGTCTTCACCGCTGTTCACCAGCAATGCTCTTCAGTTGCTGTATGTCATCGATGGCTGAACACATTTCTCCTCAGGGCTACGAGGATTGGCTGAGACACAAAGCAGACAACGAGGTGAACGGGGCTCCGGTGTTTGTGGTTCGCAGCGGAAGTCTCGTACAGACGAAATCCAAGAACATCCGGGTAAGAAAACTACACCCTAGATATAAGCTTTACTCTTTGTTTAAGAACATTACCTCGACCAAAGCGAAGCATGATGTTTGTTATTGGGGGGGGGGGGGGGGGGACGGACTTAAAAGTGCCTAAAAATAGCTTGTTCACAGCCAACAGCCACACATACAAACATCTATCAAATTTTTCTGAATAAGAACCTGCACACAGTGCTGGTGCCTGTGTTGAGCACCGGGAGCAACGTTTTCATGCAAACAATAGTATGACTGGTGTGCGATCTGCATGCCAAATTAATCAGAGCACACAGAGCCAATTTACCATGTGACTTGCTGACGATCAATGCAGAATTTAAAAGGATATTCGCTCACTCCACAAAAGACACACTGGGGCTCATCACTTCCAGCAAACCTCACGGAGAACAGCGAGGGCAAAACAGCATCACTGATCTGTTTTCACCCAAATATTCTCTTGTCTAGCTCAGCTTAAAACACTAAATCTGTTAGCACGCTGTTCACTACCACGCCTGTTTGTAACCGGCTTGGTGGCAATGTTGTCTTCACGTCACCGGTCTCTGCTCCCTGTGTATGTGTAGAGGCTGAGCCCAGCACTCAATGAAACACAAGAGCAGAGGATGTCATATATCGGGGGAAGATTTGCAGCAGCGCTCATAATTCTGCAACTGTGCTGCTCACGTTAGTTTGGACTTGCCATGGCTAACTCCAACTTGCTTCTTAAATAACAGTGACATGTCGGAAACTAAAAGGGAATCATTGATCATTTACATTTTCTACAGTTATTTTCTTAACAGTTAGTTGACAAACTTTGAATTGAATATAACACCCTTGCCAAAAAAATGTATTTAACATGTAACAAAACATTTAAAAAGTCAATGAAGGCATACAACCTAACCAGTATTGGCCTGTGCGTCCAGGTGGGGGACATCGTTCGCGTGGCTAAAGATGAGACGTTCCCAGCTGACCTGGCGTTGCTGTCGTCGGATCGTGCGGATGGCACCTGTCACGTCACCACAGCCAGCCTTGATGGAGAAACCAACCTTAAGGTCTGTATATCAGAATCCGGTCTATTGCCAAGAAGAAGTCAAGCTTTGGGTTATTGGTGCATAGACAAGAAGCAGGGATATAGAACAGTACAAATCACAATAAGAATGTTAGAAAAATACTATTTAAAAAATGTAGGATTTAAAAATATGTACAATGTAACTGTGGAAAAGGAAAGAACAAGGCAGGGATGTGCAAAAAAAACATGTTCTTCAAAGATGTGTGAGAATTTCTGTGGTGGGAAAACATTTAACTGTTATTACTTTTTCTGGTGCAAACAACCATGGAGTGTAAACAAACAAAAGTTACATTCAGTTTACATTTTTGTCCTTGAGGTCTGTGTGAATGCATTTCCTTCCTCGTAAAACATTTACAAAACAGATTTTTTTTGTGCGTGTGTGTGTGTGTGCAACCTCATGCTTACAGAAATAATGTTGTCGTTGTGCTACTGGCGGTCTGAAACTCCACAGGGTACCTTTTAAGTTGTGTTGCTCTGAAGCATTTCATCATTGAGATTCATTTGAACTTTTTCTTATGTAAATACAATTTTTGGGAAATTACTCTTTGATTGGTCAGAAAATAGAGTTTGATTGGCAGACCTCTGGGTCACATGACTTATGCCAGCCTGCGAGTGTGCCAGGTGTATGCATGTCTTGGTCTTTAAATGACTTGGATACCATAATATAATTTCAATGTTTTGCATATTGTGTTTAGAAAGTCCTCACCCTCACCCCCACCTCACCCACACACTCTTGCCAGAAGCTATGTTGCTTAATTGCCCCTCTAACGAGATGTTGGTGCTTCTGTAACAGTGTATTTATACAGCATGGTGGGTTTTAAGTGTTGCCCTAGATGTGTTTGTACACTCTTTGAACCTTTTGATATTTTTATAAATTGCTGTTTGTATGCTGTACTGTATAGTACAGTAAAACTGCAGTAGCATACACACATCATGCTAAACCCAACCTGCCAATACTGTAGCTACAGTACAATTGGATCAAGTTTCGAGGAAGAAAAAGCGCTCAGCTGTTTTGGGCAGGGTCAGAATATGTTGGGTGTGTTACTCAAACATTCAGTCATTTTTTCCACCTGTTGGTTTGCTTGAACAGGTGATATTTACCCTACATTTGACATTTCCCCTCCTTCATACAGTCAGAATAGCAGTCGAGGTGCATCCTCCTCTCCTGCAAAGCAGGCTGTAGATCTAACTGTTCACGGGTTGCAATGTCTTTATGTTCATCAGCATCAACTGTATATTTGTGTGTTGTGAATGTGTGTAGACTAACTACTCTGTGGCGGAGACGGCAGAGTGTCAGTCGGTGTCCCAGCTGGAGGCTCTGCAGGCTGTGGTGGAGTGTCAACAACCGGAAGCTGACCTGTACAGGTAATACACACCTTCAGGATGAGCGCACAAGAAGTCCAGCATATAGTCACATATAACAAACAAAGGATACTCCCTGTTAAACACATACGAGAGCATTACGATGGATCATTTTGCCTTTCGAGTCCTCGTTTCGGAAAGTTTTATTCTAGCTTTTTATTTATAATTATATAACTAACACTGTAAGTATAGATGATTCTTTTCAATTATTTGCTTTTTTCTGGGATTCCCCGTAGAGCCCTGCCGGTCTCCAGACACCACTTTAAAAGCCATGTGATTCAAACATGGTACAAATTCCCTGTCGGAGATATGTTATTAAATGGATGATGGGTTGAGATGGCTTCGTCGCCTCTTCAACAACCCCTCCTCCTCTTGTCTGGCTCAGCTGGCTACTTTAAAATCGATCGGTGTATTTTTAGATCAGGCAATTTGTTTCGGTAGCAGTTAACCCCCCCCCCCCCCCCCCCCCCCCATCTCCCTCGTCGCTGTTTCCCTCGCTCTCAACATTCGCTGCATTTAATTAAACCAGCTAGTGTGAGCTTTCCGCGGTGATCTGCTTTCTTTAGCATCATGTTAACCAGAAACCTGGTTTCTTGAATCAGGTTAAGGGATTAAGAAAGACCGTGGTAGTATTCACTATACCAGGTTTCTCATGGTGTTATTATTATATGTGTGCATGAGCATGACAAACGCTCCAGATAGGGAAAGCATCACTGTGGCAGCAGCGTGAAAAGGAAGATCTGCACTTGTTGTAAAGCATCCTTTTTTTTGATATAGTTTAATTTAAAGTCCAACTGAAACTGATATGTTATTTATTGACAGTTTCCCCTGCTTGAGCAGTTGTTTTTCTGTTAACATTTGGACACATTCTCACAGTGACAGAGAAGCTGTTCACTCCAGAGCTTATTCTTTAGGAACTGTTTGTCCAAACGCTCCAAAGAAAAGCTGTGCAGGCTGCATAGGCATCGATCTAATACATATAAAACACATACAAACACAGGTTGTACAGTAAACACGTTATTGAAGTGCATGTGAAAGCCTGTCTCATATTTCTTGCATTTACAAGATTTCTTCCAGTAGTCTGGTTACCTGTGTGAACGTAGTCACAGTCTCTCACGCCACTCGACTGAAATGCCGTTGGTGTTTTCCAGGTTTGTCGGTCGGATTACGGTGACTCAACACGGAGAGGAGATAGTCAGGTGAGACCAATGATTTACTTAATGACTGTGTGATCAGGGGTAAGGCTGATACACTGACATCCCCAATAAGGTGAGCATTGGATACATGGCCTTCTGATTAGTTTTAGGGATAGTACCAAAGTTACACTATCAGACAAATAAAAGGGAACAGTGGTTGAGGGTGAGGCTTTTAGCAGAGGGTTACAAAATGTATAACCGCTGGTCTGAAGAGACGAAGCTGTCTAATGTATTTAATCAGAGGGAGTAAAATGTGCAGCAAAATGATTCATGAACAGAAGATTTATGAGACTCATGGAGTGTTGCTGAGTGTTTTATATCAAGACCTTACCGTGTCTCGTTTGTGCCAGAATCCTAATGCCACATCCATCTTTCTCTGTATTTATGCTGTTGTTTCTGTTTGCCTTTACGTCAGGCCGCTGGGTCAGGAGAATCTGCTGCTGAGAGGAGCCAGGCTGAAAAACACCAAAGAGATTTTTGGTGAGACAATACAGTTGAAACTTATAACAGACAGACATTCATTTCTAAACAACACATACAGTCAGTACACTGTATTGATATAGTGTTTCTTGCAATGGGACGTTTCCAGTTGAATTGAAAGAGAAAGACAAGATGTAGCTGCTCAAGAACAGATTGCTTCTGAAATGCTTCCAGCTGTAACACAAACGAGCCAAACTCAAGTTGACGTTATGAGAAGGACAATCGACTTATTATCATACGGCTGAAGTTTGGTTGTGTCAACCAATGGCTTTTCTAGCAATGCTTCAATAGTGGGTTTGAGTATAATGTTGTAATTGTTTGACATGGAGAACTTGAGCCAATGACTTACCATGTCCCATGTAAATCATGTTTCCTATGTTCTCATGACTTCATGCACTAGTCGGTTAATAGTCTAATATCCCATAAGCCCGGTATAATACTTCAACCAACTGTGTTGCTGCAGGTGTGGCAATTTACACAGGGATGGAGTCCAAGATGGCCCTCAACTATAAGTGCAAGTCCCAGAAACGCTCTGCAGTAGAGAAGTGAGCACTTTCCGTTGTCTCGCAGTGTAAGCAAAAATATTGCTGTCTTAGGATGTGGTTAATTTAACATTCAACTTTAAAACATGTTCCTGTGCCAGGTCCATGAATACCTTCCTCCTCATCTACCTGGGCATCTTGCTGTTTGAGGCCGTCCTCAGCACCATCTTGAAGTATGCCTGGCAGGCTGAAGACAAATGGGACGAGCCTTTCTACAACCAAAAGACTGAACAAGAGAGAAACAGCAGTCCGGTAAGTCTTCTTTTGCATTAAGCATCAGAAGAATGCCTTCTTATCGATCTGTTTTTTGTAATTACCGGTAGTGCAGGCTATCAGCCCCAGAGATAGGATGAGGTAAGGTTTTAGTTGACGTTACATTTCTGTCTCTCTCTTTCTTTTTTCTCCACTTTCACCATGCCAAATAATAATGGACTTTTTCTCTCTACTGCCAATAGAAGTTAATGGAGAGCGTTAGTGAAGACACAAAAGATGAGCTCATGCTTGAATCCACATTTACACACACACAGTCCTTGAAGGGTGCTGGTAGGGCGGTTTTAGTGTGTCTAGATTTTTTGGCAAGGCTTAAGTGAGAAAATGCCATTCATGGGGACAGTCTGCCGGCCTATCAGCCCACCTGCCAACACTAATCAGTCAGAGAGAACAGCAGCCTCTATGTATTGAGACAGAGGGGGAACAAACACAGTCCAGTACACTCGCCTCTCTCCCCCCTGGAGACAGAGAGAAGAATACCAGCAACGAATGAATGGCTGTGTTTTCACATTTAGTATAACAGGTACTCTAGAAACCTGCTGGCCC
The DNA here is from genome assembly GCF_949748355.1 of Melanostigma gelatinosum. NCBI lineage: Eukaryota > Metazoa > Chordata > Actinopteri > Perciformes > Zoarcidae > Melanostigma > Melanostigma gelatinosum. The sequence goes on along the minus strand of NC_136637.1, from coordinate 16,771,931 downwards.
TGTTCCAGTGTGTGCATACCCTTTACCGTTGATCGCATGTCTCCACATCACAGCTTTCTCCTCTCCAGGGAATATATTGGTCCTTCAACAGACTGAAAAATGTCTAAATTTAAGGCCGTAAGATTACAAAATCCATGTCCATCAGTTCCATTTCTGTATGTTGTTTAGTAAGCTAGGCAGAGCTCAAGTCCAGGTCTAACATGTCAAAAACCTAGGTTTTGTATGGCTGCCGATACTTGCTCACAGTGGTCTTCTCTCACTCTCCTTTCCTGTCACATGAAGTCATTAACTCCTGTAATGGAAATGATTTACCCTGACTGCTCTGAGGGTCAGTGATCAGACCATCGGTCTGTGTGGCTTAGATGTGTATTAAGCATTTTAATATTCCAACCACAGGGCGCTGTCACACCTAACCTGTTTGGTTCGATTAAAACAAACTCAGGTCCGTTTGTACTGTTAGTACGATTCATTTGGGCTGAAAGCGGCAATCAAACCCTGGTGCGGACCAAACAACCGGACTGAGACCACTCTAAAAGGTGGGCCGGCCTCGGCCTGCTTCCGAGCGGACTCTGGTATGGATCGTTTGTGGGTTGAAAGCAAATTAACCAACCGCAGGCTTTAATGCTGGGAAATATGTGATTTTAGCATGATTTCATTGCATGCATTACAACATTGCCAAGTGCATTTCTGTATTTATATCAGATGAAACACAGCCAATGTTATCCATCCATCCATTAGTTTCTGCTTATCTGGGTTCGGGTTGCGGGAGCAGCAGGTTTAGGAGGGTGTTCCAGACACTCCTCTCCCCAGCAACGCTTTCCAGTTCCTCCTGGGAAACGCAGAGGCGCTCCACAGGCCAGACGAGTTATGTTATCTCTTGAGCGTGTTCTGGGTCCACCCCGGGGCCTCTTACCTGTTGGAGGTGCCTGGAAACCCTCTAAAGGGAGACGTCCAGGAGGCATCCTGATCAGATTCCCAAACCACCTCAGCTGGCCCCTTTTTGACGCGAAGGAGCAGCGGCTCTACTCCGGATGTCTCAGCTCCTCATCCAATTTCTAAGGCTCAGCCCAGACACTTTTCGGCCACTTGTATCCGCGATCTCATTCTTTCGGTCACTACCCAAAGCTCATGACCTTAGGTGAGGGTCGGAACGTAGATGGACTTGTAACGCGCACCGAACCGCCTGTCCATCTCACGCTCCATTTCACCCTCACTCGTGAAGAACACCCCGAGATACTTGAACTCCCTGATTCACTGCTTGTGGCCCTCCTCTTGTGTCTCATTCTAATAACATGTACTCTCATCCCTCTTTAGATCTTGAAGTTCATCTCAGACTTCTTGGCATTTCTGGTCCTCTATAACTTCATCATCCCCATCTCGCTCTACGTTACTGTGGAGATGCAGAAGTTCCTGGGTTCCTTTTTCATTGGCTGGGATTTAGACCTTTACCACGAGGAGAGCGACCAGAAAGCCCAGGTCAACACCTCTGACCTCAATGAGGAGCTGGGACAGGTAAGGACTACAAGTGCAGGAACACATACATGTAGCATGGGAGTAAAGATGCATGTACCTTGACCTGAACAGTGTTCGGTTATGATATCATGTAGTATGTTTAATATAATGTTTATTGTTTTGCAGTAAATATGCCTATTTGGATACTATTTGTATTTTAGTACATAATGAACACACAACATGTCATTCTCATCGGATAAAAGGGAACTCTGCCTCGACAACATAATACTCGACTCGCGTGTGCATCTTTGTGTCTCTGTCTCCTAGGTAGAGTACGTCTTTACAGATAAGACGGGCACACTAACGGAAAACGAGATGCATTTCCGTGAGTGTTCAATTAGCGGCGTCAAGTACCGGGAAGTTAATGGCAAACTGGTACCAGAGGGAATGTCTGACGACTCACCAGACGGTTCTACGCCTCACCTGGTAGATCTCATTACACTCATTTTGTTTTGGAAGACACACACACACACACAGACTGTACATAGACTCTGTTCTTAATAAACATGAAGTGTTAGAGATGTCTTTTTCCCTTAGGCCATTCGTGTAATCAACACTAGATAATTGGTACGATTTCGGGTTGTCAACAGCATGTGAATAATACGTACAAACATACAGTTCATCATAAGCTCTTCACTCAAAGTCAGCCTGTCTCACTTGTGTTTACAATGACAAACAGCGTGTCCCTGTATAGAATGAATAATGATGGCGTCGCTTTCTCCATCATCCCTCCCTCTCCATCCAGATTGGTGATGAATTGTTATTCCTCCAGGCGGTGTCATTGTGTCACACAGTTCAGATCAGCTACGACCAGCCCGACTGCCCGGTTGGGGGAGGAGACCCATTTTCCCACGCAAACGGTTTCTCTTCCAATCACATGGAATACTACGCCTCTTCACCGGACGAGAAGGCTTTAGTAGAGGCAGCAAAGAGGTAAGCTTACGTTAGAGCTCCATCGCTTCTCTTCTGGAAATGTACTGCTGAGGTTGAAGAACCTGCTAAGCCAGCTGGTTGTCTAAAAGGTGCTCCAGCCTTTATCCCCGCTGTTTCCACCAACTATCACCACTGTTTACTCTAGTCTTGCTGAACCATGGCTGACACAACAGCAAACGCTAGAAGGTTTGTCTGTGACCAGGCAACAATTTAATGTCCGTGGAAAGGTATTCCGGATTCTATGATGGAAATAACGCGGGTGACTGTGTGGCACCCATTTCAATTGTCAGACTGTGTTCTTTTAAACAGCTTTTTAAGGATTCATGATGCACAGAGTCAGCGATCCTGGCCGATGTCGTTTTCACACCATCAAATTGAATTATGTCAGGCAGTGAGGGGGATGCACCCGTGACCCAGTGCCTTTGTGCTCCATTGAGCCACAGACAGTGTATCTGGGTTGATTTAAACCGAAAGGAGACTCGGTTGGAACCATATCCCTCATAGTCGCTCATAAATACAGCACTCGGTTTATGTTACAACACCATTCATCTGAAATGTGACACTATTGGGGATTATATATCTGTGCACTGTGTTCTGGTGTTCAAAACAATGGCTGATTTGTGTTGTTTGATAAAGTGAACAAGAAGGTCCGAGAATTGATCAACTGGTTTGGAGTCTTACTCACCTATTTGTTCACCTGCATTTCTTAAGGACCTCCATGACCCCGAGGAAGATTAATAAATGGATGAATTAAGGATTGACGGACCTATTTTCATGGCAGCACAAGCTGTGCTCTCACCGTTTGGTTCTTTCCTGTCCTTGAGTAGGCAGTGCAAAGCAAGTTGTTGGTATTTTGGTGGAATTATACAATAATGCTTAAAATGTACGAATTAAAACCGATCAATCTCCGATGTGTAGATGCTTTTAAATCGGCACCAAAAGGAACGTTTAATGTGGTGAAAGTATGAATGCCGGTAAAGCAGTCTGCATTTCTGTAAAATACAACGAGTGATTCTCACAGTGTCTGTTGTCCACAGCTGCTTTATAATGTGTGAACAATTCAGTTCACGGTGTGAGATGTAGCCATTTACAACATGAAGCAGTGTAGTTCATTTATTAAGGCTAAAATAGTGTGGGACAAATTTCGATCATATAAATGAATATTTTAGTATTATATTTTTTCATATTTTTATCATCTTATTACAAATTAAATAAAAACCCACCCCCTCTTTCCTTGGCTGCAGATTTGTGGTCGTGTGTGTTTGCGTCGTGTTACTTTGCACCATCCGGTGCGACGATTTCCTGAAGAAGTGTCTGTCAAGTTGTTGGGCTGTTGTTGTCATGCTTCATTGTGATTGGCTCAACTTTTTTCAGAGGGATGATGCCAGTGATGTGACTGGTTGAGTGTACTGTGCCACCTCACACAGACGTTTTGCACTTTGCACCGCTGCACATACATTAACCAAAATAGCAGGTGCGCTTGGAAACGGCCAAGCAGTCCATGTGCCCAACATCTACCACTTTACCCTGACTAGCCTGAGGGGAGTGCTATAGCTAAACAGTTTTAAGTTGTAAAGGCCTGTTTTCCTGCAAGAAAACATCCCAAACTCCTAGTTTGATCTTCACCCAGTATTTAAAGTTCAAAATGTCCATTTTCCAAAGAGTTCTAGCTTTAACTGCTGTCTGTTTTCTCCTCAGGATCGGAGTGGCCTTCACTCGCTGCAGTGGAGATACTCTGGAGATCAAGACATTTGGCAAGTCAGAGAAGTATGTACAACCCTGTTAATCTCTTCAATGACAAATGCACATGCAATACAAAACACATGTAGACTGCAGACAGAGCAGTTGTGTAACCTATCCGTCTGTTCTCTGAGTCTCAAAGTTAGCTTCACTGCCTCTCTCCTTCCCCAGATATAAACTGCTCCATGTGTTAGAGTTTGATGCTGACCGCAGGAGGATGAGCGTCATTCTGCAGACTCCCTCAGGTAACTACACCTGGAACTAGTGCTTTTAGCATTGTTCACAAAAAATTGCCTGCAGTAACCGATAATGAAAACTTGATCATATGGTCAAACTTATGACTGGAGATAAAAAAGAAATGCATTAAAATAGTTTTAAAGAGTTCTTTTTTTTTTCTACATTTCTCTTGGTGTCTTGACTTTCAAGGTGGCAAAGTGCTGTTCACCAAGGGCGCAGAGTCGGCCATCTTGCCTTTCACTACCAGCGGTGAGATAGAAAAGACGAGAGTGCACGTCGACGAGTTTGCTATGGTGAGATTTCATTGTGTTTTACAAAACTTTAAAATGTGCACGTTGTCTCAAAAGGTTCTCCAGCAGCTTGCACTGTTACTGCTCTAAAACACATCCATTCAGCGGGTGTTGGTCAGCACACTTGCATCACATTTGTTGCAGCGGCGTCAGAGGAGTTGTTGATACGTTTGCCACACTTAATATGCATATTGAAATCCTTTAGATTTCATTATTTATTTTTCCCCATACGAAGATGGGTGGACAAGCAGACATTTGAGACGCATTGAATATATGTAACACTCGACTCTTCAAAGAATTTATTCACAGACAATCCTCCTCAATCGCCTAATGAAACTGTTTAAATATCTCACTCTGAAATGCGTCTTGATCCATATGTTCAGAATGGCGTGTCTCTGTGTGCGCAGGCCTGGCATTTCACGCGTTGAAGTCATTACTTTTGGCTCTGTAGCTCCGTGTTCCCATTAGACTGTAAATTCGTCACCACAACACCCACACACACACAGAGCCCCAGATCATATCATCGGACGTCAGTACCCAGGAGTGGGTGCTCTATACTGGGTTGATTTGTGTTCGTCTCCCCCTCAGGCTGGTTCTGTGATTTAAAGCCAAGCTTTGACAAAAAAAAAAAAATCTGCTTTCTCTCTGCTTCCGTTCGTCTCGCTTTCCATCTCTCCTCCTCATCCTCTTGACTTAACGTTTACCCCTCCTCTCTAAACAAGCTTGTTCTTTCAATTTTACATTCATCATTTCACACCATAACATCTCTTTCTTCCTTTATTTATGTTCCGTTTTCTTCTGTATTTCGTATGTTCTGACTCGTGTCTCCTGTTGTTCTCTTCTACCCGTCATCCACCCCTCCCCCTCCCACTGTAGAAAGGTCTGCGGACCTTGGTTATTGCGTGTCGCCACTTCAGCCCAGAGGAATACATCGATGTGGACAAGCATCTGAACGCGGCCCGCACCGCGCTGCAGCAGAGGGAGGAGAAACTGCAAGAGGCCTTCAACTACATAGAGAGAGACCTGGAGCTGCTGGGAGCTACCGGGGTTGAGGACAAGTATGGAGACTAACAAATTCATGTGAATGTATTTGTGTCGTCCCTCCTAAAAACGAGTTCTCATCCCCTTATGCATGTGACATCTTTTACGTCAAGTGGAGATCTTTACATTTTCAGTATATACACGGTGTTGTGTTGGATGTGTTTAGGTTACCCTCTTTGCTCGTCCATGATAGTTGTGTAGATTAGCTGATGCATACAGTAGGTAACATGCTAAACTAAGATTGGGGAACATGGGAAACATACCTGTTAAACATCAGCATGTTGTAATGTAAATAGCACGATACTATATACTCAATAAAGATGGGAGTGGCTCCGAGTTACAGAAGCAAAGACTAGATAATTATGTTACAGGAAATAGCCGTTAAAGCTCCAGTTTGACAGAAAAACTGTGGCATTAAAAAAAATAAACAATAAGGGAACTCATGAACGGAAACAGGAAGATAAACACAGTGGACGTGAGAATCTTCAAACAAACAAACAATGTAGTATCAGTGGGGAGAAAGACGTCCACCCCCCCCCCCCCCCCCCTAATGAATGTTGATGTGCGTTTGCATCAGCTCACCATCTGCTCCTCACGTACGCCTCCCTCTTCTTCCTCTTCCTGCTGCTCCGTTTCTGTATCTGGAATGAATTCCTCCTCCAGCACACATGGACACAATCAAAAGATTTCCTGTGTCATGGAAGACGGGACTACAATGTCCCCTCTGCTTTGAGTCTCATGAGCATAGTGTAATGCTGACACGCATCGTAATATTATATTCTTTGTCTTTTAACCTTTTAGGAATATTAACTGTGGTTAGAAATAGGATAAAAAGTCTGCTCAAACTATGACTGCTTATTGATCTAACCATGATGTATCAGATGTTTTATGTTTGCTTGTTTGTTGGAAGCAGGTTTGTCCATACTTCCAGACTTTACCCATCTGATCAAAGGAGCTTTAAGAAATGTCGTCTTCTTGCCAATTCCCAAAGAGACGTATTGAATTATGGACACTGTAGTTCACCACATTGCATTCACAGCAATAAAACACCAGCTTTACATCACCTCACCCACAACAAGTGTGATACAAAATGTTCTTTGGTTATTTGTTACCTGGGGAGTGATCTAATGTAATTACACACGGGGATCACTGAGAGCTTTGCATATGCAACACATGTAACATGAGTACATGGATTATATTTTGTCTCTGTGTCAGACTCCAAGACAAAGTCCAGGAGACCATTGAGGCTCTACGGCTGGCAGGGATCAAAGTATGGGTGCTGACGGGGGACAAACATGAGACGGCGGTCAGCGTCAGCCTGTCCTGTGGCCACTTTCACCGAACCATGAACATCCTGGAGCTTCTGCAGCAGCGGTCTGATAACGAGTGTGCTGAGCAGCTCCGCATACTGGCCAGGAGGTCAGTGCTTACCCATTCCCCTTTTGACCATTGAATATACACCGTGCATCTTAAAATCCATCTTCAATCTTTGTTTTCTGTTAACAATGGAGCTCTTTAACTATTGGATTAAGAGTTTAGTTTGAATTGGATACCATTGATTTGATTGACGTCCCGTTGTTACGGTCTGGACCTTAACTTGTTTTTATGATTTACAAAAACATCAGAAGCCTGTCCAGTTATTTAAAGGCCAGTTACGTATTAAACAAAACGTCTATGTAGCAAGATAATGTGCTTTGAATTGACTAACAGTAAAATGTAATACAGCATTAGATTGTAGTAGTTGCTAGTGGTTCTTCTTGTTCCTGTCCCTATACACCACCTCTCATATTCTGTCCTTTTCCTCCAGGATAGAGGAGGACCATGTCATACAGCACGGCTTAGTCGTGGATGGGGCGAGTCTGTCTTTAGCCTTGAGGGAACACGAGAAGCTCTTTATGGAAGTGTGTAAAAACTGTTCAGCTGTGCTGTGCTGCCGCATGGCCCCGCTGCAGAAAGCTAAGGTACCAGTCCTCTGCCACACACACACACACACACACACACACACCAAAGTGCATTACCCTCACACTGTCCAGAAGTCATTGTTACTGTGTTCTGTCCAGGTGGTGCGTCTTTTTAAAACCTCCCCGGAGAAACCCATCACTCTAGCTATTGGGGATGGAGCAAATGATGTCAGTATGATACAGGAGGCTCATGTGGGCATAGGTAAGCACTCACCACACACACACACACACACACGATATGGTCTCTTCAGTCTTAAATTCTGCAGTGTTTCCTCCAATATATATATATATATGTGTGTGTGGTGTGTGTGTCCATGCGTCTTCAGGTATCATGGGAAAGGAGGGTCGCCAAGCTGTGAGAAACAGTGACTATGCAATTGCCAGGTTTAGGTTCCTGGCGAAACTTTTGCTGGTCCACGGTCACTTCTACTACATTCGAATAGCTACGCTTGTACAGTACTTTTTCTACAAGGTGAGCAACTTAACTTTATCTGCACATGCTTTTATGAAAATATATGATAATCCATTGTTTTGAGCAATGCTAGCAGAATACATCTTATAAGTTCAACAAGACTGTTAAAGGCCAAGTCTCCTTTTAACTGCAATGTTTTTAACGTGTCGTTCCTCCGCTCTGTCTTTTCTAGAATGTGTGTTTTATCACGCCACAGTTTTTATACCAGTTCTTCTGTCTGTTTTCACAACAAGTAAGTGTCTTATCTCTCCATCTCTCCTCTCTTTCATTTCTCATTGTTGACTTGTTTGTGGTTTCAATGTTGCACAGTCTACCATTGACGACATAGAATGTATTCTTAACTTTACCAAAGGGTTCTTTTCAAAACTCGTCTTTGGATGAGGCAGCTTGATATCCAGTTTGATTTATATTTTTATTTATATTTTCTGTTATTACTTTGGGCCAAGACCAAAATGATATTGACCCTAAGACATTACTGCCATTCTTTATTTATTTATTAATTTTTCTACTTGTGTGTCTGGCAGTGGTTAAGCTCGCGGCCTGTTTTGTTTGAGTCGATGATTTGCACACATCCATTTCCGCTCATAGTTTGGTGTTCAGTTAAATGCCTTGTCTGTCCATCCCAGACTCTGTATGACAGTGTTTATCTGACGCTGTACAACATCTGCTTCACCTCGCTGCCCATCCTGGTGTACAGTCTATTTGAACAGCTGGTCCATCCGCACGTACTGCAGAACAAACCTGGGCTGTACAGGTGAGTTTACATGTAATCTGTGGGTGCACACTTTAGGCCTTAACTGCTCGTGGGAAGCTTTGTTACATTGAAAAGATCTCCATGTCCGCCACAAATTCATAGACAAAATGCAGTTACTCTTTTTGTGCTTTATACGCCGTCTACATGCATTAATTTGCTGCTGTTTACCTAAGATGTTTATGTAACATTTTAAGTGAGATCAAGCAAAAAATTATGTGCGGTTGTTTCCATCTGTATACTACTTCGTCTATAATCCATTAAACATTTTTCTTATCCCTCTGCAAATGACTATGATTCACTTATCCATCAAAGTGAAGCATGACATTGCACTTTGATACATTATATGCACTAAGAAATACAAAAACCCTACAGAGACATCAGCAAGAATTCTCTGCTGTCTTTCCGGACGTTCCTGTACTGGACTTTGTTGGGCTTCTGTCACGCCTTCATCTTCTTCTTCGGATCCTACGTACTGATGGGAGAGGACACCACGCTTATGGGCAATGGACAGGTGTGTACTTAGCTGTGTGTGTGTGTGTGTGTGTGTGTGTGTATATGATGATCTGTGTGTTTATAGTAGAATCTTGAGAAAAGAAAATGCTCTACTTAGAAGATTATCCAAAACATAAAATGTTGCTTTAGGAAATGAATGCTAGGTTGGAAAGACGTGTGTGTGTGTGTGTGTTATGAGTTATTGTTACTGATGGGGCTGGTTACCTGCTGGACGTTCTTCACTCACTCCTTCATTTAATATTGTTCTTTTCTTATGTGTGTCTTCCTCATTCTCTTGTTTGTTTTAACAGCCTTGTGTACAGTCTGTTTGTCTCTGTTACTGTGTCATCCACTTGTTGATGAGTAAGTTCTAGTCATCTTATCACATCCTCTGTTTCTCTCTCTGGTTTGTCACCAAATCTGTTTTCCTTCTGCTTTCTTTTCTGCTGCTTATCTTTGCCGTCTGTCTCTGTGTTTGAAGTTTAATATTTCAGAAAGCACTCGCTCCCTTTCTCTCTCTTGCATGTCTTTTTTTCTTCTATCTTTTGTTGATTTCTCTTTTTTCCTTCTGCCTTCACGCTGTGCATGTCTTCAGATCTTGCGAGCTAACAGGCAGCTGGTAAGAGTCTGCTCTACAGTTTAATGTATGTCTCCTTGGGGGGTTAATGAGAGGACTATCATGATGATTGCTAGACATATTTTGGAACTTGCTGATTATGTAGAAATGGATGATTTTTCATACCTAAGCTCTACACTATTTTTACATAGTGACAAATTTGATTTTGAACATATGACGACATTTATAAGACATGCAGCGGCTCATTGAACCTTGAAGGTTCTTGTCAATTGCAATCAGTTTTGATTCCTCCATTTCCTTTCCTGAAGTAGCACAGTATAAATAGTAGGCTATACAGCTAAGCTGCATATTTTGAACGTACCCTGGGGGGATTTTGTTAGTTATCACCGGTTTCATCAGTTAATAGTAATAGGATTCCCTATTTTCATATCCAAACATCTATAGCGGTTCGGGGCCTTTTTAGTCGGGGCCCCCAGGCCAACTAGCTCGACTGGTAAAGTCTGCCACCCTGGTGAGTTTTGCTGTGCTTTTTTGTTGTGGTTTTTCAGTTCAGTTATAAACTCAAACTGAGTGGTTGCGTGGATACATCTTCGTCACTGAATGCGTTCTTTGAAGTGTTTTTGACGGCGTTCATTCGCGTTACCCACGGAAGAGAAATGCTTCTATTTGAAATGTATCAATCGACACGGGCCCAGTGAGTCATGCATCTGATGGAGTTGTTTGATGAGCGTGTCTTTTTTTTGTTTCAGTGGAGATTCCAATTCGTTTTTGAGTGTTTCGTTTCCAGCAGGGTCCTGAATTTGCTGGCAAGAAAGCAAAGTGATGTGTAATTATGTTTATTACCGTAGTTCATTCTTGACAACCGGAAGAAGATATGCGAGGTGTCAAAGTTGCATATAAACAGGAGGACCAATGATCTTAAGCATATTGTTATATTGCTGGTAACTGGGTCCATGCATGTAAATATAGCCACTATTAGTTTGACTGTCATAGTTTAATACTGGTGACTGTTTTATTAATAGATTTATGTATGTTTTATAGATGTTTGGGAACTGGACATTTGGAACGCTGGTGTTCACTGTCATGGTCATCACAGTCACATTAAAGGTAAATCACACACAATCCTTTGCTCTCACAACATTGTCATGAATGGTAATAGCTCGCAGTTTAAGACAGAAATGACATGTTTGACTATTTCTCGTGACTTTTAGACTCGAGCTTTATTTTCTTTCAAACATAACATTGCTACAGTAACATGCTTCCTGTTATATTCAGCTGTAAATGTGCTATTTTACAGGGTAATAATATTAGAAAACTGAATGTACGCTATCTGCTCAGGACAAAACAGCAAAAATCCAAATCAGCCAAAGGAAAGTGAATAGCTGGTTAAATACAAATGGTCAAGCATGTTCAGCACGCTGGAGACAGTCAACCATATTAAGCATAAAGGCAATTGAATAATGAGCTTAAAACTGTTTGCAAACCAGTTTTTCCATATTCCATATATATGATGTCAGCGATATATTTGTGTTAGCTGGGAGCTTTATAGCATGTGTGGTTCCACAGGGACACACTTGAATTGCCACAGTCCCAAATATGAAATAGTGCATATTGTGAAGTACATCTATGATGTCAGCGGCCATTAACAGAACATTATTTGCCACAGGCTGGCAGATCGTTGTGGTTTATTGATGCCTTTACTGTCCCCGGCTCAGTGTTTTACACCTAGCTTTCTCTCCCTCTCACGTGTGTGTGTGTGTGTGTGTGTTTGTATGTAATAACAGCTCGCTTTAGAGACTCATTTCTGGACGTGGATGAACCATTTTGTGACGTGGGGTTCGATCGCCTTCTACTTCATCTTCTCTCTCTTCTACGGAGGCATCATCTGGTAAGAAGAGGTTCTTATAAGAAGATCGTGCGTTTTATTTTCTACACCGACGCTGCTTTCACACTGAATGAAAATGCTTCGCCACGGTGTAACATGGTCTCGCTGCTCAATCTACCACGTAGGCCTATCGTAACTCCTCCTAATTAACCCCTTCAGTACATTTGGAGAATACGTATGCAGAATAAATTGCAGTGGCAAAAAGCAATGGCTGAAACAAGTGAAGTCAATGTTAAATCAACGCATTTACATTGTTCCATTTCTTTCCTGTTGGTAATAAATGACTATACCGATAGTTAATGATGGAAAATGACAGTAAGTGGATAGAAGAGTACATAATGGGACATAAATCTACCCTCTAAGTACCTCTGAGCTCATACTTTGTCTGCATGGGGTTCCACATGACTTCAAATGCTCTGACTTAAGACAATACACAAATATTTTTTTACATCCAAGGATATACTGACGAACCTAAGAGCAAGACTCCAACTGCCAGTGAAACCTGAATATACAGAGAACAGGTGAAAGTGAGGGGAGCCAGGCTGCTGGTTTATTGATGCTTATAACCACTAAAGAGAAGCATAAAGTCTCTGCTTCCTCCTGCAGTATGTAACCATTGTGTCCCCTCCACTCCCTCCAGGCCGTTCCTCCACACCCAGGACATGTACTTTGTATTCGTACAGCTGCTGTCCAGCGGTTCAGCCTGGTTTGCAATCATCATCATCATCATAACTTGCCTCTTTCCTGATGTGGTCAAGAAGGTCTTCTATCGACATGTGCAGCCCACCAGCACACAGACGAGTCAGGTAACATGGGGAGGAGGGGCAGGAAGTGGTTACAGGGGAACCTTTGTAAAGAAATCCTGCAATTCCAATTCAAAAAGTATTTGAATCAATGAGACCAGTTGAACACTAGTTAGTTCATTACCACGATCATAAGATAATCATACCAAGAATGCTAAAAAAAACAATTTCTATATATTTTTATCTTTTTCTGTAAGGTCTACGTACAGTCTCAAAAGTACAACTTATTAAAAGTAATGAAATGGCAACACGGCAGGCTAAACAAATTCTCGTAGTTGTACTGTCCACACAACAATGTGTCCAATGTTGGCGGTTATACTTGTACAACAAAAATGGGAATCATATTTCCTGTAATGTGAGGAGTCTGGACAAAGGAAATTGAGTAAAATGTCATGGTAACTCAAATTCTAGCCGGAGAGAAAATGTTCTCTGTAGAAAATAAAGACATTGTTTTACATTGTAAAAAAAAAATGTCTTTATTTACTCAGCCTCTGTGATCATGAGTTACCCACTTCTTCTTTACCGCAGCAGCAGGGTGTCTGGTTGCGCACACAAACACGCGGCGTGACTTCTTTCTGATCGGGCACGGTCACCTCTCAGCAGACCCACGCTGTTATCGTATTGATTAGTCCAGCTGGAGGTTATGTTTTAACTCATTCCTTCCTCCTTTCAAAACTCTCCTTTTGTTTCTCAGCACAAACCGAGCTGCCTTTTCCAATCCTATGTGGTGTTTGTTGTTTCTGCTCTAACCGTTGTCCCATTTTGTCTCTGTGTGTATGTGTGTGTGTGTGGTTCTGATAGTTGGTAAAGTATTGTGTGTTGAAATGTGTGGATGCGAGCTTGAGTTCTAACCTGTGTGTGTGTGTTCATCCTCCTATCCTCTCTGTGTGTTCTCCTGGTGTAGATGTATTCCAACCGTGTGGCGATAGGCGATGACTTCATCGCTCTGCAGCCTCTATCCAGAGCCAAGAGCCAGCTGGGCAAAATTAGGTAGAGGAGATGAGACCGTTTTCAGACCTGGGCTTAAAAATAACTTCCTGCAATCAATTCAAATGAAACAAAGTATCCCAGGAGTGCGTAATTCAAAAGCAACATCGCTACATTCGTAGTTTTGGGATGCACCTGTATACGTTTGTGAATAGATACCCAGCATTACTGGTTTGCCCAGTTTTCCTGCGTGAATGCTGCTCCTTCTAAATTTAATTTCACTTCCATTAGTTTGTAAATAAGTATTTCAAATATTTTAACACTTTCAGAAACCACCACATAGACGGTTCTTCTTTTGTTTTTTGCAATACACATAACTTAGTTAAATCGACGTTTACAAGATTTCCCTTAAAAATGAATTTGTATTCTCTCTTTACACATATGTCAGACTTACCATGAACTATGTATGGTCAGATATAGTATCAGTGTTATTATATATGGTATTCAGAAGTCTATTTGTTACTTGTAGGTTATCAATGCAGAGGTTAAGCCCTACAAATACAGATGTTTTGAAGATTATCTACAGCATAACATGGACAGCATCTTAAAATAGATATTGCTTTAGGACACGAGTGCTCCTGTTTACGGCCATTCAAACAATCCCGAAATGTTCTCCCAGGTCTGGACTTGATTTAGTCCCACTGAGACCTGTTTCTAGCACTGGCAGTACACTGACTGCAAAGATGTGTGCTGTTAATGTTGGAACAGTCGTGCTACTGTTATATCTGTGACTGCATGCCCTTCGACAAGCCAATCAGCATTCTCCGGGATTGGGATGGGGGCGGGGCACTCAACGTATATTGGGGCTTTGTGGGCTTAGGAGCTGATGCAAAAGTATGTGACATCAGGCATTTCACCCGCTGCATGCGTTGCATTTCAGTGAGAGGCTGACATAGAGAATGTGATCCGAGACGTCCACCACTCCCGCCTGTTGAAGCATGTGACTGTCATTACTCCCCCACTGCATGGACAAATGAGTGAAGGAATGAATGACCGAACTGCCTTTATCTCATAGCTCATTATACTGTGATAGAACGACTCAGGACCCTAAATTGTCCCTGAATGACAATATGGCTGACTGAGATCCTGCATCTGCATTACTCCCAAAATCGGAGGTCCCGGTCAGACCCGCCTCCCGACCACCGGCTCGTGGTGTCGCCATACAACCTCAGTCTGGCATGCCGCACTCATTATTAAAGTGAGGCATGGTGCAGCCCATCACAACACCCCTTTTTTTTAATCTGGAGCATGGTCCGTCCTCTTGACGTGGTGTCAAACGCCCTCGAACTGGGTGTCACCATTAGAGGCACCCTCTTCAACGCAGAGTTCAGTCCACCTGCATGGTTTCAGTAGACCCACAGCACAAGACCGATGCATGACGGACTGGTCCGCGCTGCCCTGCACAGCATCATGATGTGTCGGAAGCATGACAGACTCTTGGCTTATTATCACAGCTGTTCTCGAATGATGACTTGCCGATCTTGTGCAGATATCGCTATAAAACAGCCTGCAAGGAAAAGGCGAACAATAGTGTGAGCTCTCATCGGTGAACAGACTACCACACTTCTTAAACGTCTTCATTTTGTTTAAATTTCTAAGATCATGTAGAAGATATAGGGTTAATAATATTAAATATTAAAGCCAAATGTTCTCTTATTTATGAGCATTTTATGCTTTTCTTTGTCATGTATGAAAGTAAATTGAATATATTTGCGTTCTACACTGCTACTTCGATAAAACTAAGATTTTTAACACAATAATCACATTAATAATATAATTAATAGTTCATTAATTAATCACACTTGGCTCTTGGATGTTAGAAAACAATCTCAAAATAGGTAGAATTGCTTGCAGTAGTTGTAGTGAGCTGTATCTAAAAACAACTGGCTGATACAACTATATTCCAAGTCACAAACAATATAGGCAATGCAGGTCCCGTCCCACAAACTCAATGAGCAGAAGCAAGGTGTAGATTGACTGACTGTAAGAGGGAAGCACATTATGCAAAAGAGATCCGATGTCCTCAGTTTGAGTGAATTGTTTGAATTGGTAGAACTACACAAGATGCTCTTACCGGGTTCAAAATCAAAGCGTAATGCAATTTATTCCATTCTGTTGGAATAGTTCGTCTATCTATCAGTCTTTTTTTTTTTTGTTAATTAGATTAGAGGGAGGTAATCGCAAAGGAACCCAGAGGGCTCTCTTGGGTTTTTTTTATTATTTGCCGACTCTGTACTTCTGATAGATTCAGCAGCAGGTTAATTGAGTTGGTAACTAATAGACGTGCTCTTATCAGCACTAGAAATATGCATTTCCCTCAAGACACTGTTCCTCTGCCTGCAGCTTCTTTCTGTGTTCAGTCGTCTCTGCTTTTTATGAGAAATTAAAGCCCTCCTCCAGTGACCTCATCAACCCCCCACGCAAACTTTCTGCAGGACCTCTTCGCTAAATGATGATCGTCTCACAGTGCCAATTAGGAAGAGGCTAAGATCTGTAGCAGGGGGAATAACACCAGTGATGCCCACCACAGTCCTGTGTCAAACAGCAGGAAGCAGCGCGTCATATTTGCCTTTTGAAGCCAAAGATTTGCTCTCAACTCTCTGTTGCTATGTTGGATTGCCGGTGCGGTCACTTGGGAAGGGCTTTAAAAAGGGGACCAGCATTGATTTGATCTCTATATACTGTATGCATACGTGTATAAGAGCGCACTGTAGAGTGAGGGGTCAGACATTTAATCCACTGCCCCCCTACAGTGCAGTCTGGACCGACTCGCTGACTGACTGACTGCTTGCTTACTAACCGACTAATTCATCTGCTGGTTGGCAATTAAGCAGCACTGGAAACCATATCCCCAGTAATCTACAGTCATTGAGTCTTGAATGGAGCCCATAGATTTACAAAACAAAAGTGAGACCAGACGTTATCTCACCCTGTTACCTCCATTGAGTCCAGATTTGGTCTGAGACAGAATGTCGACTCTGGATATGTTTGCGGTGCGATCGGTCAGTTAACATGCTTTACCGGTTATGTTGCTGTGTCGATGTCGGACCTCCCAAAACGGTCTACCCGGCTGACTGATGAGTTGTTTGACCGGGGCTCACTGTAAGCATCTTGTGTCCTTCAGATGGAAGAGGGTGAGGGTTCAGTCGGCCCAGAATATGACCCTGTTAAAGCCCAGCGGAGCCCAGGGGAGGACAATTGGCACCTGCTAGCTGCTTATCCTCCCCCTGCTGCCCCACGGCCCAGACCCCTGCTCCCCTAGGTAGTACCACACTTCACTCCCATTGTCCCCCTTCCTACTGTCACTGCCCACAGCATCATGGCTTCACCCGAAGGACCAACCCACCCGCTGCAGTCAACCACATTATGTCCGTATATTTGGTTTAAACAACCTGCACTTTCAGTCATTCACCCCCCGGCTGTATGTCACAGCTGCCCCTGCACTACCCTTTTAGTTCATATTTAAAAATGCTGTTCCTGTACTGAATGTGTCTCTGTTGGCCTTACTTCCTGTGTGAATGGTCCCGTCCTCTCCCACACATACCCTTTCACGAATAACCTGTTGTTGATCAGATCTGGGATCAGAGTTTAGAGAGAGAGAGAATGCTGTTGGCATGCTGACTCCATTGTCCTTGCTGTATATTTGTTCAGTCATCTAACCCCTCCATGATAATACTCCATATTGAAGCATGACTGATATAGCATTGTCTCCTTGTAAGTATTTCATATCTCATACAACCCGTTTGTGTTTAAAGTGACGTTCAGTGTTTTGTTTTTTTGCTCTGCATACAGATCGTGCTTTGTGAGCGCCATCCATTGACTATAAACACAAGACTATTACATTTTATCATGCAGGCAGTTTCCAAAAAGGACCAGACAAAGATACTCTGCTGTCTTAGTTGTGTTAACCCAACATAAGGTTGCGCTAAGTGAAAGGACGGCACACGTGAACTCTCACTGAACTCTCGGACTCATACAGTAAATCAGGCAGGGGATGATGTCACCCGTACAGCTGTCACTGAGGCCTGGGCCATTCTACGACAAAACCTTCAATTCAGCCTTTTGTTTACCTGGAAAACCTCATGATTCAGTGCTCTGCTGTAAACTAAGGTCTGGCCTCTGGGCTTCATATTACTGCTGCTGCTTCTCTACAACAAAATAGTGACTTGCAGCACACAATCTCTCTTTTTCTTGTTCATCTCTCTCATAAACAGCATTGGACAGCAAGTTTTACTGTAACACGAGTGCCAATGAGAGTTGCATTTTCTCAACTGTGTCCTGCGATGACTTGACCGCTGCAGATTGATGAGATTGGTAGAGTGACGACGAGCTAAATCCGTTATTTTAAAGTGAATGAAAAGCTCGGCGTGGCTATCACTCACATGCTCATACAGGCATAGATTAACATTACCAATGACGACTTCAGCTGTGGCTTTGCTGCTGTAGCCGTTTGATTTTATTTGTGTTTTGGATAATTACAGCCTATAACTGTTCTCCTTGCTCTTTTCTTTAAGTGGTGACTGCTGTGTTACAGTTACATGAACACATCTGTTTGCCTTTTTTTCCCCAAAAAAGGAGACAAATTCTGATAAAGGACAAGAGAAAAAAACACATTTATTACCCAGCGACACCTGACCTTGCCAGAATAAATCACATTGTCCTGTCTCTGTTTTGCTGTTTGCCAGCCAAGAAGCAGAAGTTTGGTGTTATGCCAACAGCGTCTCCAATTTCTGCTGCAGAGAGATGCAGCAGCAGCAACGTCGCAATCAGAAGCACTGTGGAATATATAAGTTACGCAACAGGAATATATTAGGCTACATCACAGAAGAGAACAGGGCTTGCAAGCACTTTAGGGTAAGCTTGGCTCTCCATATGCTGAAAGAAACAGGAGGCTTTCTAACTTTACATGGTCGAAAAAGTTGCTTTATCTTAAAGAAACATCTCCACAAATAGCGCCTGTAATTGATAACAGCAAAAAGTACAAATGAAGCTTATTCATCGTCTTCTAAAAACCAGGTGGGTCACTGAAGTGAGTCTGAGGTTGATCTAGATTTCCATTGCCTCTTTGTGCTGAGTTCTAAAACGCTCTATTGTGTCTTAAAAGGAGCACACAGGATGAGCATAAGCTCTGACTCCGTGTGTCTCTCTGCTCTTCAGCACCGAACACTGTCGCTCTCTCTCTCCGGTGCTGACTCAGATTAAGTGAGCCTGACCCTGCAGGTCTCTCAGCAGCAACTTCATTCAGCGTCGTCTACCAACGCATCCTCTGGCTCACTGGAAACTCTGATTCGTCGTTAAATATATTTTCAGTCTTTTCATTTCGACAGGAAGAGGTTTCTTTGCAGCGATTGTCAACTTCTGTATTAATACAGACAATCATTTGTAGTTTTGAACTGGTTTTCACATTACCTTTGTAATGCATATTCATTCATATGATATGATGGCTCTGGTGCTTTCAGTATTTAAGTCAACACATTGTATAAAGCTGGACTCGTGAAAGGTTGGCATTTTAAATGGATGTAATCCTGATCATAGTCTCAAGTTTCCAAACAAAGTTAAGGAAAGATTTAGTCTGCTTTACAACCACCCTAAAATACAAAATCATTTTTTTTGTGTGTGTTTTCTCAAAGATTTTGTTGTTCACAGGTTTTATGGTTTATATATTTTTACAGCATTTCAGCCCCTTGTGCAGCATGTTTCTAATGTTTTCCCTGTACATCATCCTTCCTGTGACAGCATGCAATAAGTCATCCTCCAGCCATCCATTATCCTCTCAGAATGTGACCGTAAACCTGTTGAGTGTTATTAATTCCTTCTTTTTTTCCTCCTCTTTCTCCACTCACTTCTCCGTCTTTCCTACCCGTTTGCTCCCCCCCCCCCTTTGTCATTTCTTCTTCCTCTCTCTCTGCCACCAACCGTTCCCCTCACCCTTTCTTTCTCCTGCTCTTTGCTCTGCCTCTCCATCTCCTCCCTCCAGTCTCTACCAGCCCCCCAGACGCAGACCCTCAGCTGTGTGGAGTCCCTGTGCTGCTACCAACATGGGCAGAGCGGCTGTTCCCGCCTGGCCAGCCTCCTGGAGCAAATAAGCGGGCGGTGCCAGGCCAGCGGCAACCATTGCCCCGCCTCCAGCCGCAGCAACAGGTGGGGAAGACGATGGCAAGAAACAATGATTATGAATCCCGATGCACCCGCACCGCCTCTTGGTGTCAAAAATTTGGGCTGCAGTCCTGACTGTTGTATCCCATAACGTGGCTACGACTGTACTGTGAGACTTTCTTATTCAGACCTGTTGCAGGGTGAGCATGCAGTAGTAGGGGGGGGAGAGGGTTTCAGACGGTCAAAGTGACTGGTTTTAAGGTGTGGCTTAGCAAGAAGAAGAACAACAACAACCGAGCAAGAGCTAGGAGTTGAAGATGTGTGGATCAAGCCGCTATGGACTGCACTGTTGAGTTTCTTATTGCCATCAAAGTCTGTGTTGGGACAGTCTGGAGCCTAAACATTTTTGATTAAGCCGACTGAAGGATGTGCTTAATCTCATATCTACAGTCGTGTACTATCGGAAATATATATCCGTACACCTTGTAACCTTGAGTATATTGTAATGGCTGTGCCTTCTAGTTAGCATGCACTGCAATGGATGTGCGACAGGCTTGTCAGGGAGGATTTCTGTTGAGCCCCTTCAATGGCGGCTCGCTGCGATACACAGGCACCCAACAGGTCTCATTACACTGCGTAGCCTGTCTGGTGTGTTTAGCCCCTTCATTGGGGCATGTCCGTCTGTAAGCCCATGTGTCTATGTCCTTGTCGTTCTGTCTGTCTCCTCTTTTTCTGTTTGATACTTCCTAAAATCTATTTGATGTCCTAATTAGCCAGTTTTCAAGGAGCACTGCCTGCTCTGTAATGCACTTTAACAGACGACACCGATGTCTATTCGTCATGTTGGCTTTAGGTTGATTGCTATATTGTCCCGTAGGTCCTGTTGTTTATTGGAGGTCTGTTCCACTTGAGGTAAGGCCACATCATGGCTAGTTGAGCGGTATACGATCAGAGCAGTAAATGTGGGCGTGTACGTCTCGAGTATTAACCAATGACTGAAGAGACTGGTGTGAGATTTATTACACATGGTGTCACTTTATTGCACAAAGTGAGCTCTCAATAAGTGCAGATAAAACACAGCTCCACTTTGTGATAAAGGATGAAAAAGAAAAACAACTTTTTTTTGTTGCCTACTGCAGTTTTAAAGACGAGTGGACTGAGTTCACAGTTTTCTGGGCTGCCCAATCTGCAGTTTCCGTATTATTGTGTCTTTGTTGCCCGACTCCCAGTGACTCAGTGGGGTTGTCGATTAATTGACCCGATCGGCCCTTTCTGCTGAGTGATCAACACTCCCCAAAACAGCTTGGGACTCTCGGTATTGATCACAACAATAATGAAGATGCAGCATCCTTGCTCTGTGTGCATGCAGTGGGTCTTGCGAAGATGTGTGTTCACTCGAGACTGTGTGTGTGTGTTTGTAAAGGTAGTCATGACAGCATGCAGGTCAAATAAGGGACCCTCTGTTCCTCCCTTCAGCCCCTCTGGACAGAAACCTGCAGACTGTGGTTGAGTAGAGGGCTGTGTCATCCCAGCCAGTCAGGCCTGGGACACACGGCTATCCCATAATAGAGACATCAACTTGTGACTGGCTGAAACAAACATCTCTTTGTATCTAATTGTATTCTATCCCTGGCCTGTGGCCATATAATGAACATCTTATGCATGTCACCTGATGGTTTTTAGCTTTGATTCAGCCAGTTGGTCCTACATTTGAATATGTGTTCCCTTCATTAGTCATGAGACGGAGGGGAGTGGGGTATGCTCCGTGAAATGATCTATTTCAGGGTCACGTCACTGAAAGAAAGCAAACTAGTCTCTTCGCTCCAGGATCAAATTGCCACTAGATGCATGATTCAATCTGGATTAATTTCTTCCTGCTGGAATGATTGATCTGTTTTCTGGCACGAAGCAGCAAATTGAATCTGTTCCAACTGAGCTGAGAGCAGTTCGTACTCCCAGAAGGATAAACAATGAACGGCAGTAAAATGCTTTGCTTGGGTGTTTTTTCTACTGTAACTTCAGAAAGTGACACAATCAACAAATATAATTGGGGCTGAATTGAAAGGTTTGAATTGTATTCTTTGTTCCTCCTTCCCTTACGATCAACTCTCCTTTCCTTCTCCCCTTGTCCCCTTCCCACCCCTCCTTTGCTTTTCACATCCCTTCTTCTTTACCTTCTGGGTTTGAGGAAGTAAAGCATAAAACCACAAAGAATCAATGAAAGACTCCGCCCGCACTAAGCCTTAATGCTAGGATACTGCCATCGGGGAAAGGCAATGTATTCACTCAGTCCTATATCACATAATTCATCACTGGATGGGACATATTTAAGCGTATTTACAAGCTTATATAACACGTAATGTATTTAACCGTTATGTATTGGAAGCCCAACTGTAGCTGGCTGCTGAATGCTGACCACAGCTGAATTTTGGCTGGGGGCAAGAAAACCGGCATCGTGCACACGCGTGTGTCAGGAGTCAAAGACGAGATGCGTAACCGTGTGAAGTTGTCAAATTCCGGCAGCTGCGTCTCCATCCAAATGTCAAACCGAAAAACCAATCCTTGGGTAGAAACTCAGCTGCTGTCTGACCTCCCTTGCTCCTCTTCTCCAAGAACAAGGGGGACTCTAAACTTGAGAGGCTGCTGGGAAATGTAGTCTGAGTCTTTTTGTTTTTGCTACTTACTGTATCTGTTAGTCTTTTCTACTGGATCCTGAAGCCTTATATGAGCTTCTGAGAAGAGGCCAACTGTGGGGCGTGCTCGTTTTCCAACCAGGGGTGTTCCAGAGGGGCGGAGTTTACCTATATTTCGAGACATAACTCCACCTATCTCGTCTACTTCGGCCTACAGAACAAGAATTCCCAAACTCTGTCTTGTTGCATGGGGGCTGCTGTTGCCTTTGGTGCTTTGTATACAATGTAAACGTGTATGTGTTTGTGCCCTCTCTCATACTCCTCTTGCACTTTGTTTCTGTGTCCTTCTGGGTCTGGAATCTGCATCACGCAAACTTCCAAAATGAATTATTAATGTGCTGTTAACTGCGAGCTTCGTCAGAAAACTGCCTGTTCTGTTCTTTTCTTGGGTTCCTGTTCCCACCGGCTCCTCCAGACGTGTTAACGTTTGTTGTGCCGTAACCCGGGGAGCAAAAAAAAAACAAGCAAGTTTTAAACACTGCGATGTTTGAGTTTGACCCTGGCCCTGGTAAACAGCCGAGCTGCTGATGTAGCGTGCGAGTGTGCCTCCAGTCAAACCACCGTTTGAGTCATCGTGTCTTAAAACGGTTGTCTTCGTCTCCGAGAGCACCGGTAAATTAAAGCTCGCGTGAATTCTTCAGCTGACATTTAGAAATCACAACGTGTGCGACGATGCTGATGGACAGGGTGCAGCCTTCCCCTCATCACATTCAGCTACAAAACACTGTTCCGCTGTTCAGGCTCGACTCGCATGTGAGGATCAGGCTCTTTTTGAACCACAGTCTCTCAACGTAGAAGCTCTGATCATTGGTTTCAGTTCTACTTTGATGTGAGTCGGCATGCTGGTGGTTGGCTGTTTTGGGACCGTTACATGCTGTGACTGGCAGTTTAGTTGGAGAATGTTTAGAGTGGTCGAGGAACGGATGAGATTGTGCACTAGTTGCGTCTTCGTGAGACATTTCCAAAGGAGATCCAGCTTGCTACGCTAATGACAGAAAGGGGCCGTGGCTCTGTCGTCTCTCTAAATAACTAATATGCAAATATGTTTCATATTGAGGAAGATAGTATGCTTCTAGATATCTTAACTGAACTTAGGGATGTATATTTTACCGGCAGAAGATCAGATACTAGTCCTGTTTCTCTCGGGAGTGGATATATGAGAGAAGAATGTTGTTGATGCTCGTTTGTCATGATTTATTTCTCTTCATGGTGATTGTTTTATATTTTTCTCCACGAGTCGAGTAGCTCCAAGTCTCACCTCAACTCCTCAAAGAACAAACCAGAGACGGGTTCAGAAAACAAAGCCGGGTTTAAACGCGTACGCCACAAAGCGCTTTCATTTGTGTGTTCAGAAGCAGCCGCAGCAAAGAACCTTCACGAATATGTTTACAGTGTTGGAGACATGCAGTAGCTTGGCCAGTCAGCGGCCTCTGAACAGCAATATCAGATCTAAATATTGAGACTGTCTCGGCCTTTATAACCTTTGCATCATTTGCATTTGAAAGCTCTGTAAGGACAAAGTGTAAGAATGTACGGTCTTAGTGCAGTATTTGGTGACCGTGTTTATTTTTATCGAGCACTGATGTAAATGTCAGTTGCTGATTGAAAAACATACTTTCTTTGAAATGGTATTCTCTACCCTGATAGACTTGGATTAGTGTGAGTTAATGAGGTGAAACTTTGGATGCTCATCACGAACAACTTCACACCCTTTACTAACGCTTCACTCTTCCATCCCTCGCTCCTCTCTGCTTCTTCCAGCCTGGTTGAGTAGATTCAAATCGCAAACCTCTGGACAACACACACACACACACACACACACACACACACACACACACTCCGTCGGCCACCCAATTCTCAGTCCCTGCTGCCTGTTTTCAGGTCGTGGAGCGACACGGAGAACCTCTACTCCAACGATTGCAGCATCCTGACGCTGTCGCCCACCGAGGCCACCAACTGCTGACTCCCACGGCCGCTGACTGTAACGCGCACAGATCTGGGGGAGAGCTTCTACTCCACATCATCACCCCCACCCCCCCCCCCACCCCCCCCCACCACCACTGTGCCGCCGTTTTATAAACCTACATCAGTTTAAGGTCACTGCGTTCTCAGCTGGATGCATCATGTGAAACCAAAGGACTCTTTATCCTTCACCGGCTCCTCTTCTCCGGCGTTCATAGCAGAACGGTTGAGAAGGACTCGTAGTGGGAGCTGCAACATGGAAAGGAAATAAAACATGAAGTGTGGAGCAAGTCAGCGTGGCACCAAGCCAAACTTCTGTGGAGTTGCTTCTGAAGGAAGATCAAGTCGGCATCCGAGCAGCGACAATTATCACATTTCTGCTGCGAGTCCCGCAAAAGTCTCTGTAAACGTCATCGTTTGAATTCATTTTAGAAGTTAAAGAAGGCAGCACCCGAACTTCTGCAGCTATTTTTTTTTTTTAGCACAGTTGCCAACGCTGCAGTCAGGCAGCATATGTTCTGCAGTCTAACCTCAATACAGGACTGAGCCACAAGGATGGTTTGTGTAGAACCAGGTCAAGCAACATCATGTTGCTTCCATACACTTCCTGTTTGAGCCCCGCTGCACCTTTTGTTCCTCATTCGGATGAAAAGGTAGACGACGTGTAGCTTTCAGAGCCTTGCTGGTTCTGTTAACATCCAGACTTATTTTCATAGGACCTACAGTAGTCCCTCCATGCTGTACAAGGAGCTCGACGGTGTTTCCAAAGACTAAAGGATCCAGACTGTTTATTTTTTGTGCCTGACTGTACAGAAGCTTGTATCGTTATGAAGAGGACGGTCGTTATTGTTTGTGCCGCTCTCTCGGCCAACTGTTCGGGCCTCTGTGTCCCTGCTCTGAAGGAGGACAGATGGGGCCTGTTTAAAAAGCCATATATTTTCAGGAGGTTCTATTGTTGATGAGTTATTGAAGGTACTGCAGAAAGCTGTTTAAGCCTGTTGTTACTTTGTGTCTGGAAACTTGTTCCCATTGAATGCCTTTTTCTCCTTCAGCCGGTTTAGCGAAGGCATCTCTGCATTAAAGACCATGATGCTCGGGGAATATTCTCAGGCAACGGGATCAGTGTGTGAGGCTGTCCTAAGAGAGGTTCTATTGGTGGAATCATCCCTAAAAATATGGCCGAAGCATCGGATGAGATAACGGCCACCATTTCTATTTCAGCAAGACAGAACATGGCTTCAATGGCGAGATGCTTTTCCCCGGCTGATGCATGTCGACCCAGACAGCAGAATGTCTCTATCTGTAGAGAGATCGCTATATCACATGAATATAATTCAGCTTCTACAGAGGTGAGAAGAAAAGCAGAGCGTTTGCACAAGTCGCATATCAAAATCACATGTTGTCATTTCTCAACTCATTGCTTGTCTGTTACCATTTAAATCATCCAAGTTGTGTGCGTGTGTGTGCGCGCGTGTGTGTTGTTGATTAGAAGGACGTACATAGCCTAGTTGTGTGATCTCAGTGGCCACATGCTGTCTGAGAGTAAAAGGTCAAATGTTTCTCTTTGATGCTCGGTTTGACTTCTCCTCTTCCAAAAAAAAAAAAAAAAATTGAAATGAGGAAACGTGTGCCGGTTCTTGTTTGTAGGAGAGTTAAGTTGACTCCAGAAGTGTAAATGTAGAAACGTTTCAAGACAACCGTTTTAAACCACAACTCGGTGCTCAGTACATGCCTGAGCTCACACCGGGGTCACACAGAGTTCATTGGATGTTTCTGTTGCTATGGTTACTGTCAACACTGTTTCTGTCAGTCAATTCCTTGAATAGCCTCCGTGTTTGTTTTCTATATGCTACACATTGTTTGATGCATACCTGGGCCTGTTGTTGTCCATACAGGTGCGACTGACCATGGAAGTGTCTATTTATTATTGCAGAACTGTTTCTCTGTTTGTGTTGAACTTTCTTACATCTTGTTATAACGGGTGTCCTGTGCTGTACATCTTCTCTTGAGTTTAGACATGTAATCAGGAGGTTGAACCTCGGCTCTGTTTGGCCTGAAATAAGCTGGATGTTTTAGCAAAAAGGACACTTGGGAACGTCCAGTTAGATCTTTCCTTTCACAACTCAACAAGTAATGATCAGGCCACAGTTACACAGGAGATTACCGGTTTGTTTTTGTGATTAAACATTTGTGTTCACACTGCTATCAAAACGTCTACCTGGATACCTATGATATCTGTACCTGGATGAGGAGACAGTACATGTTACTGCTGTTTTATAGGGCTACTTTAACTGTTGTACACATAAGAGTCAATTTACTCATACTTGGACCTTATTTTTGTCTTTTAGATTGACTCACACGAGGGACTTAAAATCAGGATATGTTCAGGTCACTTGCATTCATTTTTACCATCATTTTTGTACACAAGTATAATACATCCAGGAGAACCCGTTAAATACCTTAAAAAAGGGTACAATTAGATGCGTCAGAGGCAGAGATATCCTAACTTCAACAAAAAAAACAAAAGTTGGACAACCCTCCTCTCTGGAGGAGGATAGGCTGAGTCCTGTCTGGCTAACGGCAGAAACACCTGCAGTGTTCTGATGCCCCCTTGTGCTCAACTACGGAGGCCCAAAGTGTTCAAAATGTAATGATTAATACATCTATAACCATATTCATAAATACAAACATCTCTTCTATTAAGACTTTGAAATAAAACACAAACTAATACCAAAGAGATACAAATGAATGACAGTGAGGTTGTTAATTCATTACTTAAAGTAAATTAAAAATGACCTTTTCCAATGTAAGCAAGTGTTTTTAACTGAAAGTTAGTGACAGAAAGCGACACGAAATA
The DNA here is from genome assembly GCF_949748355.1 of Melanostigma gelatinosum. NCBI lineage: Eukaryota > Metazoa > Chordata > Actinopteri > Perciformes > Zoarcidae > Melanostigma > Melanostigma gelatinosum. The sequence continues at coordinate 16,744,639 of NC_136637.1, read as the reverse complement.
CAAACTATGAAGTAACATTTAACAACAATGAGCAAAAGTTAAAAATCGATAGGATTATTTTTTTAAATGTTCAGCTCTATTTTTGCATTCAGGTACAGATGTTTTAACATAAAGCATCCGAGCACTGACGGAAGGGTTTGGATACGAGGCCTCGGGGTATTTCTAGAAGCAGATTACTAAACCACATCATAAAAAACAAAAGTACATTTAAATTGTGTCGAGCCTTGACGACAGATGATCATGTCCTCCATCAAAAGCACCATTGTCGTGTATTTGGATACTTTATTTAGGGCTGTTAAATTCTGCCTACAGATGTGCTCTTGCTTCTTGAAATATTGGGCATATATTGAATATGTGTAAGGACCAAATGAAACTATATCTGTCACATGTGTCCAGTCTTAACATTTCATCATCCAGAAACCAGATCCTGAACTTGTCAATGAACTCATTTATTGTCATTGTTGCCATACACAATGCAAGTATCAAACATCGTTTTCAAGTTATTTAGGAGCTTAAATTATAGTTGTCATATTATTATTGTCAAATGATCAGTTTTCTGCGGCAGAATGTCCTGAGACATCAGCCAGTACGACACAAAGCTGCAGATCAGAGCTGAACTGTATGTTAAAATCTATTTTATTCTCTACTTCTGTTGACTGTCTGTTGCTGTCTGTCTGTCCTCCCTTCTATAAACATGTCTAACAGCTGACGCTTATGGAGATGCAGTTCTATTTACGAAATAAATACATTTTTAAGAAACTTGTCTGGTTCATTTAAATGTTCTTACAAAAACATCCTTTAAAGAAGTGATGCGTTTGTGTGGCTCAAAACGTTCCATATAGAAAGTCAAAGTATAGAATGCCGTAACGATGGAATATAGCATGTCAGCAAAAATGTTGACTTTTTTTCTTTACTTTCTTCGACATAAGTCTTCTTTCTGAAATGTTTTGACTCACTATACTGTGACTTTTTTATGATGTATTTCGATCAACTATCCTATGACATTTTTCAACATGTTACACTTTTTTTTTTCGACAATGTATACTCTGACTTTTCTGTTTTTTGACATGACTGACTTTTTTTACATATACTATGACTTTGTTTTTACATATTATACGGTGACTTGTTTCGAAAGACTACTTTTTCAAAAAAAATTTGATACCATACTATGACCTTTTTTCAACATACTATACTATGACTTCTTTCTTACATTTTTGACATACTAGGTTGACTGTTTTTGACATACTATACTATGACAAAAAAAAACTGATAGGACAGTACGTTGAAAAAAACATAGTATCGTACATCTTGGTAGGATAGATATCCTCACACTTAAATCTATGCAGAGAACACATTATTTTATGCTTTCGGTCTGCAGTGATTTCATGGCATTTTGTCATAAGACTTTATTAAAAGCGTTACGCTAAGCAACCTACTCGAACCACATGGCGCTGTGCATACATTATAAACATTTTTATTACAGTATCCGACCAGTCCAATACTTCTTTTTAAATCATGTCACACATCTACAAAATGAACACAGGTGTTTATCAGTTTCAGTCTAAAAGGTCTCATAACACACCAGTTAGTAAAAAGAGTGATAACCAAGGGTGACTGATGAAGACTTGGGAGTGAGTCAGAAAGGACAGAATGTGTGGATGTTTAAGAACTACACATCAACAACCCCTAATATGTACTTGCACCAGAGATTCATTTATGTTCAGCTTCTTTCTTGCTAAAATCAGTTTCCAGTGAAAACCGTGTCCTTTCTTGATGCCTAGGAAACAGAAGTGGTAGGATAGATTTCCACACTAAAAGCAGCAGGTGAACATAAAACAAAATGACACAATTTGAGATACATGGTTCTGCCAGACCAACCTGTTATTAAGCATTACATGTTGAAAGTATTCACTCGGTGTCATTTAAATCAGTATTCAGTTCCTGTTCCAATAGTCAACTGTGTCATAATTCTTCAAGTACTCTGTCTGATTTCACACTTGCTATTCCACCTACCGGTACTTATTATCTTCTGCTTACAAATAAGGTTTTAGTTTAGTCACGGTGTAAAGATCAGGAGGTGCACAGTGTGTGCGTAGAGAGGACCTCATCAGGAAGGAAGTGCATGAAGCTGCACTGAACAAGAGAATACCCAAACTGACAGAAACACAGGGGGGGGGGGGGGGGGTAGAACAAAAAAAATGTCAACAGATGTTTCCAGACATTCACTGATTCAAACATATAAACTCACAAGAAAGAAGTGTACATTTCTGATGCGTGAAAGGCAACTGTACACAGTAACTAGCTCCGCCTCCTGCCCGTCAGTGTGCATTCACGGGTGTGGTTGTGTGTTTGAGTCCGTTTACTGGCTGCTCCCCTCCCCCTCCTCTGCCTCCTCTTCCAGCTCGATCAGAGGGGCGTGGCGATTAGCCTGAGAGCCCTCGCTGAAGAAAACCCTCTTGATCACGCCTGACTTGGGCGCCCGGATCGTATGCTGCAGAGACAAAAAAAAAAAAAAACACACAAACTACTTCATTACAAACGCAGCAGAGAATGTGCGTACTTGTGAAGGGAAAAGGGGAGAATGTGTGTGCGAGGCAGAGCCAGCAGGAGAGTCGCTCACCTCCATCTTCATGGCATTCATGACCATCAGAGGGTCTCCTACAGCCACCGTGTCTCCGGCCTTCACCATCACCTGAACACAGCGCAGCAGCTCCTTTATTTGTCTGAACAGACGACACTTGTGAATTGAATTTAAAAAGCTGTTATTTCTGCTGGACCAGTTCAATCTCGTTGGACTTTTGTCTCAGCACACCTACCTGTTGTATGTTGTGATAAAAGGATCATACAAAATATATTTACAACACATTATTTAATATGATGACATACATCTCTAGAAAGACATTTGCTACAGCTAGTTTGGCCTGCAGACAAATAAACAGATTTCTTTGCTTGACGAAAATGATAACTTTATAATCTCATTATGTTAAAACAACCAAACCCACCTTCTCTATGGTCCCCGTCATGGGGGCCACTGCTCCACCTTGAGCCCCAGCACTGCTCACACCAGCCAGATACTTGGGCACTGGAACAGACACCTGGGAGCTCCCCTCCTGCAGAAACAAGTTGGAAAGATGCTTCATACGAGAAACAGACCTGCGCCACAGCAGCAGGTGAAGTTTCTGTTACATTGACTGAGAATGAACCTGCATTAAATAAACTAGAGAAGCTGACGAACAAACAAAACATGTTACACAGATTAAAAGCTGCTGAATTTCTGCCATTTAATACAGAATATGAAGAATGAAGACCTATGAATATTTGCAGATTCAGATCAACGATCCAAAATATAAACCAACTCAATAACTATGATGTATTATTAAGCAGTACATAATTATCAAGTATACAAAGCGATGATCATTTTCACTATCTCCGCCATGGACCAAACAACAAACCAATTAATTAAGAAAATAATCAGCAGAATAATCAAGATGAGAATAATCATTTGCAGCCAGAAAGGAATACTGCCTCTACATTATACTTATACTGTAATTTAGATTTTAATAATTACATTTTAATAACTTGAATCCAAAACAGCTCCTAATTTTTCACCATTTACAAATCACATTTCTGTTTCTTGTTGAAATAAACATAAATATATACACGCATATATATATATATATATATATATACACATATAGATAGATGAGTGGTAGGAGCACACCATGGAGAACAGGTGCACCGTGTTGTCCAGGATCACCAGTTTGGGACGAGACTTCACGCCGTTGACAGAACAGTGAAGGAATGAAGCTCCGCCTTCCGACTCCAGCTCTCCAGTCACATCGTACACCTCCTCGCCAATCTGGAAGGAGAAACGCATTCATTTCTAAATATGAAGGAGGCAGACTTTAAAGTCTTCATGAATCCTTGACCTTAGTCACCTTACCGTCATGGTCAAATGAATGGAAATTCATTGGTGTTGTTTATTTTAAGCATAGAGAATGGGTGAGCATTTGACGATAGAAACAAACACAATAACGATGAAGATATGCATCCAAAACATTTTAAAAACACAGGACAAACTCCAGCTTACCTGCATTGAGTAGCTGCAATCTTTGTTGTACACAATGACCACATCAACTTCTAAAGACAACAGACACACAAGAAGAAATGTCCTGAACAGGAGGAGGGCAGCAAACAAGACATTTGAATGTGTTGCAAGAGCAAGTTCAACACAGATGCTTCTCTGCAGTGCATCACCTTAGATCAGAATTCTATATTTGCCTTTTCTTTCTCCTTTATTCATCCTACCCCGTAGTACACTCAAAGCTCGCCCCGTGTCCGTTACTTACTTTGGTTTCCCAGCTGCAGCGTCATGTTTCTGTTAAACTTAACGTTGTTTCTCCAGCCGCTACCGGAGCCGAATGGGGAGAAGGGATCTGACAATCACACGCACCATATACACTTAGTATATCACTGTTTCATATCAAAACGTGCGATAAGGGAAATATTTGCCCTCACCGGTGGAGGTGTGTGTGAACTCCTGCGTGTGTTTCCTCTCTTGCAGCACCAGGCCCAGGGCGGCCTGGCAGATGGTTTCCCCAGAAGGAGTTACCGGAGCGGGGAACAGGTCTGCGTAGTGCTGCGGGATGAAACTGGTGGTGACGTTCCCAGCCTCAAACTCCGGGTGGCCCGAAAGACTCAGCAGAAAGTCAATGTTAGTGTTCAGTCCGACGATCTGAGGACGGAGAGGACGCAAAGGAAGTCATCTATGGCCAGTCTTTGTAAATGCTCCACCTTGAGGCTTTACGTTCAGTAAATACTGTATTTGTTTTAGTCACGTGACATGCAAAGCACCACTTGACTGTGCGAGTCTTACGTTGTACTGTCGTAAGCAGTACCGCAGCTTCTTCAAGGCAGCAGATCGGTCTTCTCCCCAAACCACCAGCTTGGCGATCATTGGGTCATAATGTGCCGACACCTCGTCCCCTGAAACCACACACACACACACAGAATAAAAGTAATCCAAACCATCATTATCTATACAAACTGAGCAGTCGCAGATACAGTTTCTACTTGTTTTATATCGGTATCAAGTGTGACTGGATAATGATTGATTCACAGTTTCTCAAAAAGAAGTGAAAGATTAAACATAAAGAATGTAAAACTTCATGTAAACAGGAGCAGAGCGTTAGATCTGGACTCCCCTACCTTCCCTGACTCCAGTCTCGATACGCGTGTGTTGGTCTGCTGAAGGGGTGGAGAGATGCAGCAGAGGCCCCGCCCCTGGGAGGAAGTCGTTGTTTGGGTCCTCGGCATAGATACGAGCCTCAAAAGAGTGACCCCTTAAAATGATGTCATCCTGGAGGAGAGGCAGGCGCTCCCCTGCTGCCACCTGGAGGAGATTCAAAACTTCTTATTGGCAAAAGGGAATGTTTTCAACTTCCTGTTTCATTTCACTTTTTCTCCGTCCCTCCTCTCTCACCCTGAGCTGCCACTCCACCAGGTCAGTCCCAGTGATCATCTCAGAGACAGGATGCTCCACCTGCAGCCTGGTGTTCATCTCCATGAAGTAGAAGTTATGCTGGGCGTCCATTATGAACTCAACCGTACCTACACGGGGAGACAAACACCATCATGTCTCTATACACTGTGTGTTGCGAGGGCTGTGGCGCTGTGGTGAGCGTTCGTGTGTCTCACCTGCTCCAACATAGTCGACAGCCTTGGCCGCTTTAACGGCTGCCTCACCAAGTTTCCTCCGCACCTCAGCACTGATATCAGGCTGAAAACAAACATGTAGGAATAGAGTGAAAATACAGTCAACAGTTGCCACGAACGTCATAGTAGCCCTAACATCCAGTTTCTGGATTCCTTTTTCTGGAACTGTTTTAACAGAAGTGGACTGAAGTCTGTGAGCCTTTACAACCACAGACTTTGGGCATTCAGCAGATGTATGGCTTAACGAGCTATATTGACAGTAAGGCGGTTTCTGAGCAGTTTCCGAAACAGAAGTGCTCCCCATCCAATTGCCAAGAAATACAAAAAGGAAATCTCCAAATGTCAAAACGTGTTAGATACCAAATCACAGAATGGAGTTTTGATGGTGTTTCTTAAGATCTTGGTGTTTTAATGCAGTATTTGAGGCATTGTTGACCATTTCTATTCATTCTCGAGTGGTAAAAAAATGTACAAAAAATGTGTGTAAAACATTGGAATCAACCCAGAATATTCTGCAGCAACTTGTGAGACATAATAGCGCACGGGATGGTTATCATATACTTCTATCATAATGTTCTAAGCCCTTATTCCACACAATGTTTATTCCAGATCATTTCAGATAATGTACACCACTTCTATGTGGCATATACTGCTGACCTGCAATGCCCCCCCCCCCCTTAAAAAAAGATTAAAATGGGTCTATAGGCAATGTCAGGATGTAATGTCAGGATTTAAATTCACTCAAACTTAAATACTGTCGCTTTATTGTGATTTAGGCACATTCACAGCAACCGTTTACAGTTCCTCACCCCTGGTGCTTCCTCTATGATCTTCTGATGTCTTCTTTGGACGCTGCAGTCCCTCTCAAACAGATAGACAGCGTTACCGTGCATGTCCCCAAACACCTGAACCTCCACATGTCTACGGGAGACGGACAGAAAGAGAAACAAAAAGACTATTTCATCTTCAAATAAAAATAAGAAGCTGGTAGAACTGGCTGGTGGGTAAAATGAATTATTTGTAATACCTGGGATCCTCTACGAACTTCTCAACCAGCATGACATCGTCGTTGAAGGATTTCCTGGCTTCTCGTCTCGCCGACTCCAGCTGCTCCAAGAAGTCTGACTCTGACCGTGCAATACGCATCCCCTACACACACACACACACACACACACACACACACACACACACACACACACACACACACACACACACACACACACACACACACACACACACACACACACACACACACACACACACACACACACACACACACACACAGTTATCCTATGTTTCCAAAAGTTAATCTGTCAAAATTGTTCAGGCCTTTTCACGTCCTCTCACCTTGCCGCCTCCTCCACGGACTGCCTTAATCATCACAGGGTATCCAATCTGGGCAGCCTCTGCTTGCAGCCTCTCGTTTGATTGGTCCTCTCCATGGTAGCCACCAATGATTGGCACCCCAGCAGCTGACATGATGTATTTGGATGTGCTGATAAAAGAGAGAGAAATCAATAAAAAGTGAATGACGCATGTTGCTGTTATTGCTTTTCTCCCAATGCATTTACATTTCTATTCAACCGTTTCTTGCTGTATTCCATAAGTTGTTGTCCCTGCACTCCACCACTCCCCCCACTGGGATCAGTAACAGTTTGTGTTGATCAGAAACAAATGGAGGTGAGATATAACTGGATGCGTTTTGTGCGAGTTACCTTTTAATGCCCATGTCTCGGATGGCAGAGGAAGGCGGCCCTATGAAGATGATGCCTTCCTGTTTACACGCCTCCGCAAACTCTGTGTTTTCTGACAGAAAGCCATAACCGGGGTGGACCGCCTACACACACACACATCACATTTAAACGTCAACGCCCAAGAATATTCAACACAAAGTGCAGTTAAAGGGGTTAAAGAGACCTGGACGTCTATTATTCCTTTAGAAGGAAATAAGGAAAAACTGTCCACAACAAGTAGACTCACATGTGATCCAGACCTCTTGGCTACTTCCAAAACTTTCTCCATTGAGAGGTAACTCTGCTGGGAGGGTGGAGGGCCAATGTGGTAGGCTTCATCTGCCTACAGAAACAGAGCAGAAACAGACTGTTTTCAATTGGAAAAACATTAACACGCTCATTCCTCGTTGCGTTTGTTAAAGCAGCTGAGGAAACCTTACAATAACTAAATGACAAAGCTCTTTATGAGACAGAGCTATCCGGCCTCTCACCATGGCCACGTGCATGGAGTCTCTGTCTGCATCACTGTACACAGCCACCGAGCGGACGCCCATCTTCTTGGCCGTGCGCATCACACGACACGCAATCTCCCCTCGGTTGGCAATCAGCACCTTCTCTATCCTTCCCACCCCTGAGGAAGACACAGTAGACATTTTCACAGCTCCTCACGAAATACCAAAATGTTCTTAAAATGTACTTTACAACACAATAGTCAGATAACTAATCAGCAACTATCTTTAACTATCATCAAGCACAAATACTAAATATTCTCTGCCTTCAGCTTTTCAAACGTGAGGATGTTGTTTTCCTCTGTTTCACAGAAATTATGAAGTGAACATCTTTTGGTTTTGGACTGTTCTTCACTCACCTCCTGAAACGAGCCTCACGCCTCTTCTGGTCCATGACAAGTTTCTGAGAAGAGGAGGAGACAACAATGTCAGTGCCATTTAAATCTCTAAGTGACTGTGAAGGGCAGATGTTAAATGGACGACATGCTCATTCATCAAACAGCACATACAGTGTAAACCAAGCAACAGCTGACTGTGATATATAACTACACAACAGTGTGCATGGTGTCCCAGCAACATGAGCCATGCTAGCTAACAGTCTGCTACAGTTGTTTAACCTTGCTCAGCCTTTATCAGTTATTCGCTCCTATAATGGCAAACAATTAATAATTGTATCAACACGTTGGTACTGAGGGGCCAAATGACGTGATTGTGTCCTGTACAGCGATGATGATCAGCTGCTGGTAATTAACAATGTTATGCTTACAGTGCATCTGTGAAGCTAGCTCAGACGTGAAGCTTTAGCTGTAAGCTAACGTTAACAAGGAGCTGGTTGGTGGGAGATGACGTTGGAGGGGGCAGTCTGTTATCACACAAAATCCTAACAGCCACGTAACGCTTTGATGTACTCACTGTGCAAATATCCTCAGACTCTGCAGAGTTGGGAAACTTAGAATAACTGCAGCCATAGCTGTTAGCAACTAACTGATCAGCTGAGGAGGAAAAGGCGAAGTGGGAATTAACGAAACAGCTCATACACCGCTTGGTTCTATATTAACTGCAGCAAAACACTTAACTTGAACCAAACGTAAATATTTGGGGCTTTAAATTATTACACACGCACTAATAAACACTGCCACACGCTTGTAAATATCTGCATTATCCTTTATGACCTTTCCAAGGACTCGTAGTATCGAGTAGCCAATGAGGAAGAAGGATATGGAGGCGGGGAGGAAGAAGCGGCAGTGACCATAAGTCACCAGCAGAGGGCAGCATTTCTCTGTCAAACTGGAGGTGAACTACAGTTAGTAAAGGGAAATCACATTCAGAATAATAAAATAAAACTTATTTTATTTTACTTTTAACAAGAATACTTGCAAGTAAATTAACACAGAAATTCTGAAAATAAATGAATCAATAAATAAAAATAAAATAAATAAAAATGATTGAACATACACTGGTTAAACTACAATATATTTGAGCTATGTAGTGGTATAGTTCAAAACAAAATGTGTTTTATTCAAAATTAATTCTTGCTTTCTACAACCAACCAAGGCTAACGGGTAAAGAAGCTACAAAACTTAACTTTGCAGTCCCATTTAGGGTCAAGAGTTGTATTATGATAACTCACACTACACAATAGTCTGTTTCATTTATTAGTTAAATTAGGCTATATAATACATATTCTGCCCACTTCCCTTTTATGAAATAGATGTTGAATATGCAACAAGTCAGAGTATCACACAACAAACAAAAAGCAGTGAACAAAGAAGTTTCATTGAAAGCAGAATTGAAGATTGTTAGATTATTAGAACTCTTTTTTTATTATGTGGAGAATCCCAGGAGCAAAAAGTAACTTTCGAGTTAAGCAGAGCAATTTTAAGAATGTGTTGTGACAGTAACGATAAAATATTTATCAGATTGAGTAAATCTCCATCCAGTTTCACATTGAGCTCAGAGCCTGGCATATCCTTCTCTGCGGCGGTCTTTGATGAACAGGGATGTCAGCACAGCGATCAGAATGAGACCCACCACGATGGCCCCGGCGATGATGGGGATGACTCGTTTGTTAAAGTCGTGCCGACACTCCACCTCTGCAACATACAACAGGAGGAGAGTAAAATGCAGGAAGCCGAAAGAGGCCAATGATTTTAAAACAAAGGACTTTACGCTGAAACATTGTCTTCCATCATTTATAGATTGTGCACAGCAGCACTAAACCATTAGCTTTAGTTTCAGGACATTTCTTTTTCTGCAGCAGATTCTCACTGGTCTTAAACAGTCCAATAGGACAACAAGTTATCACACCATCTGCTGCCCTAAAATGCCATCCTCAAACATGGGAAGCTTGTAGTATATATCCAGACAGCTTTATCTTCTATATCGATAAAAAGGGTCACCAACCAGGCTTTCCCATCAGATTTTATTTATTGTATCCAGCCCGACTCCCTGCGTCTGACCCGGATGTTTGTGAGAAATAAAGACAATAAAACCTTAAAGAAATCATAGTTAGCAATCATCATTTTATAGCTTTTATAGAGCTTTGTAGATGACGACATGACCTGATGAATGGCAGAAAACAAGCCCATATCAATTTGAAAATGTTTGTCCATGTGCTTTACTTGGTATTAACACCAGAGAGAAAGCACAGAGCAGACTGTCATGCTGGGCTGAAGGTGTATCTGTCCAATAAAGACAATTATAAGTCAAGTGTTGTTTTTCCCCCCAAACAATACTGATTCTTCGAGTTTCTGCAGCTTCTAAATGTGGTTATAATTCTAGCTCTACTAGAGCAGTATAAAACCACGTACACTCTGTGTGGAGCAGACTTAATTCACCCCTGCATCACTGAACCCACATGAGTTGCTCAGTCACCTATTCCATACTGTCCGTTGGGCAGAGTGAAGGCCTGCATCTGCAGAGGAACCAGCTTGATCCTCAGCTCCGGAGACGTCCAAAGCAGTTGCTCAGATTGGCACTTGAAGCTCTGTCCATTACCTGCTGCGAACAGCTTTTCGTGAGCCAACGAACCCGAGTACGTCTTGTCTGGGAGTGAGAGGACGTAAGACAGGGACAGTTACACTCTTTGTGTTAGCAGGAATACCAGCTCAATGGTATCTTCTTGGTCTTCTTAATTTCGTCTCGCTATGTGGACTTACTGGCACATCCTTGGCAGACAGGCAAAGGAGACACATGAGCAGTCAGCTTGTCGACGTAGAAAATATTATTTTCCTGGAGACAGAAATACAAGTGATTCCTTCTGAAATTCATGAATTTTCTTTACAGATATTTGCCAAACAAACATTTTCTTTGCTGTGAACTTCTTGATCTGGTTGTGAAACTGGAAGACACGTTGATGCTCTGTGCAAATGGATTGTGTTCCTATGACATCTTGACGTAGCCGAATCTCCCACCATGAGATGATTGAACACTTAATGATGTTTTTGTTTGTTATACTTTTGATGACACATTTTCAAATCCTTTGTTTCAGGTGAAGAAGGAAGCCTTTATGTCTCATCTCTATTATTTGTCATAATGGCTGCATTTCTGAACATGCAGGGCATCACACTGGTCATAGGTTTGATTATTACGGTCATCTTGTGACAGAGCTGCAGTTTCACTACCCTCAACATCAGAATACGTGTTAGTAAAAAAGACACAGGTGGTGTTTAAGGTTGGACTCATTTTACTCAATTTAATCTACGACAATGCATACTCTCTATGAAATGATCTCTCTGTACAAGTACTTTGACTTTGTACTTAAGTACTGAGTTACAGTATATTCCGCACAAATCATTGGACTGTGGGAGAAAGTTCATGCTGATATGGGGAGGTCATGCACTGAGAGGATTAATGTGAAGTTTGTTGTTCAATGCGTTGTACCTTTCTGAAGGTGAACTGCAGACTGGCAGCATCGTCTGGCAGCGTGAGAGAGAGAGCAGCGGCTCCTTCACCGCAGAATCCACTGGTCCTGACCCTGGAGGGGTCCAGGTTGAAATACCAAGTCTTCTGAATGCACACAGGAGAGACATATTACTTCATGCCACCAGACAGTGTCTTCTCACCATATTGTTGAATTAACTTTTGCCAAAATGCGACTGTACGAACACTCATCACTAAGAGTATGAACTTACATGTAGATATGTGTTAACCTCATCTATTTGTTATTTATTATCTGTTTAAAGGATCTGATGGTCATTGTAGATTACACTTACAAAGACATGACGCAAATGTGCTGAACTGCATTAGATACACACTGAGGCAAACACGCAGCACACGATTCACAACTTAACAACCCTGACAGACACGCACACACACACACACACACACACACACACACACACAGAGTGTGTCACAGCACTAACCTTCTTTTCAGTGACAATGTACTCTGCTCCCATGGTGGCTTTGATACAAGGTTTTCCAACACGGTTTGTCACCACATAGGTCCCTGTATACAAACACACACACACACACACACACACACACACACACACACACACACACACACACACACACACACACACACACACACACACACACACACACACAAATATTAACACGCAAGACAAATTGGAAATGTTTTTTATGCTGTCGTGAAGTTTCAAATTTTAAATTGTGTGTATCTTTTTAACTTTTATTATTGATTAAAGTTAAAAGTCTGACATACACCTGTATATTGTTGCTGTAAAATTAAACCCATCACGACTAATGGCATTCTTTTAACATCTTTACAAATCCTTTTTACAGTAGATGGGCAGCAAAAACTGGTAGTTTTGTTCTCTATGTTCATGATAAATGTGTACCTATCGGAGGAACGGCCTCAGAGGGCTGCAGCACCGGCTGGTATATCTGGGCCTCAGAGGGCAGCTCAGACTCAGAGGCTGGCTGGACGGAGCTGTGTCTCTGGAGGTGGACACCTGGTGGAGGAAGAGACTCTCAACTCAAATGATGTTTACACCCAGTGAACCTGGTGCTTTTGGGTGTTGGCCCTGCAGGATTGGGGTGACAGGGTGTTTGTCCACTTGATAATCCAGCCACTAAAGCAGCCACTAAAGCAACGACTACTGTGAGGGAGCGGAAACCAGAACAGCCTCATTCATGACACAGAGCAGAGAGGACTCATACCATACATGTTCAAGGAAAAACAACTCTTTAAAGAGAAGGCGAAACCGCATCATAAAGACCAAACTGAATAAAGTAATGAATAAATATTGGAAATGTCCCAATCACGGGTTCACTCCCATTCACCTCCTTGCATGCATGCACATTATTACAGACTTGATTAAATGTTAGTTGGTGCTGCATGGCCTCATGTAAGTTTACCTGTATTTTAATTCTGCTGTTTCATTTTTGGGACAAAGACTTTGGATGGTAAAAGTGCGGAAACCTTTCACTATTCATCTAACAGTCTCAACACTGAACACTGTTCAGGAGAAAAGACAGAGAACAGTCTGCTGAGAGAGTTTAGTCTGTTATCTGATGGTGAAATGAGATTTGAATGTCATCCAACTTACCTGGAATACCAGCAGTCAGGAAGAAAATAAACCATCCACCTGTCTGACCCCTTTGCATCATATTCAACAAAGAAAAGAATATAACAGAGTAGACGAATGCTAGGTGATGTGAGTGCAGTGTGAGCGCTGCAGCTGTGGTCTGGCTTGTAAATGTGAAACCGTTGAACACCTTGACACCTAAACGAGCCGTGCAGAGGAAGTGAATCATCACAGAAGGGAGACCGCTGCTTCTTTCAGCTCTGAACTGACACCTCTGATGGTAAACAGACACACTGTGGAGCCTCTCAGCCTGTCGCTGAATCAGAGACTACTTCAGACATAACTTCAACTTCATGCGTTTGCTGAGTGATCACTGGTTGAAAATAAAAGTGATGGAAAAAAAAGTCCATCTCATGCTCTGCTTCGGGTCAAGTTAGAGAGAACGAACTCGATTAACATTAAAAACCTCCTCACCAGAGCCAAGAGCTGCACAGACTAATTGGTTGCATCTTGCGGATCCCCAGATTCAGACTTGCCACCTCTTGAGGAGGTCTTGATGCCCATGTTGGGAACCACTGGCTCAGGGTTTATACTTGTTACTGCGGTGCCCAACAGCTCAGTATGTCTTGGTGCATGTGTGACCACAAGAGGGCAGAATTATGACGTCTGCTCTTGTCTAGATTTTTACACGAACACATTCCTTCTTCTTATGTAGTCTCAAAATTGAAGGCTTGCTTTGTCTCATCTATCACCACAAGAGCTGTTTGATGAAGCTAAAGCGTAACAGAGCCACAAAGATCAGCCAGGGACACGTGGAATATGTTGGCATGTTGTCATCAGTTGACTGGTGAGCTGACCTCGTTGTACTTGATGAACTCGGCGTAATCCTGCACACAGGCAAACGCAATGTCTGCGTGATAGACTCAATGTCTGCGTGATAGACTCAATGTCTGCGCGATAGACTCAATGTCTGCGCGATAGACTCAATGTCTGCGTGATAGACTCAATGTCTGCGTGATAGACTCAATGTCTGCGTGATAGACTCAATGTCTGCGCGATAGACTCAATGTCTGCGCGATAGACTCAATGTCTGCGCGATAGACTCAATGTCTGCGTGATAGACTCAATGTCTGAGCGATAGACTCAATGTCTGCGCGATAGACTCAATGTCTGCGTGATAGACTCAATGTCTGCGTGATAGACTCAATGTCTGCGTGATAGACTCAATGTCTGCGTGATAGACTCAATGTCTGCGTGATAGACTCAATGTCTGAGCGATAGACTCAATGTCTGCGCGATAGACTCAATGTCTGCGCGATAGACTCAATGTCTGCGCGATAGACTCAATGTCTGCGCGATAGACTCAATGTCTGCGTGATAGACTCAATGTCTGCGTGATAGACTCAATGTCTGAGCGATAGACTCAATGTCTGCGCGATAGACTCAATGTCTGCGTGATAGACTCAATGTCTGCGTGATAGACTCAATGTCTGAGCGATAGACTCAATGTCTGCGCGATATACTCAATGTCTGCGCGATAGACTCAATGTCTGCGCGATAGACTCAATGTCTGCGTGATAGACTCAATGTCTGCGCGATAGACTCAATGTCTGCGCGATAGACTCAATGTCTGCGCGATAGACTCAATGTCTGCGCGATAGACTCAATGTCTGCGTGATACATCTGTATGTGAGTGTAACATCTGAGCACATTTCACCTCACTTCACAGAGGAGCAGTGGGGAAATCAGAGCGCTATAGGCTAAAGGTCGACAGGGACAAAGTACCAGTTAAAACACACAAAACACACAGCGAGCGAGCAAACACACACACACACACACACACACACACACACAGTGGCCCCTAGACACGTAGAGTTTGCGATTTTTCTGCTACCTTACACGATACTTTGTGTGGTTTGATTTGTGAGTATGTGAGCTGAGTTAGGAGAGTGTTTGCTCTTTTAAACTCACGAATGAAGGAAGTTAGTACATCTCTTTACATGCTCTCCTCTCTCTCGCTCTGATACTGTTGTATTGACTTGACAGGTAGGAGGGCAAACAAAAGAGCAAACATTTACTCTCCTTCTACCGACTGTGCGTTTTGAGCATCAATGTGTGTGTGTGTGTGTGTGTCCTCTGTGCCCTCCAGTCCCCCTGTGTATGCGTCTATCAGTGTGTCATCATCTTTCTCGGGATTCCCACCCACAGTTTCAGGAGAACTTCACTATCTGTGTGGAAGTTCTGTGAAGGAGTCTCGTCTTTCCTCTTTAAGTCCAGCAGGATCTACAGCAGGCGTCCCCCGTCAGAAACTGTGAGTGTTGTATCATCAACAACTGTGGCTGGAAGTGTCCATCAACTGGCGTGACATTTACCATTTCTTTCCCTTGTAGCAGCGCAGAGCCAAACATCCATCAGGATCAGACGATGAGGAGCAGAGTGGGGCTGTGTGTGTTGGGCCTGCTGTTCCTCCACAGCTCAGTCTTTGGGCAGGTAAGGAGAACGGGTTACAGCAGTAGTGGAAGAATTCAGGTCATTTACTGGAATATACCACACTGAAAATAGTCCATTTCAAGTAAAAGTCCTCCATTCAGAACTTTACTTCAGCAAAAGAACGGTACGAACAGCAAAATGTATCAATGTACAAAGTAGTGTAAAATTCTCAAAATGTATTTCCCCCATTGGATTACAAAAATGTATTCATCTGACATTTGCCTCCATATTTGGATGACGATGTGTCATGCTTGCTTTGTCCTTTATTTCAGTGTTGAACGAAGCGCTCAGGTCTTTTGCTCCAGTAAAAGTAGAAATACCACAGCATGGAAATACTCCACTCTTCATCTGAAGTCTTATTTCAGTAAAAGTAGGAAATTATTGTCAGCGCAATATACTCAAGGTATTAAAAGTAAAAGTAGTCATTATGCAGCAGAACTGCCCATACATTAAATATGTGTTATTGGACATATATATTGTGAAAGCTTTAACATGTAAGAAACATTTTAATGTTGTCGTTAAGTGTACCCTTCTCAGATGGTTTCAAATGTCACTGCGTGTACAATATACACTGTATAGCCTTCGGAAAAATCACACCTCATTGTGTGCATCAGAAATGCATTGTCCTCTGTTTCTTCTTTCCTGGGAGGCATTGGGTGTTCAGCCCGGCGTCCTGATCTTCTGTGACGACCCATCGGTGGAGAATGCCGTCAGCAGCGCCGTGAACAAGTTCAACGAGAGGTTGAGCACCGGACACAAGCTGGCCCTCTTTCATATACTGTCAGCTAGTAAGGTACAGTGTACAAAACGTTCTGTTCATTCACCTGACCCGAGTACAGCCAAGACCCCTGAATACTGCAAACTGATATCTTGATAATTATAAAGTAAAGTACAAATCTTCCATCTGAAATGAATGAATTCAGGTACAAAATAAATGTATTTGAAATATTTGAAATTCGTAGTTCTGTAAGTAAATAAACATGAGTTTATTGAATGTAAAACTCCTTTCAGTGTTATCTTTGTAAAAACATCCACACGTCACATGTCTGAGCTGAAACTGAACGGTGATGAATCAAGTGGAACTAAAGCTGTGGGAGGAATACCAATCAATGATAGGAAAACATGTTGAGACACTTTAACCTCTGGTACACCCAGTGTGTTTCATTGTGTGTGCGTGTGTGTGTGCGTGTGTGTGTGCGTGTGTGTGTGTCTACAGTCAGAGAATGGCTCAGACTCGGTGTACTCACTGCAGTTCACCAGCAGGAGGAGCGACTGTCAAGCTGGGAGCAACAAACCCTGGACAGAATGCGACTATCTGTCTTATGAACCCAAGGTAACCTAACAATGGTCAGATGAAATACTCCTGCAGATACTCAGCTTGTTCTTAGCAGTGACACACAACAGTCCTCCATCGGTGTCTGTGGAGAATACATTGGCAATCATCTCTAATGTAAATTCTTAAACAAAGCTGCAGATTTCCTTCACTCAAAGAGAAGCTTGTGCTGCTTAAAGTTGGTAACAACATGTAAAATAAAGGTTTGGATTATAAAGTAATTAATAACATAATCTGTACTGCTATCCTTCCAGAAGCCGATTTCATGCAATGCCACAGTCTACATGACAGAGACTGAAGCAGACACTAAGCAGGTGGATTGCCTGCTCGGTGAGTGAAAACAAACCCAGCATCTAAATATGACTTTTAACAGTGATGTCACAGTAGCCTATAACCAGCAGAATTAGCTTCAAGTTCAGAGAAGCATTTTTTCAAAATAGATTCTAATTTGCTTTCTTGCACAGAGTTCGGTGAGAAGATTGATATGTCTCATGTCTCGTGTCTGTAGATTAAATATGAATGTGCAATATGAAGTTTAGCTTAGCATAAAGACTGTTAAACTGGGAAACTGCTAGCCTGGCTCTGTCAAAGGCTAACAGAAGCTGCAAACATCTCTAAATCTCACTCATTAACAAGTTACATCTCACTGAAACCGTACAAAACTCAAGTGAACCTCCAGTAAAACAACAACTTGCCGGTTTTAAACTTAGGCTTTCTTTAAACATATGAAACAAAATAGATATAAAATGTTAATTTGTGAGCCTTTGTTGCCAGTCCAGCTGTTTACTCGTTCAGCTCAGCAAAATGAACTGGCTTCCAACTGTAGCTTCATATTTGCTGTTACAAAACCTGAGAGAATCTTCTCATTTAAGTCTCAGCAAGAAAGCGTGATAGCATATCAACCAAAACCTCAAACTATTCCCATAATTATTACAAGAATCCAGAGAGTCTGAATCCAAGTTGAAGCTTTTTGCTTCACCCGTCTCATGTTTCCTGTGGTGTGAAATAGTCTGGGACACTAAAGAGACAAGTGATTCTTCTTTGCCAGAAACTTGAACAGAATTTAAAATGAAGAGTCTTTCAATAAACAAGATTATTTTCGGTAACTTTTTAAATTTGGGACCTTATTTAAGATGTCTGCGTGCCTGTGGCTCAGTGGTAGAGCAGGGTCGTCCTTCGATCAGAGGATCGGCGGTTCAACTCTGTATCCTGAACCCAAAATGGCTCCCAGCTGTGCCCACAGTGTGTGATTGTTCAAGTGTGTACTTATGAAGTCAACCAAGAGAAGCACATTTCTCATGAAGAAAACAGAGTCATTGAGAAAAAGGTATACTGGTGGGCACAGAGCATACAGAGGGGGGCAGGTTGTGTCAACACTATGTGGAGAGAGCGCAATATTAACTAATCACACCATAAAAGGCAGTGACGGTGTTGACTTTAATCTGTTTACCTAACCAGCCCACTCTCAGCCGACAAAAAAAACTGATGTTTTTTCTGTTCAGCTTCCAAAATATTTTGCAACATTGTCCAAAGTCCTAATATCATTTCACAAGACAACATACAGTATTATCACATGTTCTTTAACCAATTAACTTCAAGATATTAGAAAAGCAAACTCAGTTTTAAACAAATTGAACCTTGCATACAACTAGCTTGATTTGACATTCTTTATTGTCCTGTTATCTTAAAGTTTATTTTACACTTGGCTGCTATTTGAATCTGTTTATTATGCTTTAGACATTTCTCAATGGAAAGCGCTCTCTAAACCTATGCTACTCCGTATCCAGCCAAGTTAACAGGGCTAAATAAGGGCTAATGCAGAGTTTATATTGTGTTCAGTTGATTTAGTATCTTCCCGCGATTCATTAAGTTCAATATCTAACTATAAAGCAAGGATTCTCTCTCCGTCTGTCTGTGTCCAAATTAGTTTTTCCGCTGCTTCTCCTTCAAATTCGAGCAAATGTCACTAAATTTGGTTCAGAACGTCAACAGAACATCGAGCTGGAAAAAGTAACTTTTCTTAGATTTTTGATGTTGCGTACACTTTTGCTATAGCTGGCCCTCAAAGTTAGCTCAAATGCTGCTATTGCAGCCACATTCAGTGGACATGTGAACACATGATGTCGGAGTGACATTACAACCGCATTCGTCTTCACTGAAGGTTTCTTCATACCGCTGCACGCGACACTTCCAGGGTCCAAGCAATCGTCCCATTCGAGATGGGCACTGCACTAGAGAAAATAATCTCAATAACATTGATGAGGTGACCATCGAGTGAATGTCCTGAACCATCTGCTGTCTCCTCATTCTTTCTTTTTCACCTTTTCCACAATCTTTCTCCTCTCCAGACGATGTCATCATCCCAGAGAAAGCCCCCTGTTTGGGCTGCCCTATGGAGGTTGATGAGAACTCAGAGGACCTTAAGTTTCCTCTCTCCGTCTCCATCTCCAAGTATAACTCCATGTCCGACTCGACTCACTTGTTCACCCTGCACAGTGTCGGCTACGCCACCAGACAGGTAGAGACTGGGCGATAAGAAGAGAGAGGAAGTGGGGGAAATGTGCTCTGTTTCTTTCATACCTACTGTCTGAACGTATCCCTGCAGGTGGTGGCAGGTTTCAGGTTCAAGCTGAGGTTCGATATGAAGAAGACTACCTGCGCCAAGGCCGAACACAAAGACCTCAACGATCTGTGTGTCCCAGATGATCAGAATGCGGTAAACACAAAACACATATTTCAGCTGACGCAATGTGATCCAGGCTTGTTTTTGACCTGATGTGTCTCTCTGTGTGCGTTTTATGTGTGCAGGAGTACGCCAACTGTAACTCTACAGTGGATGTAGCACAATGGAGAATGGAGGTACCACAGCCCGACATAGCGTGTGAAGCAGGGGCACTGCCTCCCACGGTGAGACACACTTTATCTCTTTTATGATCTCTAACTCTTATGTTTTAAAATGAGCTGTATTAATTAAGTTGTACTTGTCAGCTCTCACTTCTAAAAAGCATATCAGCAAAGAACTTCTATTTTAAATATCTATATATTTAAATCTACATTAAATATTTTATATGAAGTGGTCTTCAACAGCTAGTTGTTAACTTTTTGTGAGTTAGTCATTTTCTTACAGTAATGCCACTGCATTATGAATGGAGAAAAAATTGATCATACTTCCCCTGGGATCTTCGTTGTTTGGAGTACAATACTCTGTTAGATAAGAGGGAATTTAAATGACTATAATCTGCTGAAATGCTGGATTGTTATGCTCAAAGTGAAATGTTTGACATTGAAGTCTGTTTATGCACCAAACAAAAGACAACATGCTGAGAAATAATATGTGATGGAGTAGAGTAGCAAGAAGTATGACGATGATAATAGATAACGATAGCGTCACAATGTAAAATGGGTTGTAAGCACATTTTGCTGCTAATATTAAGAGATTGGCAACGCTTTCTGACCTTTCCAAATGTTGACTTTAACTGTAAAGTGTCTTCCGGTATTCTTTTCTTCAGATGTTCTCCAGGCGCCGTCCTCCTGGCTGGTCTCCACTCAGGAACATCCTGCTTAGCGATACCCCCTCCGCCTCACCTCCAGCTCCACCCTCAGCACCATCCGCCAAAGATTCAGCCAAAGAAGAATCCTCTGAGGAGGACACCACAGCCCCCAAGATGTCCGCCTCCCCCGCCACAGAAGCTGTGAATAACAGCCCCTTCCACTGCCCATCCAAGCCCTGGAAACCTTTCAATCCGGTCCATTCTGCAGCTCATACCAAGGCCGCCACAGAGGACTTCACCCCCCTGCCTCCAGCAGAAGGGGTGGGGTGGAGTGATATAGACCTGCTGGGATGAATGTATCCTCAAGGGAACCACATCTACATTCAAAATGATCTCACTTGTCAAAGTCTCTCAACAGATGTTTTTGGTTGATTTTGTAGACCTCTCTTATACTAGGTTGCATTGCAAGGATTTTTCTTCGAGACATCTTTGGGGGTGTAATGTAGATTTAAAACACAAAAGGGTTCAGTCAATAAAATAAGCAGTTGAGGTGATAAAATGCGTTTTTTTTTTTTGGTCCTGCAACTCCTCAGAAAGCACTGAAAAAAAAGGATTGAATTGATGACAAAGCTTGAGACTGTTATCAAAATAATTGCTGATTGAGCGTTTCTTTTGAGTAAATCAAAGTAATGAGCGATTAGGTCGTGTTGGTTCATTGGAGATGTGAGAGGATGGAAAAAAAAGTAGATTGGAAATCTGTCACTCTCAAAACGAAACGAAACAATACAAAATAAAATAAAACTATGTTCTGTGTGCTGGTTTTATGTGTGAATATAAATGCAGCTCACCAGAGTGCTTTTCTATCATTTAACATTTCCTACTCGCCGACTTCCACATGGACACGAAAGGTATTGTTTTATTACAAGGTACGGAGTTCACACCGTTTCGCCCGATGACTTCCATCAACAAAATATTTGCACTTTCATTGGCCCACATGATCTGTCCGACCTATTAATATTGTTGTTCTGTAAAAAGGAATAAAAATATCAGATTCAGCGCTTCAGATTTCCTGAATCTCCATTTCGGGAATCCAGCTTTTAAACTTTGGGATTCCCCAGATGTGGATGAAGTGGAAAACCTGTAAATAAAACAATCAAGAGTTAAAGTAGTTATGGTTGAACATGGCAGACAAAACTTAACAAAATGCTTGATACCATTCTTCAATTAAGTCATATTAATGTAAAAAGGCCTGTTGTGCAGTAAAAAGGGAAAGAGTGTGAGAGCAAACACACAGCCGGGTGAATGTTTAACAAATTTATTTGTACATCTTCACAGAACACTCAGATGACCCGTCAGTCAGGAACAAACCTTTACTCTGTAACCAGTACAACATACATTTATAAATAAATAAAAAACACAGCTTATTGTAGAGATGAAACGGTTCCTACACAGAGCAAACTTAAGGCATTAATGTATAATCATCTGTATGGCTGCTTAGCACACTAAAAAAACAAAACAAACAAACAACCTTTACCTAAATCTCATGCAGTTCGGCTGTGAAGAACACTACAGTGGCCCGTTGTACATTCATTCATAGTATAGGTTAAGGTTCTAACAGCATGGTATGTTGTGGAAATATATTAGCAAAACATTATAATGTAGTTAAGAACACTGCATACACAAAATAACATGAACACCAGTTAGTCCATATTTCTCTTCAAAGTGAGAATTTAGGACACTTCAGATGATCACAAAGGATCAATAATCGTAATGATTACTCATATTTGCTCTTTAAAACACTTTAAAACCCTGGACACTCTTTCAAGTTTGACAGAAAGAAAAAAAAGACTTATTCCCTTAATGCCAGGCCCCATATTCATACAGGTGGTGGACACAATAACGTGAACACCTGTCCAGCACGCAAACAAACAAAAGCAGTAACATAAAACACCGAAGGATAAATACGCGTAAGTAGTACTTACTGCATGGATATTGCATTGAATTTCATAACATCTGGGTGTTCACGTTATTATGTCCACTGCTCATGTTGAAATCATAGCTCAGATCCTATGATTCATTATGCAAGGCGCGGGCAATAACTGAAGAGCGGCTGAACAGAATTGGGAGCTCCCTCCTCTCGACAACACTTCAAAGATAGTCCGACAGTATTTCACTGCACATATTCAAACATTTCCAACTTCACCCTAGCGTGTACATCTTGCAGGTACAACAATTCTCCTGCAGGACGTTGATCTGTTGAATACTGTCGGGCAGATTTTTTAAATACGGGCTTTAAATATACTCGTGCAACGATATTGTTCCTGCACCAATTCAGCGCGAACAAACGAACATGCTCTGAGGAGATGTGAGAACTATAACTTAGCTGCTGGACGTAATTCTTATGATCTGGAGGTTGAGGATGAACATTTAAGATTATTAAATCTTATTAAACCCTGTAAGATACTTTGTCATAATTCTCACTGAACCTGATCTTGGAAATTTAGACTCAAGAACAACTTTAGTTCAAGAAGTGATTGCGTCTTCACTCTGACATGTAGGACTGTGGCACGAATAACAATCACTGCCAGCATCGCACAAACACAAAGCTTCAACAATCGGTGCTTACAAAAGATTTAGAGACGCCACAACTTGAACAGTCAAGTGTGGTCACAAACAGACACATGGGCATGTACATACAGTGTGGGTTTTCATTGGGGCCTGCCAATGAAGCTCTGCAACCGGTACAGAAAGACAATTAATGAACACAACCAGAGAAGAGGTCTGCCTGTAACTGTACGTACATACTGCTTAATGCTGCTTCAAAATGTACATCATAAGAACTGGTTATGCTGTTTGAGAAACATGCTTACTAGGCTAACATCTTACAGCGTCCCTTTGGACAAAAAGGCATTGAGAAGTACAACAACAACTACCGGTCGTCTTTTTCAGTGCGTTGCCCAGCCTCTTTCTTCTTCACGTCTGTAACTGATATCCCTTACTGCATGATGTGATTCCAGCATCGGCGTCCGCAGGCCTCAGTGATGCCTGGTTTGGCACATTAAAAGAAGAAAGAAGAAGAGAAGAGCTCTCCGCTAATAACCTAGTGTATGTTTAGTGGCTGTGCATCTGACATGAGAAAGAAAACATGGATGATGCAAAAAAAACAAACATTAAAAGATGAGTGCACGTAAGGTCCATGTTAGCAATTAAATACATTCCAGCAGTTAATTCTTGCAATAATGTGACATCACATCAGAGCGGACCACCACTTTGACTTTTCTATACAATCAACAGGTGAGCAAAGTGCTGACTTTCTTTTCCACTGGCAGATTGAGTTTCATACTGTCTGTCAGTAAGAGAACAGTTTAGCTAGGAGCACATCCAAATATCTCTCTCGGTACAATGTGAAGGCGTCTGGGGCTCATGAAAAATACATTCTCTCCGTTACTGTCCCTCAAGGTTTCTCTTAAAAACGCCGTACGTAAGTATACTTTCCGAGAAAATTCCTGCTTAAAAGACACCATGAAACAAAAATGCATGAAACAAGCTGTGATCCTAGCTTGTGATCCAATCAAATTTGAAAGATTTGTTGAAATCCCTTTCAAAGGTTCGCCCACATGCACTGTTTCACTTGATGAATTGAAAGATTTTGCAACTGACATTTTACTGACTTTATAATGTTGAAAAAGCTACCGGCTCAAATGATTCTGTTGGGAGCATGGCTATGACAACGGTACACAACATACTGCCAAGTGTTATGGGCTCATCAGTGGACGGTGTTCTGGATGGAAAAAAATACACCCCAGATGTGATAAACACACGTTAAAATGCACTTTGATCATGAGTCGACATTTTAAAGACATTCTAATGGGAGACATGCTGAAGACGATCAGCCTCACATGGTTCAAAATAAAAAGAATGATTCACAGATCAGATCTAGCTTTTCATGTTAAAAAGTGCTGTTATGGTTTGCTCACTACAACATGCTGAGGCAGCGTTTGTAGAGCTTTGTGCCAAGGCATCTTATCAACGGGAAGACATAATATTCCCCTGGACTTCTGCTCGCCAATAAAACAGACAGCCAGAGGCTTAAAACAGGTCGCAGTAGTCATACAAAGTGAGACTGGCACTTCCAGTCTTATCAATTTGCATCCCCAAACAAATTCCAAGTAAGGCTGCACACTAGCCACAATAACACAAATCGGGCTACTGGATAGGCCGAATGAGACGTTTACCTTAAAAGTGACGGAGGCAAAAAAAAAAAAAGGAATCAGCAGTCTTAATTTACGAATGTGAGTAAAACTAAATAATCGAGAGAAAAAAAGAGAAAGGTTTTTGCACTTGTGGTCATCAGAAGAAGAAAGCAAATTGGTAAACAGAAATACAAAAAACTATATTTACGATAGCAATGGCGGTGGAGAGTTGAGTTTTGACTGTTTACGTAGAAACTGAACGAAACTGGATACATAAGTAAATTCAAAAAGGCATATTAAATCTGTATATTATTTGTAAGTGCTGTTTTTTTTTTTTTATGGAGAGGCATCAATACCCTGAAGTTTATATTGGAGTCTAAAGCTGCACCACCAACAAATGTTCCCATGGGTGGAGTGCTTTTTCATCGCAGCCCGGGAGACTGTAGAGCAAAACAACCCGGAGACTCTTCTGCAGTTTTTAAGCTTTGACATTTTCTCACAAAGGTTTAAAAGGCGGAAAAGCTGACACCAAATCAGCTCAGGAAGGGAACTTCACCACAGATATGGTGGAAGACTGGTGCAGTGGTAATCATCACAGAAGACCCCATTACTCCAGTAATCCTGCATTGTGCAACAAATTTGATAAACACTTATTGTGTAAGATAAGTTCCTTGTGCCTGGTATCTTCTCAGCAGAGATATGATTCAAAACAACGTTCCCAAGCGCTTCCTTTCTGAGGCGGAGCCACAGTGCAGAAGTAATACAGCAGAAGGGCAGCAAGTTGAACTTACTTTGTGGCTACATTTAAAGATTGGCAGATACATCTACGTTACGCTGTTTTGTCCAATGATCGTTTTTTTTCCAGCAAGAGTAAGGGGTCAAATTACTCCAAACAACTTATCCAGTTTGTTTCTGTTGGGGGGGAAAAAACAGAGCAAACATAGTAGCGGAGGATTCAAACATCCAGGTCGGGCACATCTTCAATAGGACATGAGGACAATGCTCTCTTGTCGACTCCAGAAAAGGTAAAGGGTAAAGTGAGGGCATCAAGACCGCAGAAACAGGCAGATGATAATGGCAAGAAAACGAAGAAACAACGGAACCTCCTTCGGATAAATAAAAATGGTGAAAAAAAAAAAAATGAAGTCAAGCTGCAAACTTCCTGTTACTCCAGGGTGGGACTGGTGTTTTTTTGTTGGTTTGCAGGTGGTCAGTTCAGTGCATGCTGTCTAATTGTGTGGAATATCCAGTCCATTTTGGTGGTCCATCCTCCATGGTGAGCATCGTTCATCTGTTTCATAAAGTAGTCCAACGCCTCCTGCACAAAGCAGAATAAAAATAGAAGCGACAAATAAGTAGATACAAAATCCTTGCAGCGGTTTCAGGAAGCCAAATGTGAGACGTGAGACTATTTCAAGACCCCAAAATGAGACGAGAGCAGAATGGATTAGAGCACCCAAAAGTTGTATTACCTGTTCGCTTTTCTCCAGGGCCAGCGTCTTCCTAATGTAGGCAATGTCATCAAATGACTGCAGCTCAGGCATGCCAGAGCCCAGCATCATGGAGAACAGGTTGATGAAGAGGTTAGCATGCTGCCGGATGGCCAGGTAGGCTTTATAACACATCTCTTGGAACCTGGGGAGAGAGCAAAGCTTTGCTGTGGCAGTATCTCACAACAGGACAAGAAGAGACAAGTTCTGGGAGTCGGCGAACCCACGGACTGACTGATACGAGTTGGGAGTTAAGATGCTGCAGTACCTCTCAAACTCTTTGGTCTTTGCACACTCTTGGGATCCCTTGCTGATGACAATGAGGAAGTCTTGGGTCAGAACAAAGGGAACTCGTTCTCTCTTGTAGCCAAATTTCTTCTTCTTATGATCCAGGAAATGGCCAAAATCTATATGAAACAACTGGACGAGAGCAGAACAAAGAAGACAGCAGGAAGTCAAACTTCAGTAACTCTCTCTAACACGTCAACCACCTCTAAAGTAAAATATATACACAGTACACCCACCGTGTATCGACTTAGACACATTTGTTTTATTAAACATGTATTGGACAAAAACAAATCCCTGATAAATTCACTGACAAGAAACACAAAATGAAAACAACCAACCTTCATAAAGCAGGCTAGACAAAGTAGCTTAATCAATTCTCTCATCAGATTAGCCATGTGTAAAAAACCCTTCACCAAAATGTAGTGCTTTGTGTGTAGGCATATACAAGTTACCTGTCCATCATCTTTGACCATAATGTTGCTGTTGTGTCTGTCTCCTATCCCGAGGATAAATGTAGCTACACAGTAGCCAGCACAGGACCTCGTAAACAGATCCACAGCCATGTCATACCTGCACACACAAGCACAAACAAGTACGTTTTATAACAAATAAGAAAATGTTTAAAAGTAAATGGGCTGTAATTCTAATCAATTTTCTTTTTGGTGCCATGATGCTGTAAAAACTAAGATCAGGAGAGAAGAACTCACATCTCGCCCTTATTCTTGTCCTTCAGCCACTGATGCAGAGTGTTTGAGTTGAACTGCAGGGCTCCTTTCAAGCCTCCTTTACACTGAATCTGCATGATGGTGTGGGAGCTGCGAACCACCTCAATGAGACCCACACAGTCTCCTAACGACAGGCAGCCATAAGGAAGCATCCTGGGGACACACAGCACATGTGTTCTTAGCCCCAGAGTGAGAGAGTGAAGAAATTGAAGAGAGAAAAAGACACATCGACTTAGATAACAGGAGAGAGAGACGTACCGAAGGTCCAGTCCCTGATTCTGCCAAATGTTCTCCATGATTTTAATAATCTGCAACGTCAGCATATCCTGTCGCAAGTCTACCACAAAAACACACACAATGAAGGCAGTTACAGTTAATAACAAACACAACATAAAGACAAGTTAGTTTGATTAGAGTAGCCAACTATTACCAAGAAGCTCTGCAGAATGTGAAACTACAATTCACAACTTGTGTCAACATTTCGGATTGGGACTGAATATGTTGCATCACTTTATAGCACAGGTCAGGAGCAGTGAATCGGTGTTCCTGTACATACCGAGCCAGCGCTTTCATATTTTCTTTTAATGGCGTACGGTGCTCAGAGTGAGAGAAAACGTTCAATATGATACACTCGCCAATTGTACCCCCTCGCAGAACGAAGCTAACCGATAGCTAGCTCACCTAGCACCACTGAGCTAGCTGACGTTACAGCGCAGCCGAGGGGGGGCGCCATTAACGTTTACATGTTGCGCTGATGCAAAGCACTAGCCTCTCGTCCATGAGTAGATAAATGCTTCCTTCTGCGTGGTGATACAGTTGGCAGATGTAGTTCGGTAGAAAGAAAATAGTTCCTACATGAAACTGCTCACAACGAGGTTGAGCTTTGAGCGACACGAGTCGAGTGACATCTCTACGGACGACATCTCCAACACTCAGCAAAACAGTCTCGATTGATCAATAGCACAAATAAGAGTAAACATATGTATTTTGTCTGTGTGTTACCATCTCCATTTTTGAAGATGATCTCATTGTTCTGAAAGAGCAGCTCAGACATGATGTCAGGATTCTCCCAGTTCAGCCACAGCGGTCTCTTGGCTGATGACATGATCCTGCATTCATCTAACCTATGCACAAATTAATAAAGGTTAGTGGACAATGTCAATCTTGTTTCACAACCCCACTTATTCATATACAAACACCACTACACACACACACACACACACACACACACACACACACAAAAGCTCTTTCACTATTGCTTCTAACCTCAGGTTTCCCAGTTGGTGTGCAGGGTTGAGAGGAGAGGTGTAGTTCTGCAGAGCATCCATGTAGTCCGGTCTCTTCATCTGGTCCACGAGAAACCGCATTTGGACCTCCACAAGACAAACACACACACAACCACAACAACACACACACGCATTTGCACATACACACGCATACACAAAGAAATCTCCTAAAAATGAGTGCATTTGAGAGGTATGTGCATGTTACATATTATGAGTTTTGACAAAAATATAAATAAAATGTTGTGTGCATACATTTTTTATGCGGTGTCATTGTTATTGTTGCTCATGTATTTCAGTATTTATATCAATATGATCTCTCTGGAGTCCAGATTTTAATATTTCAAATGGATTTTAAGATGTAAAAGACAAAAAACGTAAAATTGAAACAAACATAAAATAACACGTTCCTGTGTGTGTGTGTGTGTGTAAGTGTTTGTGTGTGTGTGTAAGTGTGTTTGCTCTCCTTACCTTCTGCGTCTCATCCTTCTTCTCCTGTTTAAGGATGTCAGTGAGGTTAATGAGCTTCTCCATGGCCTCGACCTGCCTGCTCAGGTGTTTCAGGTACATGCCACACGCCCTGCAGTAAGCCTCCAACAGCAGCCCAAACCTCTGGCTCACTGTTTTATTGTGCATTTCTGACCTGTGAGGAGGGCACAAAGAGGAGGGAGTGAGAAGCCGTCTAGAAAGACACAGAGAAAGGAAGGTACACAAACATGAAGAAAAAGCAATCTGAAAGGTGACTCACTTGAGATGCCAGAAGAAGAAATGACCTATCCTTTGATTGGTCAGGGCCTTTTTCAGGAGGAAACGGGCCAGGGGATTCTCAAGATACTGTTCATATTTCAATACCTAGAGCAGGAGGAGAGGAGAGGAAGGGAAGATTGGAGGGAAAGATGAGTCATTTCTGACTTTATAATGTCTCTCACCATGCAGCCTCTGCACGCCAAGCACAAAAACAACCTCAGGCACACAGGAAAGTCTTTTACACAACAGAAAGATTGCTTTCCAACGGATATAACTCTGGCTACCAAGGACACCCGGGCTGGAGAAAAGTACTCCACAGCCACTTGAGTCACAGCACTCTTATTTCCTCACTGTCTTCCTTTTTACCCCATTATTTTGTCAATCAGTTCCCTGATAGTCCTAGACTCTCAGTCAGACATACCTGTACAAGCTGGATGAGGTACTGGGACAGTTTGTCATCAGTAAGGTATTTGTCGAGGCAGCGTACAGCGAAGTGCCTGACCATGGGGTCTGGGTAGTTACAGTCCAACAGCTCCATGGCCTGCTCAGGACGGATAGACGGCCATTCCTTCAACAGACAATACATCTGGGAAACATACAAACCAAGAAATATTCATTATTACTCATCACACACTATTCATAGAGAGTATGAGCATTAGGGTAAGTATTTTGGTAGATGTATACATTAAAAACAAAGGAATGGAATAACTCTTTTACTGCAACATGCTTTTCATTTGGTCCTTACAAGCCAAGATTATTCTACGTCCATTTCTCAGAATCCAGTACAAATACTCTTTCTTTATGTTCCTTCTTGTTTATCGAAGAAGGAACAATGAACTATGAATGAAATGGCATGGCATCACCTGTGCTACTTCATCTCTGGAGTTCCATTTGACAGCGAGAAGGATCTTGGGAAGGATCTCCGGGATGTTCACGCAGTAGTGCCTGATAGGGAAAGAGAAAGGGGATCATTACTGTGCTTTGCATCCCAGATTAAGTCTCAATCAGTTGTTTTTACACATATATACATCCTGCATACAAGATGTTACATACAGCTACATACTAGTCTGACCTGTGTGATGCCATTCTATGCAATCTATGGTTCTACATAAAGTAGTACTTTACGTGCTATACAGTAAAGTAGTAAAGTGTGATATTTACCTGTGTCTCCAGAGGAAGTCTTTCTCCTGCTCAGTGATTTCTGAAAGTGGGTCTCTGTTACTCAGCTGTCTCATCTGCTCGGTGTCGCCCTCTGTCAGGGCGTGATCTCTGGCCGACCGGTTGCTCTGAAACACATCCGGAAGGAAATACTTCAAACACTGCATTATTACATTACTAACACGACCCTAATTGCCTGTTGGTGGCCATGTTTTTCAAGGTACTATACAAGACCCTGATCCCTGCCCACATTTACTCTTTAATAAAACACAGAGCAACACAAGTTATTATGTTATCACTAACCTCTTTTATCGTAATGAAGCACAATAACTGGCATCGTTACTTTGTCGTTTACTGTTCGAGCCTCCATTTGTTACTCTTTTTCATGTATCACAGTATCTTTGTAGCAGTAATTTAAAAAATATTTGCCTATTCAGCCATGCAGTCATGATGAGACACAAAAATAGCTTGGAACATGAACAACTGTTATCCATTAAGACCCATTACTGTTAGAGAAGCTTCTCAAACAACTCACGTTACAGATAAAGGAATTATTAAATACACAACACTATGCTATCATCATAAATAAATCAACAGTGTGCGGTCCAGCGCTCTTGCATCGCACAGTATCTAAAAAGACCAATAACAACATCCCACTTTAAAAAATATGCATGTCTATTTGCTGTAAATGCTAATCTTTATACGATTCCAAATCTTGTACTATAATATTAAGTATTCAGCCATGTCTACCACAGCTCTGGTCAGAAGTTTAACCACACTTCTAAATTAGTGCGCAAGGTTTACTGAACTGAACTCCAGGTCTGTTGTTGCAGCCTGTGTCTCTGAAGCATGAAATGTATTTGTGAATGTATTTATTCCATTTGCTTATTCCAGCAATTGACTTGAAATAAATTCATTCTATTGATGCATTTCCTCTGTTTCTAACTTAATCTTCACAGATACATAGTTAGTGGGAGCAGGACAGGAGAAAAACTCCTCCTGCTCTCTGATCACCATCCCTGTGTCTTAATGCAGCCAAATTCACAATTTAGTTGTTTTCATTCATGTTTTTTTTTCTGAAACGGGAATGAAATTTGATCACGGCTCATGAATACAATGTTGGACAGCAGTCGTCACCAAGCTGCTGAGAACATTCGGTGTAAGTCTGAGGCTGTTAAGAACCCCGACAATGCCCTCAAATCCTGAATCCCTTTTTTTCTTTTCCCCATCGCTTTGTCAAGAGCATAACATTTAAACTGTCCTATGCCCAATCATCCTCCTTAAAATCAAGTCTGATTCATGACATCAGTTTAGATTTGAATTATGTTAAATTATTTTCTGCTCAGGGACAAGCCGCATGATATCATCATTACACAGTTGGGCACTCCTCACATTTGACACACACATCATGAATAACTTCACACATCGTCTCACACTGTTCACATCCTCTCACATGGCAGAGTAACGCAAAGTGTTGGAACCAACTCAGTTATAAAGTCAACAATGAGTCTTCATAGTTCATTGATTGGCGGAAATTAACCATATTTATCGAATCACTTATTGCCCTAAACTTACTCGTGTCAAAATGTGTCAATAAATAAAATGTAAAGAGCTATAACATGAATTGAAAGTGTTGGTGCTGCATTTAATGAAACCTCTCTTTCACTAAAGGCAACACTCTCATATAATTTACCCAGAAGATCCAATAACACCCAACTAGAATTACACGTGGTGTCTTGCACAACACACATAGGTGTTCACATTACCAACACACTACCAACCATCACAACTAATATAGCAGATTTTCATTACATGGAATCCCCTCGACAAGGACACAACCACACCTCACATTAGGGCCTCATGAGTCAATGTCAAGCTACAAAGGGCTCTACTGAGTGGTGAAATAGAAACACCTTCATTAATAACGTACCTCATCCTATCTAAGTACCGGTAACTCTATACATGTTTCTTTACATGTGGATATTTGTGCTCTGTTACTTAAATGAATCGGCTCATTAGAGTGAGAATATGAAGGTAGATAAGCAGGTTAATACCTGTCCGGAGAGGTTGTAGCTATAGCCCAGTTCCCTCGAGATGGTCCAGTTTGCGTGATCCTCTACTGCATTCATATCTGGGTATTTGACTGAACTACTAAAGTGGTCAAACTCCAGCTCCAGACATGGGGTTTCCTGTACAACAGAGATTAAAATGATATAATTAAATTACAGTATCTCACAAAACAGTCAAACTCTCAATTCAAGTTCCACTTTTTATTCATCATATGCAGAACAATTACAGAGAAGCAGCAATGAAAATATTAAGTCTCAGGCTCCCTCCTGAGACTTTTAAAATATGGATTAGAAGATGGAAACCCGTTACTTTCTTGTACCTCATTTCTGAAATGGATCATGAACAGTGCAAATGAACATTGACGCAAGAGGCTGAATTTGAATACCTTATTAGGGTTGGATCCTGTGACTCCAATGGGGTTGAGGAGGTCTTCAAGGCCATGAGGGACCGGCCAGAGGTTCAGAGCCATCTTGTTGGCCACCAGAGTGTGAGTGTAGTCAAACAAGTTGATATTACCCCAAGCAAGTGGACAGTGCTCCTACAGGGAGGAAGAGAGGGAGGGAAAGAGAGAGAGAGAGAGAGAACCACTGATTCCAAATTTACAGCGAGTCGTTTCAATGTGAGAAGCTCGTGGGAGAATCAGACACAAACACATATAGTGAATCATTTTGACTTTTGACTCGGCTCTCAACACCAACGTATTCTGGGACTCTCAGTGTGAAAGTAAGTCCATAATCTCATTAAGGCTTCCTTCTGCTAAGAACACAGTACATCACTCACTCAGAAAATACACTTGTACATTAGTCAATGGGTGTAATAAAACCAAAATGTACTTCAGCCAAGTGAAGGTACAGACTAAGTATCCACAAGTTAACATCTATACATATCTTAGTTTTACTTCAGTCTCACCCCATTGACTTACTGGACTGATTAAAACTGATCCTTTTTCCGATGAAACTCTCTATTGGTCAAGGGTGATGAGCGCTTCCCTATCCCAAAGCTTATGTTTTTTTTTTCCCAATAAGGCAGATAAAGATGAATGAGATGCTCTTTGGTGTTTGCAATGAATCTGCCTTCAATGTGTTTGTTTGTTTTATCAGGTTTAAAAAATATTTGAAAGGGTCTTAAAGGTTCACACCAAACGTGGTACGAATAAGCGAGTCTTCACTTCGGGGCAGAGATGGAACAAGGTGACAAAAGCTAACATGGCGAGGCGGACAGAGTTACGTGCAGACAGCCAGTCAAAATGCACCTATTTATAGTAAGTGCTGGAACAAAAGGCAGCTGTAGAGGAGTGTTTATCTTTCATTCAGGTGGGGCTTGAAAGAGAGACCTCAGTCCAGCACTGAGCGGTACTGGATAGGGCTCACCCCAGGTTTCTGTTACCATATCCATGTCTGGCATCCATTGATACACACACACACACACACACACACACACACACACACACACACACACACACACACACCTCTCTCTCTTCCAGTTTTTCCACTAGAGAGAGATGAAAGTAAAATGAATCTGTGTGGGTGTCTGTTACGAGTATCAGACCCAAAGCACAACAGTACAGATACACTCCAACACCTCATGGTTTCTAAACACAGGTAAGTGTAATCTAGAATATGTTACTACTAGGCTTCCCCAATGACGTGAAAAAAGCATCATCTTTTTTAAGTTTTAAATGTGATATATTCATAAGCTGATGAATTCTCAGCCCTAATCATGATTTTGGATTTTCTGAGTAATCCATTTTTTTGTTGTCAAAGTCTTTCGTTCAAATACTACGATACGAGTTTGAGCGAGAACAAGTGGCCCATTTCACAACGTGCCATCAACGGGGCTTGTGCAAGCGAAGCATATTCTAACATGAATGGAAAAGTCCCTTCCGACGATTACGTTTCTGTTGATATTTCCTGCCAACACAGTGCCCATGGCTGATTAGTAATTAAACAGAGTTAAAGCTGATACCACAGCTCCCATTCACCGCAGACACGTATACTCAGACAGACTGACACATAGGGTAGCTTCATATACCAATACCACACACACACACACACACACACACACACACACACGTAAACAAAAGGTACCTATACATATAAAGCCCTCCAGGATGGCATAGCATGCTAGTGTTGATTAAAAGATTTAGACACATGGAGGTCATCTGCTCTCTGCTATCATATTTTGTTTGTTGTGCCCGTTTCTTTGTGTTTCAAATCATAAAATGTCATTTTCACTATTAATTTATTGGATCTTTCCTCAATAAAATTGTAGAGGAAAGTATTTTACATTCCCATAATTATTCCCAACTGTTAAAACATGGAACGGTTGTAGCCAAAAGGACACTTCCTGTTTCTGCATGTCCATATCCTGTTAATTTAAGTTGCATGGTGGAGTCATTTCCTTCACTGCTCTCTATCTTACCTCCTTGGCTCCCTTCCTGCCCTTGACAGAGCAGATGGAGAGGCAGAGTCTGGCAGCACGGGGTATGTCTGGGATGTACATATCATAGGTGAGCCACTCATTCCACCTGTAGATACAGAATGAAAGAGACATTGAGTTCATTTACGAGACTGGGGCCAACAGGAAGAGCCATAAACAAACTCAAATATAGGCCTATAGGGCAAGCAACACCCACCAAGAAGCTGGGCTAAAGAAAGCTGTGCCATTTAATTCTGGGATCAAACTGGGATGCTCACACTGTTTCTAGAAATTAAGAAAAGGTGACACATAGATACCTCAATGGCAAAAATATTTAAGTAGGACTGTTCCTTACTGTTTTTACCGTGTAGGCCTACACAACATATTCTTTTTACATCTACAGAGGTATAAGAGTACACCAGACTGGGGTTTAACAGTCATGTAACACAGCAGTTTAGTGTTACTTGCCAGCACTAAACTGTTAACGTTGCCCTCCTGCCTTGGACTGCTGAAACTAAATTAGCAGTATAAATTCCCTAAAGCACCATTTCAGTGATAAAAGGAGAAAGTGTTTTCAAGTCGTCGTTATTGCCATTAATGGGTGCCATAACTGATTCATTTTATTTCATCTAATTATTTCTCCCTGTATAGTAAGAGTAGTATAAGCGTGTTGTAACTATATTAAGAAAAACTCCTAACAAATAAAGTGATTGTGATTCAAGAGTCCTGTGGTGGAATGAAAGGTGTTGTAATGAAGGGTGGACTCTTACCTGGGGTTAGAGCAGGGTACTCTCTGTGTGTTGACATTGTCACACGACTGTTCACCTCCATGGTAAATGCCTGTTCTCACATATATCTATAAATATGCAAGAGAAGCAAAAGGCAACAAGAAAAATAACTTTAATAAAAGACATGATATATATCTTCACTATAACATTTCTAAAAGATTTTCCGTTTGAACAGCTTGTCTCAGCGTGTAACAGCCGTTGTGTTAAATGATCATTATAGTGGCATATTCGTGAAAACATTCAATTTACACAAATAATTCATGCCAGCACACCAACATGAGCTGCCAGAACTACTTTCCTAATGTCTCTGTTCACAGGAGACCTGGACAATGGCTGCTTGTAAAATAAATCATTCATTCATCTTGAAAAAACACAATAAATAACATCACTTTTAAAAAAAATGAATAAAAGATAATTCCTCTCTCTTTGGCCACTTCTAGTCTTCTCCTACCATCGCTGTAAGAACAAAGCATTAGTCAAGATGGCTGATCAACACAGACAATGGTATGTTCCTGTAACTGTGCGCCCCCCACCTTGTCTATGTCCCGTATATTGACGTTAACATAGGTGGCACAGAGGATTCGTATTCGCAGGGTGCCGTTGATGGCCCACAGCGACTTGGCGGCTGCCTCGCCATTCATATGGGATGTGGCCGTGGAGATGCGTCGCGAGTAGGACGGCATGACGAAGTTATCTGTTGGCAACTGAGTGTATAGGCTGTCCTTAGCCATTAGCATCAGGTTAGGCATCCTGCCGAGCATGATGCAACTACGGATATACTAGAGGGAGAGAGACAGAGACAGGGAATGACGCAGAGGACAGTTGGAACAAAAGTACACAGAGCTGCTCGAGTTACAGGGTGCGTAAGTGTAGCGAGTGATATCAACCGGTCATTTTCCAGCAGCTAGTAGAGGAAAGAGTGCATCTTCTACTTTGATGTGGTTCACATGGACTCTGAGCATGGGCTCACATCGCTGTGCATGAGGAAATGGTTCCAGTATTTGAATGAAAGGCAATGTTGTTTTGACAATAATTAAAGTGAATAAAGGATCTGGAATGGATCAGTCGTTTGGCTATATCCTGACATGGATCGGCCTGACTCATCTTAGAGCATCGTTTGATGGATTTCTGTGCAGACTGCTCCCAACTATGCCTGCATTGCTTCCGTTTGAGCAATTCAACTAAGAAACTGATATTGACGTCATTTAAGGTCATGATTTCTATTTCTAAGTAGATACATTTCCGCCCATATATCTCTTACCTTATACTGGCTGATGGGGTACTTTTCCAGCAGGTACTCATCACATCCACACACTTTGAGGATGTATTTACCCTGATATTCCTGAACACACATCTTCAGCTGCTCTGGGGACAGCAGCATGCTGCGTGTCTTCTTACGAATGGCCTCTGCAATCACCTTTAGGACGAGATACATGCCCACAGCCTGCATTAGACACCCTTCAATCTCCTCACGTTGAGTTGAAAAAGTGAGGGTGGCTCATGATTGATTCATTGTCTCTTTCACTTTCGAACACATTCCTCCCACCTGTTCAGGGACACAGTCGTGGTTGATCTTCAATGTGTACTTTTGTTTGTCATTGTTTGGAGAAACAATCACCCAAATCACAACAATAATCTGACCTACAAAGAGACACACAGAATAAAAGAAAGCTGAGAAAAAAAGAATCAATAAATCTGATTTCAAACAATAACCAATAACCATCCATCTTTATTTATTTTGAGGTCTGGGGGTATCGTATCGACCTCCACAATAGCAGCACCTCAATCAATTCATTGCTCCTCACTGTAGTTCCTATCCCTTGTTAAGGCTGGCTGGTGGCGATTAAGTATTGATGGCAGACTAAAACCTTCTTGGTCTCTGTTGTCTTTAAGTTGTTTGTGTAATAACAATAATTGTCTACATCTTATTTTAGCCCCTTTTCCTTTTCCTGTAAAACCGGATGGATTATGCGCCGAAGAACAAAAAAAGACTGACGCTGTTGCCTACCTTTGTCCAGTTTGCTGTGGATGTGCTTGGGAAGTTCCTGTGTGGATTCTACATTCGGTGGGTAAACATAGAGCGCTCTACTGTGGGGCCCGCTGGCGTCTCTCAGCTCCACAGAGTCTTTACAAACATTCAGGATGTTTCTCCTGAAGTCCTGAACCTCGGGATCCTTCACGAGGTCAAACTCACACACAGGCATACCAATGGCAAAACCTGAGAGAACAGAAAGTAGAGCCAGGTTTGTTTTTTTTGTCTTTTCAAGGCAATTTTTTGGCTGGATTTGGTCTGTTTAGAAAAATGGTAAAATGATGTTTTCCTCCTCTATCTACTGCAGATTCCTAAAACACATACAACAACAATCCACAACAAATGCAAGTATCTTTAGTTCATCAGTTCTGCTTATAAGGCTGACCCAAATGTTTTGAAGCTTCCACTTCACAGCTTTGGTAATCGATGTCCAAATTAGTATTTGAATGCATCTGTTTTTGTTTTTATTTTTATATATGCATTACATCAAAAATCCCAAATATCACATGAACTAAGGAATAGTACTTTCACATTCATTAGGCGTCAACGTTACTTATTTTGAGTTATTGTCAGACGGATAGCGCTGCTGGCTGTGTGCTGTCCCAGAAGAGATCGATACACACACAGTCTTAAAAAATGTTGGAACAGGTTACAGCGTATTTATTTATTTGTATATAAGCCTACATATGAGCAAATACATTTTTTATGGTCTGTTGCTGTGATTTATTTGATGTGATTATTGCACATTTTGTAGCCGTTTGTTTTAATAAAAAAGTGAGATCCTTGACGAAGAAAAGCATCCGACTGAGATCTGTTTCTCTTACTTAACGACCGAGTGAGTTAATGGTGAGGCGACTGACACTCGTGAAGCTTTCTCTCTCTTCGCTCCTGTGTGTGTGTGTGTGTGTGTGCGCGCGCGCGCGCGTGTGTGTGTGTGTGTGTGTGACTTATGTGCGAGAGATTGATACAGCTTAAATTGCACACCCTCGTCAAAGTTCTGAATGTCATCAATTATTTCACACTGAAGCAACGGAAGCCCCAAAAATTGTATTCGGGGCAGCCTTATCTGCTTTTACATCAAGCTTATAATTAGCCCAATAATACAGCTTATATATATGTTATATGTATTTTTTTTATTCACAACTTGTAGTTAAAGCCGCCAAATATTCTACTTAGATTTCTTCAGCGAAAGAACGAGTGATTTACAGAAAATATTTAGCATCTTTTGTGTTTTCCATGATATAAAAAACAGCAACGACCTACTAACTATGATTTATGTATTTTGCAAAAGGAAAAAATTCTCTTTAAGTCTTCCAACTATTTTGCTATCTCAGACAAAATATTAAATTTTAATTAAACATGAAAACGTCTTTTGGATGTTCCAAACTATATTTTCCCGGTAATTCATTGTTAAGACAGAAACCTAACAACAGCTACTACAGAACCAACGTTGTCTCACCAATCTCTCTGTTGAGGATCTTTTCCTCTCTGTTGCCAAC
The DNA here is from genome assembly GCF_949748355.1 of Melanostigma gelatinosum. Lineage (NCBI taxonomy): Eukaryota > Metazoa > Chordata > Actinopteri > Perciformes > Zoarcidae > Melanostigma > Melanostigma gelatinosum. The sequence goes on along the minus strand of NC_136637.1, from coordinate 16,705,185 downwards.
TGGTTCAATGACCTTGAGGAAGGCCTGGAAGAGTCGGAGGTCACATAGTCTTCTGGTCTCGTCATAGAACTCCTCCCGCTCTGCTTCCTGCAGGCACGACAAACAAAACAGACATATTACTGTTCTCCCTTACAAACAGCTGTTCTGGGGCAGTTCCATCAAACTTTCAAGAATGGATTTTAATATATTTGGATGAACAGAGTTGTTCCTGACGACCAAAATCTTTGAGTTGAGATTGAGAGCTCTTACCTGTGTAACACTGACGAAGATGTAGGACGTCTCCTCCTGTAGGAGTTGGTGGAGCGGATACTTCCTGGCCTCCTTGAACAGCTCATGTTTGATGGTGATGAGCGTGGCCTCTCGGAGACACTCGAGGGTCAGAATCATTCCGTTGGGCAGCAGGCAGTCCACCAGGATCCTGCAGACACGCTCAGCATTATTATAATGTTATTAACACTATTAATAATGTCTTAACACCCAACCAGGAACATATATATATATATAGACATACATTGCATGTGTATTTTTCGAGATTTTTTTATTTGCTATAACATGAAATTACATCAGGCGAATAATTGTCGAGGCATATGTACTCAAAACAAATTAAATAATGCACTTATCCACAATATTCATCAAGTGGGTCATACCTGGGAGGCATCAAGTGGATGCCCCATAGCTCCCCCGAGGACGGCCTGGGAGGCATCTTCCTCTCTGTCTCCGAGCTCAGTCACACAGTTAAGCTGTCGAGCACAACCTGAAAGACAACAACACTTTCAAGAACGTATTGTGTAAAGCACAGGCTGAGGCCTTTTCAACTTAAGCCTCAGTGGTGATACTTAATGTCGAAAAAGAAAACTGAGGTGCAGTTTGTTTGTTATATACAGTTAACTTGATGCTTTGTTCAGACTAAGAGTGTTGTTTGTGTCGTAACTAAGTCAGAAACAGGGCTTACCAACTGACACGCATTGTCCAAAGGTGCATGTGCTGCACTTTCAAGGTGAGCCAATTGGTGCACATCAAATGTCATCAGAAACTTTACTCATCTATTAATTAAGTTTGTGATCGCAGAAAGCCATAATGCATGTCTTCAAAAATGCTTAGACGTGCATGCATGTCCATGCATGAGTAAAACTAAAGAGCAGGCTGGAAGTCATCTCTACTTGTCCTCAAAGTTAAAGTGATGTGAAACATCTACAGTCAGAGGCACTTTTCAACTGAAATAAAAGCAATACGTTTACCCTTACACTCCCGTCACACTGAACAATTAACTGAAGCTTAAGTTCAGACAGGAAGACTACCTTTACTCTTCTTTTCATTCATAATCTCTCCCTCACTCCCTGTGATTACTCTATCAGCTGATTGTGGGCGTTCACTTTAAGTTAAGATTCTGGAGTTTCCTGGAAGCCAATCACATCGTTGCTGTCAAACTTTAAAGCGTTCTCCTCTCTGCTGCTGTCAGTTGTCATTTCAGCTCTACGCAGATGTGACCCTCCTCCACCCCAGTCACCTCCAGTCAGCATCACAGTCACGCTCCTCATTCATCATCGGATTGCAGCGTCTCCTTTCATCACCACCACCACCACCAGTGTCTGGACTGCGGGGGGGATTAGGCCTTATCGGACCTCAGCATCCCTACCCTCGTGATATTACATCAGGATCATTCGCCAAAGACTTTTCACTATTCATATTTTATTTTATGCATGTACAATAAATCATTGTTAAATTCGAATCAAGCCATCTCAAGATGGTCTGTAGTTTAATTCGTGAACACAATTTCGCACAAAGAAAAATGACCCACGATAAGTCAAAGTGCTTCCTAGCTTGTCGCTTTATTTCCGACAGTCAACATTAGCTCATTCAATTCTCTTTCACGGAGTACTGGGAAATAGCTGGGTCTCGTGGGACTTCATTGACACAAGAATTTTAGACAGTCTGCTTATGTCCAACAAAAACAACACAGTGACTCAACGGCAACAGATTGTGACACAGTTATGGGAAAGTATGTGTTTGTGTGGGCAGGGCTCTTAGAAAAACCACTAACCTCAAGCCAATTCATGGACATAAACAACTCTCAGAAATCAGGGTGCGAAGAAAACCAAGTTATTAAAATCAGCATTCATCAGGCCAATATCCATTTCGTTCACAACATTCATGTTTTGTTGCCCTTCTTCTTTAGCATTAGTTCTTGCAATTGTGGTAGCTATACTCTGTCTGAATTATATTAGCTGTGTACACTATATTAGCTTTACATCTGAAGTACAACAAGATATTTTGAGCAAAAATAGTCACTTCTAATAATCGAGAAGACAAAACACACACCCTGAAAACAGCCCTGTACTGGCATGTACTTTCTTGTGTTTCCTCACGTTCACGAGGTCCCTATTGCAACATTATAAAAATCCTTAAAGAACTGAATACTGAATCAATAAACTACACTTCTAGCACTACTTAACTGTTGGGGAAAATCGAAATGACTAATTATTGTGCATTAATAATTAGTGGATGTTACACATTTAACACAAGCTCATGTCCTCTGTAAGTGTTTAGAGCTGTGTCTTCAAATGGTTTCGTGTGAACTTTCTGTAACACCAGTCTCAGCAAATGTTTAGTCTATTAAGAAGCAGTCGACGGCCGAAAGAACACTTCAAGCTGTTTACCCTAAATAAGCCATAATAAACCTGTAGAGGCGTCAATACTTACGCAGGGCTGATTTGCGAACGTAGACGCCTGTGTGAAACGCAATTCATGTGTTGTCCTTTGTGACGTAAATTACCCTGTAATTTGCATGTTGTTTACTTAGTATACATACCAGAGGCTCGGAGACAGATCTTGGAGCAGCCTTGATGCACATTCTGTATGTGAATCAACTCTGTCTCCTTCGTGCAAGAATAAATGTCCTGTGATTAATGATTTTTACATCGGCTCGAGTGAATTTTTCTAACAACAATATTTTACCTTTTCAACAAGGGTTGGTGGGCACTTTCAGTGAGAAAATAAAAATTAGCAAATGGCATAAGGATATAGTGGCCAAGCAGGTACTTTTCATTTCACACAGCTGGAGGACTCAGATAAGTTAGGGTAAGTGAATCGCCTAAGAATGACAACTGAGATCCATCAATAAAATAATTAAAATCCCACATGATATCTTGTCTCATTTTACAATATTTCTTTCATAATCTATGAGTCTCGTTCACCAAACAACAAGGCCCCCGGGTCCCAGATCAGATGCAAGGGTAAAGGCACCTGTCAAGATGCCCTCATGCACCAGACATTGAAAATGCTTTGGGGGTTTGATTTAAGTGAGAGGGCACCATAGGGCGTATAAATGGTATACCGGTAGGTTTAAATATACTTGGCTTTGGAGCACATTTTCATCTGAATCACCACCCACATCTCACAGTTTTACAGTAATTCAAGTAGGTATGGTGTTGTGCTATTGTCCTGGTTGGAAAAGCAACCAAGTCTATCAGTGCTTTTGTAGCCGTGATTAAGATCAACTTCTTGTGCCAGAGCCAGAACAATGGCTACAAAAATAGCAACAATCTAAACATCTGGTTGTCTGAACACAGAAATAAAAACTCTGAATTCTGAATATTTTCTTGATCGAATTACAAAAAAAAAGGGAAGGTAATTTAGTCTGACTATCAGATGGTGGAGGCTGCTAAGGAGAAGGCTCTAATTTTGCTGTTGCAAATACAAAACTCACCAGGTTAAGCATCTAGGGGCCGGATGGGTGGATGGCTACATGATGTACGAGCTGCAATTTAGACATACCGTAGATCCTTTAACTGACAGAAAAAGTGTGCACCGAGTTTCAGTTTAAAGCTGTGACTGTGTACAAAGATGCATGAAAGTGATAACCATAAAAGGAAAACAACAAAAACTTCATACAAAGAAGGGTAACATACAAAAACAAGCTACAACGGGAAACACTGAGTTAAAACAAACAACCCATTGAGCAGTTCTGAGATCTGCGACCCTGATCAGGATGCAGCTAAGCACTTTAGGACAAAAGAGGAAGTTTCCTCACAACACAGGATGTGGGGAATGGGGAAACATTGGCCTGGAGACACAAGCTTGCTTTGAATACTGAAACACAAATGTAAAAATAGCATTAGCTAGCTGTGTAGACTAGCGGTGGCTGGTTGGCAAGATCAAACCCATGCTCAGTCTCTGCAACACATTCGTAGTTATACATTCGTAGTTATAAGAAGGTTTCGAAAACACAATCAACATATGAACACATTCTCGATTTTCAATTTCACGGTGTCTATTAAATTAGCTTTGCAGTTTCAACTGTCTGCTACAAGAAAGAAGTAAACACTAATTGTTCGATATAAAATGCCTTTTTGCTGGACTGTCAACAGAAGAGAGGAATTTGATGAGCATACCTAAGACAGAAGCCCTCCTATGGCGATGATGGGACAGTTCCACCTTTCATGTTTCAGTCCATCTTCACGCCGTCACAGAAGCATGTGTTTGGAGTAGAGGAAACAAAAACACAAACAACATCACACACATTCTCTGCACCTATACAGAGGAGTCACACTTGCTAGTAGCAGGCTGGCTAAGATTGTGTGTTTGTGGATGACAGCTCACGGGTGACAGCAACGATGATATGAATATGTATAACGTTACATAGCATAACAATTACATTCGTTTACTCTGTACATGTCGGCTTAGCACAACTCTTCTGTCTAAATTAACGCACACCAGTTTGTAAATGGTTAACGTTAGCTAGCTCTCTTGTTTATTAACGTTAGCTAACCGCTTACGCTGAGCCTGTCATCATCTTGTTGGTAAATATATTCTAAGCATTAAACTAAACTTGTCTATTAAAGGTTACAAATCTGACTCTAGCATTGGTAGCTCACCCTGTTGAGTTGGCGTCAGTGGTGAGGATGCTGGTCTGAGAGGCTAATGCTAGTTAGCTAGCATTTCATCCAGCCAGCCCCATCGGTCCCCCTCCGGCCGGGTTGGTGGCTCCCGGCGCCGGGTAAAGCAGGCTTGTTATGTTCGGTGTGTCAGCCGCTGTATCAGCTTCACGTGACAGTAACCTTTACTCCACACCGACAATGAATCCTCTCGCGCTGTGGGTTGGTACCGCGTACAGTTACATGAATATATGTCCAAAGTGTCCAGTCAGACGGGCTCAGGATGCGGATGGTGTGAGCAGCTGAACTGCTGGTCGACTGGACGAGTTGTCTTGCTGCGGCACTTGTAGCCACGCTGTGTGTCCGGGGCCCTCCTCCCGTCCTCTCACACACAAACACACTCGTATACACAGAGAAGCTGGGTGTGATGTATCAGTGGTAAAACAATGCCGCCTCAGTTATCATTCAAACCGTACAAATATTTTTAAATTCAGAAGTTACAACAGGATCCCACTATCCTATCATCACAGTACACAAACAAAATGACACCAAAGAGTCATCCTGTGTGAGTGGGCGTGACACCTAATTGTTCTCGCACAGCAGCCCACAATTTGATAAGATAAGATAAGACATTGATCCCCAGGGGGGGGTTTTACACTTTTTAGCAGCGCAAAGACAGGCTGTAGAGTTATGGAAAGAGAAATATGACAATTTAAATGAGATCAATAAAAATGAAATAAAAAATGACATGTAAACCCTGCATTCTTAGTTGGGGGGTAGTGCAGTGACTTCTAAATCATACTGCTGTATGTACTATACATATTATGAATAATATAATAACAATAACGGCCTAAACATAACAAACATATGAATATACATGAAAATATATAGCAGATATATACAGTATATCCATATCGGGGAAATGTAAACAAACACACTATAATAATAACAATACATTAACATGTATACATATGTCGGTGAGAAAGAAGATCTTAACTCAATCTTAACTTTCTGTGGAGCTTTCAACCACATATTATGGTCTTATGGCTCAGTAATAATAGTGACAGCAAATATTACAAAAAGGTAATAATATTGTAGTAGGCAATAATACGATCAAATACGTTAGTAATACTACTAACAACAATACTAACAACTACTTATATCATTGTTGTTGTTATTCTGACTATCTAATAATAAGAATACTTATTGTTACTTATTGCATGTAGTTTTCAATATGTTATCACATTTCATGAGGTTAAATTTCTGTAGCAACACCACCCCGGCTTTTTTCCCCTGCAGATTTGATACTCATAAATAGACAAGCACGGGTGATCAGGGTGCACCACAGAGGTGTAACATATGTATACAATGTGTCATGATTGCCACCCATGCAAATCAGCAGCGGTGCCATCGGAAATGGACTGTACCAAAAAGGAAGGGGGACGCTGGAAGATCCTCGGCAGGGTCTTTGTCTTTAAAAAGCTCAAAACATCTTTGTGGACGTTTAACAAGAAGGGGGAAAGGTACTGTGTTTGCATGCTGTGCATTTAACATGCATTGTTGCTGCCTGACGCTTTCTGTATTTCGCTCTCCTCCTTGAGTGACCCCCTCCGGTGTGAGCCTGTGTCTGAGCGTGTGGTAGAGACTGCCATCCTTTCCTTGGTCGCCCGTTTTTTTGGAGAGAAGAAGTTGGCAAAGGGATGTGACTGCGATGATGGCGCTGCAGCTGAAGAACGGGGATGCAGCCTACTACCAGAGTGCGGATTACTGCAGACATTACACCTCGCCGCCTGTCAGCTACGGTGACAGCAGGCAGTACCTTGCCCGTTTGCCAGGTAAGGAGAGGCTTGCCTATAGGATCTCCCCTCTGACTGTCAGCAGTCGTTTGCGCTAATGTGCTGGGATGGAGAAAATCTAGCCAGAGACATTTCCAGATGAGGAAGGTGGATGTTGAAAGCGGCTGCCCTGGTGATGCTGTCATCATCGTAATGCCATGTAGCGGGTCGCACCAGCCATCATTCTGTTTAGCTTACAGAGCATTAATGGTGCGATGCAGAATCTGAGGTTGTCGAGATACTCGAGTGATCTGTTGTACTGTAAGAGAGACTTCAGGTCTGTGCTGATGTCTGACTGTAATTTGAAACAGTGAATAGCCTCATTGCAATGTTCACTTTCATCGCTCGAGGTATGGCAGTCAATCAAGTGGTTGTCAGAGCAGGTATATAAATAGAGACTGACTCGCTCCTGCTCCTTCACTGCATTGCTTGATCTGCACGGATGATGATGGTGACATGTGGCAATTACACAGCGAGAGTTCATTCGTTGCACCTGTACAGTCGGTGACAACAGGCGTTCCTGTCGGGTTTTATTTTAAGGACTTGAGTCCAGCATGTGTCATACTGGTCATGTAGCCACACAGATGATCCAGATTTACAGCATGAGAGTGATCAATCCATCCAATATCCCTGCCATTAAACTACCATCATCATTGCATGTGCATAAAGGCTCAGATTGAAGTTAGTGGAAGTCATTGTCAAATAGTGCCGAAACATGTGATTAAGGTGGACTTTTTTTGTGTGACAAATTTGATAAACTATCAATCATTTACGTCATGTAAAAGTACCAAACATTTTCTGGACTTAATTAATCAAATCTGAGGATGTGGTTGCCTTTCTCTGTTTTATTTCATTACCAATTGAATACCACTGGATTTTCTAACTTATTTTCAGCCAAAATAAACATGTTGGCCTCTGGTAGGCTTGACTGGTGCTCAGAGTCTTTACATGAGTATACCACTCACTTCAATTTCAATTATTATGAAAGACATTCGAACATGTGCTGCTACTGAGATATAAAAGTGGAAGGTCGGCTTTATTGTAAAGGTACAGTAAGTCAATTGCAAAGTACAGTGAGATGCATGTTGCTGCTTTCTGCGGTTGTCTGGGGCCCAGTGAAGCAGATGGAATAAGTGCAGGAGGCATGTGCTTCTCATTGCTCCATAATTGATGTGACACAAGACAGTACAGCGAGAGAAAACTCCAGAGAAAATAAAGACTTGGCCTATTTAGAGATTCTCGATGGAGGCCATGATATTAACAGACTCCAGGACAGGAGTTTTTTTGTGGCGTGGTTCTAAAACCAAGAAATGTTTAGTCAATCTGACTAAACACCAATATCTGACAAGTGATGAACTAATAAATAACTTCTGAGGTAGTTTACTTTTTTTTCCAACTCTGGCTGATTCTTTTGAGACTATGAGAACAATATCTCTCCACAAATATGACGTGTTGTCAACCCACTGATCACTTGCTGCCTTCTGCTTCAGAGCAACATTACATAGAAGCCTCATTTTGACTTGCAAAGTTGATTGTTGTTCATTTTCTGTCTTTGACTTTGCAGCAAGGTCCACTGCTGTGCACATGCATATGTGCTGCAGCTCTGTAGAATGCACTTTGTGGGCCTGAATCGCTGCATGAAATCATGATGCAAAGTAGTTTTACACAGGGTAACATCAGCAAGAGTTTAGGACGTGGGGAGGCAGTGTTGGGAACACAGTTGACAGCAACATCTTCAAGCTTACCTTAAGTGATGTGCAGTAAATGCATGTTAGTCATGTTATCGTCATCTCTTTTGTCGTAGCACAATGCCTACTCCTGACTGCTTCATGGATGATATCAAGCAAAAAGGTTCAGATGCTCATTGTGCTCATAATTGCTGCTGCGGTGAGGTTTCTGAGGACTGCTGTGCAGGCGGTCTCAATCAGGGTTGAAGGGTTGTCATGAGATTTCTGCTGATTAGATTGATAATGTGCAGTTTGTGGAAGTTAATTGGTGGATCTGGTTCTGGCATGCGTTAATAGTGACTGTTGAGCATTGAGGAGGTGTCTAATTCAACAACATGGTGGTCTCATTCAATGAAAATTGTGAATATCTGTGCATATTTGAAGCCCAAAATTCTCAAAACTTGTCCTAATGCAATACCTTTTGGGCCTTCTTTTAACCTTTTAATGGCTATAGTATGTCCATTTATTTTAATTTTGTGTGTATTGTAACATTAAAACCACGTTTTTCCTGTTTTGCCTCATCGTTGATTCTAAAGCTGTCAAAGGATGTTTCTGCAATGCACTTTAAGTGTATCTGCGACTTCTTTCTCTTTGACTCTTATGTTAATGAAGCTTAAAGTTTGAGATGCTTTTCTTAGACTGTCCACTCACAACGGCCAATTCAAACTTCTTTTGACGTTTATCACAAATAAATTGCTGTTTGCTTCTGCCGGATGGCAAAGACTGTCTCCTTGTGAAAAGCTCCCCCAAAACAGCAAATGTAAAAGCTTTAATAAGGATGATATTACAAAACAAAACTCACAATGCCAATGCAATGGCTGCATAATATTACTTTATTAATGTGCAGGCAACTCATCCAGCCTGGCGGAATCTCTCAGTTGACAGGACCTTAGCAAGATCAGTGCCTTGTCCAGCATACCTGTCTCCTGAGATCAGGCAGGCCAGGTGACAGACAGGCAGCCAGACTGACTGGACGGACCGATTTGACAGCGAACAGCAGTCGGAAACACAAACACCTCGGGATGTTATTTTGAGTCTATGAATCACTGCCATTGAGTGTCCAATTGGATCCCATATAAAACCTTCCAGCACAGTAAGTTTTGACACAGCTGTTGGCCTATTACTGACCTGACAATATATGTGGCTATACACACACACAGACACACACAGAAAATGGAGCAATAGAGCGGCACAAATGAACACACATATAAATCAGCCCATTGCTTTCCCTAATATAATGCTCTGTTTCTTGTTTTCTTTATACGTACACCCTCATGCTTACTACGTACACACACACACACCACATCAGGCTGAGATCTCTTCTGATCAGAGAAGCGTGAGGATTTTTTATTGCCACTGTCTCTGTTTGTGTGTGTGCACAGGAATGTGTATGTAATGTCCCGTATGCATGACTGCAGGCGCTGCAGGCGCTGCAGGCTCAGCCTAATCGTTCTGATGCCCACTGGAGTGTGAAGCTTCTCTGTCCGAGAACGTGTTTCCATTCGCCCATCTCTTTACATCTCTCCTGCCTCAGGGCTCAGAGAAAAAAAGATGTTTCTTCTCTTAATGTCACTGTACATTGGTTATAAAATTTTGCCGCCAGGTTCCATCTCAATGTTCTTTTGATGAGCTGTCAATAGGCGACATCCAACTAGCAGTCTCATCCAATGCAAAGCAAATATTTATCGTTGCCAGGAAGTGATATTTTCTTTATGTTATATCTGTTTTTGTCTATTTGTCAGTAAAAACATATTTACAGATTTCAATGAAATTTAGTGTAAAGATAATGCAATGTGGGCTCAGTGTCTGTTTGGTGCCAAATAAAAAACAGATCGTCTTCAGTTTTGCAGGCATTTGGCCATAAACGGTCACAGATGAAAGGTTGATGCTGAAACAAAGTTACTACAATTCATCATGAGGGGAACTTGAATGTCTGAACCAAAATTCATTGTAATCGATCCAATATTTGTTTTGACATTTTACTCAAAAGCACAAATTTCAACCTGTTGGTGGTACCAGAGGAAAAGCCAGGGGATCACCAGAGATATTCAAATACATTATGAACCATGAATGTCTGTGCCCAATTCTGTGGCAGCTATTGAGATATTTAACTGGATACATTATCATTTTTTATGTGCTGGGGGCACCAGATTAGACATTAGGATTAGGAAAAATACAAAATCTCATGACAATCCATGCAATAGTTGAAAATATATTTCAATCAGGACCAAAGTGGCAGTCGAGCCAACCAAACCTGGGATGGCTAAAAACTTCTAAATATGTTATATGTTAAATATGCTATTACTTTCGGAATGCTTTCTAGTTCTCTTGACAATAGGAGTACGCATGTCAATACAACATTGCCGTCCTCATCAAGGTTACGGAATGTCCTTGTCAGAAATCTCTTTGATTTGTAATATCTGCCCATGTCTAAACGTAATGTAAATGCCTCTGTTGTCCACAGGTCCAGGGACCATGTTGAAGCCTCCTCTGAGTCTCTTCAGCCATCCCCAGCAGCCTTTCCACCACATGGACTCTCTGCACCAGCTGGGACCTCCGCCAATGGCGCCTACGCAGCCTCTCGGCCCACCACCCCTTGCCCCTGCTCAGGCAATTGGACCCCCGACAATGGTTTCAACCCAGACTCTAGGCCCTCTTCACATGCCTGCTACTCACACATTAAGACATCCTCCCATTACTCCCCCACACAGCTTAGGACCCCCTTCGATGGCCCCAGGTCAGCCACTGGGTCCTCCACCAATGGCACACACCTTGGGTCCCCCACCTGTAGATCACACACAAGCAATAGTGCCTCTCACCATGGACCTCATACAACCGTTGGGGCCTCCACCTCTGAACCCTGCACAATCACTGGTACCCCCACCTGGAGTCGGCCGATTCCCCCTCCCGCCCAGCCCCATGTCCTCCCCTCCTGCTCCGGGCCCAGACCCTTCACACCTGCCCCCAATGCTCCCAAGACCGACCCTCATCCCAGCCCCGATGTCCTGCCTCATCCCCGGTCCTCTCCCGGGACAGGCAGCCCCAGCCAGTGAGCAGCCGCAGGATGAGGGCTCTCTGCTGGGGATGGAGGAGCAGGAAGACTCTCCGGGGTTGGGGGAACTGTGTAAACCACTGTACTGTAAACTCTGCAACGTTACCCTCAACTCTGCTCAGCAGGCACAGGCTCACTACCAGGTCAGTTGAAATGCACATGTACAAAACATGTAAAATATTAAGAGACATACATAAACACAAAATGCTCCTGATTTGTCTGTCTAGGGGAAGAACCACAGTAAAAAGCTCAGAAATTTCTACGCTGGCAGTCAACAGCCTCCAGCCATCAGGATCCCAGAAGTCCTCGAGGCAACTGGCCAGACATCTCTCTGCTCAGGATCAAACGACAGTGATGCAGGCAGGCAGGTCAGATACAAACTGAGCAACGCACACCAACCTACGTAAATGTTACAGTTTTAGTTGAGGAAGTGGGCGTACTGCTGCTGAAGGGGCTAGTCTGCGGAGCGAGGTAGTTTCCCTCTGAGGAGGCGGTAATAACTTGCTGAGTCACTCTGCTCCACTCAGTGAAATCTCACATCATCTGCTCAACACTGAACAATTTACTCGTTAAATTCAATTATTATGTCATACATTTTTGTTGTAATGTTACATTTTCTTAGACTTAAATGTGGCTGTAATCAATATCTTTGTGTATGAGATGACAATGTAACAACAATGACAATGTGAAAGAGGTCCCTTGTAGGGATGAACCTACAGAGATTCATCATCTGAATCGGCAGCTCCGCTCGGCTTTACAGAACTTTATAGTGAGTTGCAGCTCACTCAGTGGAGTTTTTATCCATTGCAGGCAGCAGTGCTCATCACCAAGCAGCAGGCAGACAAAGTTAGACACTAGCTGGTGAATATATTGGCGTATTTAGCACCTAAAGAGCCTCAGGAGTTGGTGCAGACCAAAAACAGAGCTAAAAGGAGAGTTAATGTGGACTTACCTCAGACAGACAGAAACACAACTCTAAATGTATGATAATGTTTCTCCGTAACTGCTGAATGTGTAAATTAGCCAATGTTTGTCATATCAACTTCAAAGGTGATGATGACATGTGAATGTTGTGTTCCCAACTTGTGTCTGCTGCCCCCAAGTGGCCAAAAAAGATCAGTTATTGCAGGTTTAAGGATTTTCCATGTTGAAGCATCCTGTCATTGTTGTTCACTTTGACTGAAAGCATTAAAGCATTAATTAACATAAGAGCAAATAACAGTTTTATTGTATTTGTACCTGCAATTCTATTTGCAGGTTTCTATATGACTGAAAGTTACGTAATAAGCCTTAGAAAAAAGAAAAGGAAAAAAAAAGAACCTGCAAGTGTTAAAGGTTTTCATCTTCTTATCTTATCCTCATTAACTAATGACATGCATGTGATTTATATCATGATTTGACAGCTTTCCTCATTGTATATTTTCCAGTTTTCAGAAGCTGTGCAAGAAATTCTTCTCTTCCTCCCACCGGACCCAAAAATGTATTTCTTCTCCTTCACACTGTTTACTCCGTAACTCCTCTCACCATTTACACTGCACTGCTTTGTCCTGTGTTTTCAGGCGCAGTATAAGGGGGCGACCCGGGTCATCTTGGCCACAGAGAATGACTATTGTAAGCTGTGTGACGCCTCCTTCAGTTCACTGGCAGTTGCACAGGCCCACTACCAGGGCAAGAACCACGCCAAGAAACTACGGCTCGCTGAGGCCCAACACAACTCCAATAACATGTAGGTTCAACTTGTTTCAGCATACAGAGGTCTCGTCCTTATTTTTGTATGGTTTTAGCATTTGTCTTGCAAATCCCCTGGAAGCAACAACTGAAGTAAAAGCAGCTCAGAAAAATATATGTAATTAAATAATAAAGTTATTTTTGGGCTTTAGTCCTGTTCATTAATGTAAATCTGAATGATCCAAAAATGTATAAAGTAGTTGTCTCGAGATTCAAGTTACCCAGGTTAAGTTACCCAGTTACCCCAAACTTAAATACAAATTTGGTTTTGGCTTTGTTAATTACCAAATCAGCCAAGCTAAACAAAAAGAGTGTCTTACTCACCTTTTGATCCAAACTGAAGTGATTTTGACTCCGGCTCTGCCTGTTTCAGGGAGGGCAGCAATGAGGCAGCCCCAAGAAGAAACAGGAAAGATGGCAGTGAATACAGACTGGTGAAAAACCGCCGCAGTCCACAGCTACCTACTTCCATGCCAGGTAAAATATTAATAATGAATAAAAAAGAGGCTTGAAAACAGACACTCACTGACATGGACCTAGATGCAAATGTCTGCTTAATTTTTAACTGGTAATGTTAAACTGTCATTAAATACAAATAAGCTACAACATGATCTGTATGTGTCAGTGCAACACATTAACTCAACAGTGCCTACATTGGTGTGGTGAAACAACGAATAATCCCTTATGAGCTATACAGTACTCACGAGCTACCGTTAGCAGCTGAACTCACCCCTTTTAGCGACAAAAAATATTCCATCTGACCTTAAACAAACACACATTGTGTGAATGTGTGTGTATGTGTGTGTAAAAATAGATGACGTCAGAATTTCTGCTGACGTCATACCACCTCTTTCTTGCCGTCGTTCGCTTTGTCAGACACAAACAGTACCTCAGCTCAAGATAAATCATAAAGTAGAACCAACCTTCCTAACTCACTCTCTTTCTCATCCATTCTATTTCTCTCTCACACACACACACACACATACTTACACACAGACACACACACACACACACATGCAGCAAGAACAACGTTCTGCTGATTTAATCAGTTTTCTTGATTGGCAAATCCCAAAATAGCTACACTCTCTCCTGCAGTTGCCTTCTCGCTGCTTTCTATTTTTTTATCTCTCTCTATCTCCTTCTCATTTGTTTTTGTTGTGTAACACACACACGCACACGCACACACACACACACACACAAACAGGCAATACTCTTTTTCCAATGATCAACCTACCGTAGTTGTAATCCCATTTGACTTCTGTATCTTTAGCACACACATCAGTGATATATCAGGTTATAATTAAGTTTGCAGATGCTGGTTTATTCTCAAAATCATGTTCCCAGCCTAAGATTTGAAGATGGAAAACATCTAATTTGTACTAACAATTAGTGGATCCATACATTTTAACAACCAGTTAATTTTGTAATTTATAAAGCAGCATGACTAAGAGTCTACAGTCAGGCTGTATGTATATTAAAGGGCAGCTCGGGCTGTATATTTGTGTCTGAACCCCACCATCAAAAGTATCGCAGCGGTAACATCAGTATGCTCACAATGACAACGTTAACATCCTGATGTGAAGCAGGTATAATGTTATGTAATTAAGTATGTTTATAAAAATGTGCTAATTAGCACTAAACTCAAAGCAAAGCTGAGGCTGATGGGAATGTCAACAGTTTTGCTGGTATTTCAAAATAAATTAGGCTACATATTCCGACCTGATGGTTGCCAGAGGAAAAGTTAAGGGAACACAGAGTTACTGCAGGTTAAATCACCAAATTTCATCTTCATCCATCCAATAGATTAATCAAAACCACATTTGAACCTCATGGCGATGCTTCAGGAAACGTCAAGGAAACATCAGTCATGTAGAGTCATCCTCTGGGCATTGTGGATATCTGTTTCAACTTGAATGTCAATCAATCCGACAGTTGTTGAGTATTTCAGTAAGGACCAAAGTGGTGGACTGACTCACTGGCTGACAGGTTTTGTATGATTTTAAACTTCTTATCTTTGGGATGGGGACTGCTAACCCCATAAAACAAGCACTTCTAAGACCTTAGACTTTGGGCAAGTCTTATTCATTTTTCACAATTTTCTGACATTTCATTCAGTAGCCTAAAACCATTAATGAATTAATTAAAGCACTCCTAATGCATCCTTCATGATGAATGTGTAGCTACAACTAACTTCTTCTCTCCTGTGCGTCATCTCTCCTGTCTTTCTCCCTCCAGGGCCGTACTACAACCCCAGACCGAGGCAGCGCATCCCCAGGGACTTGGCCATGTGTGTGACTCCCAGCGGACAGTTCTACTGCTCCATGTGCAACTGCGGAGCCGAGCAGGAGACAGACTTCAGGCAGCACCTGGAGAGCAAGCAGCACAAGGCAAAAGTGTCAGAGTTAAGATACCGCCATGAGATGGAGAACCTCGGCTACAGCTAAGAGAAACAAGAGGGGAGGGAGGGGAGAGAAAAGAAAGAGATTACAGTGGGACAGAATAGGTGGAGAGACAAAGACCAAAGCGCAGGAAATCAAATACTAGCCTGTGGTTGAAGGGCATATTTAGTGAAGGGATTAGCCCAAATGGCCTCAAGATCTTGTTGCAATTCATTTGATATACGCTTAAACATTTAAATCCTCATATTTGACATAATGCTCTACCATATGAAGCTATAATTGGATTTGATGGATTTATTTCATCTGGGTATTGCTCTTGAAATTGAGTCTGAATATTGAAGCAAGCTGCAACGTGAATACAGAGAACAGGAATGTTTTTTTTCAGACACTGAATCACAGATTACACTTTTGACTTATACCACCTGGGTTGCATTCTGACTTCAGGATACAGGTAAATGCAAATGAATTGCATGTAAATCTTGAGCTTGTTCAGGCTACAGGGAGAGGACGAGTGGTGCACACGGAGAGCCAACATGGGAACCATTAGGAAAGACTAGGACATACAGAAGATCCACGCGTTGAAAGAGAATGCAAAATGTGAAAAATATAGAGGAACTGGTTGGAGTAAAAGAAAAAATAGAGGCAAACACTTGGGGTCGGAACAAGTCTCATCCTTGGGAAAACAATCATCATCAAACAAAGTTTGAGACTTGTTTCAATTGATGAGTGTGAATGAGCCCCTACAGGTATTTTTTTACAGGCCCTACAGCAGGGACTTCAGGGCCACTTACTGTGGTGACCACTGAGCCACAAATTCAACATCTTTCAAACCTTGCACAGGTAATAAAATCCAAAGCACGATTCGCTAATTTCAAAAAAGACAAAGCACAACGAACAACATCATCTGGTAGAAACAGTGTTACATGAATCTGTTTGGTGTGTATCAGGCTGAAGGCTACACCCTGGCTAGCCTTGTTTGTGCCTTTAGTGAGAATTAAGCTAAAGAGTAAACTTTGGCTAGCCATTTTGACATAATAGTGGAAAATATTCTGCAGTATTGATTGGGTTTTTCTAGATTGTGTGTCAACTCTTTTCTTGTGATAAATCCACATAAATATTGTGTAAATACTCTCAAACTTAATTATAGATGTAAATATAGGATAGTACACATAAATACAGTTGATTCTTTGGTTAATGTTAGTCTAGCGTATGTTGTAAATACTCAATCTATTTAATAATTATCAGGAATCTTGTACAAACTGTGCACTGTCTGAATGTCTACCCATCAGCACTGTATGTTTGTGTGTGGATTTTACTGTAGGCCCTCTATAGCGCTTCGGGCGATGCCCTTTTTTCACTGATAAAGTAACTCTGGTATCATCCGTCTAGTTAAAAGCTGCTAGTCTCATCATTTGACTGTGCTGGAGGACCACATGCCAGAGGCTGTCTCTGAGGCTTCTTTAGAAGCCTTAATCTTTGTCTTCACAACACACCCAAACTGGCACTGTGATGGGAGGAAATGTGCAAACAACAAGGGGAACTCAAGCATTTAACTCCAAACTTTGAATTAGTTGGAAACGTGTGCAGAGTTTCTGGAAGTTTCTGGTTGTAAGACATATCAATTAATTCTCACCATCAATCTTGATTCCCAGAGGACACATAACCAGGTTTTACTGCAGTGTCAAGCGGCTGCAGAGGAGTGACGTGGTTCTTGTCTGGATTTGTCGACAGTTCTTTTTTTTAGTGTTGTTTCGTTTTTGTTTTGTTTTTCACCTTGTATGACCCAGGTCACGCTGTTTTTCAGTGTTAAGCCCATCCTGAAAAGATCAGTTATGTAATCCGAATCAAATTAGATTTTCTGTTTCTGTTCATTTGATTATCTGCTCCAGTTCAGTGTGACTGAGCTGAATACCGTGCAGTCACAAGGCAGTTGGACTAATACTGTCATACTTGACTAAATGACTAAAGAAGACAATGACAAGGTCATCAAATCTAAACCTTCGTTGTTTGAAACGACTAACTCTTGTCTTTTAAATACGTATTTATAGATTTTTGTGGCTTTAATCCTTTAAATAGAAAAACTAATATTTTATTCATGCCTCAAAAGTCATTTTATGTAGCAGTTGAAAGGATTTTCCATCTAGATTTTCAGATCTCAACATGGTTCACCTCGTAAACACGGATGTAGAGCTGTAGTTCAGAGAAGAAAAAGCTTCCTGTCCCACCTTAAATTTGGTTTTCCAACGTTCCCTGCAGAACAGCAGTGCACGCACACACACACACACACACACACAAACTTTTACATAATTGAATCAGTCAAAGGACAGTTTGGGTCACGTAATCGGAAGTGGTATAAAGTGAAATAAAAGCAGCACCCGAGTTTAGTTAGCTGTGGGGAGAGGCAGCCGTTCACATATTTTGTTTGTCTCTAGAGCACAACCACACACCTGATCACACACATGAGGAAACTCAGGAGAAAAGCACTGTGAGGACAAAGTACTGTGGTGTTTAGGGATTTAAACACATGTGAGAGGGTGAAAGACAAACAGAACATAGAAAACTAAATGCCTGGCTGTTTTATTAGCCGACTGTGCTGTACGGTTTCATAAAAAAGTAACAAAGGAGCTGACGAAAGCAGAGCGATAATGAAAGCTGTGGGTGAGATACAGCTAGTCGAGGAGTTCTTCACATTAGACTGAGTTACAGTCTGTTATTAGCAATCCTCCTCCTCCTAGGAATAACAATCATTGTCTTACATGAAAGAACAAGCAGCATTACCTTTTATTAGATTGACAGGCTCACACTCCAATGAAGCTACTGAACACCTTGCATGGAATAATAAGCTGCAAAGGAATGGAGGAAATGAGATCGTAGGAAACTATTAAGCTGCTAACAGCCATCACCTAAAGAACCTTTAGGACAGTAGCCTGGAAACCTTTTTTGTTTCCATTCGTTCATGTATTTGGACTGGCTCTGGACACCCTAAACTTTAGGGCCTAAAGTATCGAATTGAGACCTCGTCACAGGTTATGGCCTTTGTGTGGACAACCAAAGCTTGATTTTTTCCAAGTCAGATTGTGTCTTTGAACAAGACGGGCAACTGCCCTGGGGCCCCAAACCCACAGAGGCCCCAAAAGACCCAGGGTCACTGCAAGCCGATTACATTTTGTACTTTGATCAATTTAAAAGTTGTTAGGAATGTTGCACAGTTTAAGTACTTCTAAGGCAGGTTTTTGCAATATTAGTTAATCTTGTCCTGTCCTGTTTTGTAGAGAAACCTTGCGTCTTGAACTATTTTTTAGTTTATATTGTGCTCACATGTTGCATATTCCTTCTTACAGTCTTTTTTAATCAAACTACCTAACCTACACATTGAAAACATTTTTTTCCATTGAAGATTATTTTTTGTCATTATTGGAAATACAATATTGAAAAAGCATACAGGAAACAAGGGAAGGTGCATGATGAGCAACACAGGTCCCTGGTCCCATCCTAACCCATCCTGTCGCCAGGTGGCCTCATTCCAGCAGATCAGTGCTTGGTTTCTGGGCAAATAATGAAGCTATGTATAGTTTGCTGATTGCACTGTGCATAATAGAAACTTGGAGGCAATCGGATACAAAACACTATTCCCTGTAGGGTGAGAGGTGGGGGGGTCAATAGGGTCCCAAAAGCAAATTTCTGCTCTGGCTTAACAGGCTAATCTGACGTCCGAGGTGACGTTGTTTCAGAAAACAACAACAACAAACAACTGTGGTTCACAGCAATGGTTGTAGATATAAAAGATCACTGGCCCTCCACTATAGCAGTCGGGACAACGAAGGAGGCCATAAGAAGACTTTCATAAGAATAAAATTCTGAAAAATGTATAGCAATTAAAATGTTGTTAATTTAAGAGTTTTTAAAGGGAATGACTCAAAAAGTGTCAATCTATTGGCATTTTCACTTGATTCAAGAAAACCAAGAGGCAGTAATTGAAAATAAATGAAATAGCCTGAAATAACATGGTAAAAACCATTTGTAGTTAATGGGCTAAAACATGCCAAACCACCAGTAAACTGCTCCTTTTAAACAGGACTATGTTTGGATTGGTATTGCTGCAGTTAAACACCAGTCTGCATTTGAGGATCTTCATTGGTTGCACAAAGGTTTTAAGCAGTCGAAAGCCAACAAAATCAAGATACCACTCTGGTAAATGAAGGCATCTATAGGGCCATTAACTGTTAATAGGTTTAATATTTCGGCAATCTGCACATTTATTTGCTCTGTATTCACTCAAATTGATAAGATTGCTTTAATGCTTCTGGAAAGACTGTTTAGTTGTTGTTTGGTCTGGTAATATGCTGAAATAGTTCAAATACCCGGGTACTGTTTCCGTTTGCTTTGTTCTGTGTTTACTTGTTAGATAACTGTAACAGATGGTAACTGTATTACACTGATAATGATTGGTTTCATTGTTGTTTACCAATGCTGTTATCTGAACGCTGATGTGTTTCAGCACCATAACTTCAGTTGAACGTCAGTGCTTTGTTGTAAATGACAGAAACGTGTTACATATTGCACCGTATAAGTTGTACCTGGTTTATTTTGCGCCATGATTAAGTCATACTTAATAACCGTAGAGATGTTTCTACTATGGAGAGAAGATATGACAGTCAGAATGCTGTTCAAGAATGTTTTTTTTCTGAGGTTTACATGTTTGGAAATGTCTGGATTCTGTGCTGATTCTACAAAAGGGCATCGGAAAGAATCATGATTTTGCACTCAATATAAAAGACACCTGTAAGAAAAGTATGCTACCGTACGTTGTTTCGTTCAAGTGAAGACTTTGCTACCATTGTTATTATTTGCTCTGAACAATTTGTATCCTAATGTTTACAAGGTGAGAAATTGGAGCTGTTATGGATGTGTATCATATTTATCCATCTGTTGCACTATTGGACTGATCAGACCAGGGCAGATGGGCAACACAGATTTTCTTGCCGTGACTTAGAGATTGCTTAAGATTAATTGTGTTGAACTAACGCCAGGAGGTGATTAGGTTAGCTTAGCATAAGGGCTGGAAACGGGGAAACGACAAAAAACATCTGCCAACCAACACGTCTCAAGCCAGGCGGCAACCTCCGGTTCTGCCGAGTGAAGCCAATGCGGAAGTTTTCATAAAACTTGCATTCTCTCTACCGGCCAGCAGGGGGCGACTCCTTGGTTGCAAAAACATGTCCGATTGTATGGAAGTCTTTGAGAAAATTACCCTACTTCTCACTTGATTTATTACCTCAGTAAACATTGGAAACATGAGTTTACGTCACTCCTCCGCATTCCAAATAAAGTAACTTCCATTCACCGGTTGCAAAAAGTCAAGATGGCAACTCAAAAAATTGAAGAACTGGGGGGTTCATAACGGTAGTCCACAAACCAATGGGTTACGTCACAATGACTCCTTAATATAAACAGCATATGGTCTAAAAGCTTACTAATTAACACGTGTCTCATTCGTTCGTGGTCTCACTCGTGTACTCTGTGGTTTCAGGTGGAGGTATGTAGTGCAGCTATTTTTGGCAACCTTGCAGTGACAACAACCTGCTCGAGATTGACATTAATTACTTAAAGTACTCAGAAAAGAGGCCAAAACTTTTGCGAAGAAGAAGTGTGTGATTTAATTAGTTAGCAAGATTTAGACATGCTAGTAGCAGATTGTTTAACTTTAGAGAAAGCAAGGCTAGCTGTTTCCCCCATGCTTACAGTCTTTAAGCTAAGCTAAGCTAATCACCTCCTGGCTCCAGCTCCATGGCCAGAAAGAGAATAGAATATGTTGCAAAATGTCACACTATTCCTTTAAAACTGTCTGTTTTTTCTGCATATATAGAATGTGCTTGTCCACTTCAGCTGTATAGATTTCTAATGTTGTCACTCAATCAAAACATAGGGGACGCTTGTCTCACATGAAAGCCCATGTAATAGTCTACAGACTCAGAGTCAGTCTTTTACACTGACAGAATTCAGGACCCCTCACCTCCATCGACTGTCAGGGGCCCCAAAACACCCTAGTAGCTCCCCCTGCAGGGCAGTATATATACTGGTGTACCCTCTGTGAAAACCTCAGCACACTTTCAGTGCCTCTAATCAACGTTGCCAATATACCGCTGACTGACTGACTGGATGGATGCCTGAATGATTGATATACTGATATACTGAGGCTGTGTGTGTTTTTTGACAGATGAATAAACGCGCAGATGATATTAATGACCAAGCTGAGTTGATGATTATTACAGTGAATGTGTGTCTCATGTGTTCCCTTCCATGGCTCAGCTCATAGCGCTCTGGGGGAAATAACCACTGTGAGTTGATGCTGTTATTGTCTCTCGGGGAGGAGACGCTCTCAGCAGCCTAGTTTCCACTGCACTGATAGCAAAGCTTTACTCATTATATTACTTCTGCCACAAAAGCTGTTCTTGTGCCCCTGGTAGTTTGTTTGTTTGACTGTCAGCAGGATATCTCACAAATCTTATGAACAGATTGCCTGAAATGTGGTGTACTGGCCTCAGGTTTAACTTTGGATATCTGCCTTTGGATGGTTCTTTCTCCTATTTTCAAATATGAAAACAGTGCTTGAATTTGGCCAGTACTCAGCAGTATGAGTGCTGGCACATTGATGTCTGTCCAACTTCTGTATTAGTGCAGTACAAAATAAACGTATAAAGGTGCTAATGCTGTAGTTATAGTTAGTGTTTGGCAAAATGTGCCCGATTCCAACTCAAACCGGCATTAAGAGGAGGCACTTTGATATAGTGCAGTGCCCGTTCAAAGCATGGGCCTGTTCTGAACAGGCCCAGTGCTTAGCCTGTGGTGTTGCTGCTTGCAGCTTTCTGGAGAACCGCTCATACAAACAACGTCTCACTCAACACTGCACTTTCTTGGGTCCCCAGCAATATACATGCTATGACATACAGTAGTTGCATCACACACCCAAGTCGTGGTTACTCACGGGTCATTTTCCTGTTATAATTTATGTGCTTTGCTCCCTGATATATAAATTACATATATATTTTGAATGTCTTTTTTTTCATTTGTATTTTATATCTCACATCTACCACAAAAATAGAGGCTTGACAACTACAGACACATTGCCGACTTCACCGATTCCAGTCATCCAGGCCCTGCTGGGTCAGTAAGGCAAACAGTTGTTTAGACATTTACGAGGAAGAGATGACCCCTCTGTGGAAACTGGATTTTTTTCTGGAAGAGACACACAACACACACACACACACACACACACACACACACACACACACACACACACACACACACACACACACACACACACACACACACACACACACACACAGAGAGACAGAAATAGAGAGGGCTTTCAGTGGTCTTTGTTCCACTGTTAAAACAAAGCAGTGGCTGAAGAGGGGGTGGAGGGTAAAAACAGAAAGCAAAACGGCAAACAAATAGCTGCAGGGTGCCATTTGAAGGACATTAAAACGTGTTTGTACTGTGCATTTCTGAAGAATAGTGGCTGAATATATGCCTATAACGTGTTAAAAGTTCCCAGATTTCCCAGCAGTCTTTGCTATGATTATCGTTATTAACCTTTTGATTCTATGCTCAAACATTACCGTGACATTACTTACTTGGATGACATTTGCTATAAAAAAAGGAAAAATAATTTAGATCGATAGATACTTTATTTATCCTCGGGGGAAGTTTGCATGTCACAGCAGCAGTACATGAATGAACCACATGGTACATAGAATAATGAAAAACAGAATGCCAAACAAACATAGAGGTAACAAAGTATTTCCTTTTAAACATGTGCATGCATACAAGTGTGCAAACTGCTATAATGCAAAAAGAACTTGCAGAAAAGTTTGCTACTCTTGACGGGCACCCTGTAATGCCGTGTTCACACCGGTCGCGTTGATTTTTTGACGCGTGTCGAGATTACATACAAAGTCTATGCACAGACGCGATGAGACTGGCACGCCGCGATTTTGCGATGGCGCGGCGCGTTGGACGCGTTATTGCAGTGCGGTGGACGCGGTGGACGCGTTGGACGCCGCAAAATCGCCAACGCGCGAGTTGAAATTTTTCAACTTCAGCGACATAATCGCGTGACGCTGTGGCGCGATAGCCTATCAGCGTTGAGTTGCTCCCCCTGTCATCACTGGCTTCCTGCCGTTGTTGAATCAGGAAATAAATCCTGTAGCCGTCTGTGTTCACCCAGAGCGCTACGATACCTCATATCAACAGAGACCGGACCAAACTATGTGTATGCATGTGTGTGTGTAAACCATACGGTACAAACAATGAATAGACGCTGCCGTATTTACGTCTACGTGACGTTATTGAGTGCTGGTGGAGCTGCTACGATGTTAGCATAGCCTAGCACCGATCCATCAGAGCTCCATTGAGAAGACCAGTAACCTACAAATCGGTATCATTACGTAGTTATTTCGGAGTCCCTTTTTGTCGGTTTATTGCCGTTGAATCACAGCCAAATCAGTTTATTTTGTGTTCCTACAGCTGTAGTAAACAGCGACTATAGCTCGATACAATCCACGGAGCTCCTCTGAACAATATTATGAACCAGACATGACGGCGTTTGGCATTCCGATGTTTGAGGGACTTCCACAACACGTACAAAGCAGCAATTGTCCTTATTCCTTTCACGGTTGACAGCGGAAAGAAATGGCTGCCAGGTGAACGGCTTCCAGCACGATAAACCACGCCCCCTCTCCGGCGCTACGAGATTTTGCGGCGTTTGGTGTGAACAGGACCGGCGGCGCGTTGGACGCGATTGTGCAGTGCGTTGGACGCTTTTTGGCAGTGCGTCAAAAAATCAACGCGACCGGTGTGAACACAGCATTATACATTTACAATTTTGTCTCAGAACTTCAGAACATTATAGGTTTTTGCACAGCTACAACTCTTGTAGAACAATTCATAACGGGCTGTAAGATAAAATACTTTTGAGAATCAAATGACCGGTACATTACAGGAAGTTGAAAGGGTCTAAAAAGTAAATAGGCTAAGAACCAGTTGCAGAACCATTAGGTACAATAATCATAACTGTGGATGAAATGTGGCTTTGGTACACACTGACTTACATCAAAAAAGGCACCCTGGTTGATTTCCTTTCATCAGTTATTCATTTTGCATCTAGACCTGCAAACATGCATGTCACACAGTTGTCACTAATACATTGTCTAATTATTAAATAGTGAATGATAAAGTATGTTTTTTAATTAAAAAGTGCTTTTCCTACTATGACTAAAAGGGATCTGTTGTAAAGTTACCAAACAGTTTTGAGATGTTTGTTATTTAGCACCCACCATTGGTCATGACAGTGTAAGACACGTGCTGTGGTTTTGTATTCGACTGTAAACGTTCAGTAGAAATGAGTGACATGGACCCGAGTGGTTTACGGTGGCGAATGTTTAAATGCAACCTTTAAATAGATATGTTCACTGTTTTAGCATTTACTATTATCACATAGGCTCACTTTATGTGCTTTCAAATATTCAGCTGTCAGAGATTGTATCATTGTGATATAAATGTGACAGTGGTACTAAGCAGAGGCATTTAGCAACAGTCATTAGTACCGTAACCTTTATAGTATTCTCATAACTCATAACTTAACACCACATCAGTTAATCTGGGAATTTTGTAAATACATTTGATGCAGGTGGGGAGACGCTGTTTCATATCGGTGTTCAATTTGCATGATATCTACTGGATAGAAATCTCAGTCCAGCTCTCATTTGGATTGTTACCATGATCACAGACGTATGACAGCAACAGGAAGAGAGAGGAAGACGTTCCCACCCTTCCTGCTCCCAGACTGATCCCCCGGACTGACAATCAGCAACAGATTAAACGTGTGAAATGAGGTCACGGCTGCAAACAACACCGTCTTACTTTCAACACAGTCAGCAGAGTTAATGTTACAGTTTCACCCCGCACAGTGTTGTCTTGCTTAATTGGGGGAGATGGGAGGATTGTGTTTGGAAGAAGAAAAGAGGCCGTTATACTTGTAGTACTGCAAGTGAGACTGTGGCGCCATCTGCTGGCAAAAGTATATCAGTGAATAAAAAGTGAAGTTACAATACTGCCATCGTGTGGAGGTTTGGCATGAAACTCGTGCTTTGACAAGCTTTGACACAAGCATTTGTGGATAAACACTGAGGTCACAGAACCAGCTGTTATAATTTTTCTCTCATAAAGTTATTCCACAACTTAATTTAGCTTTTCATGTGTGCAGTGTCTCTGCGTTGCCTACACTGAATCAATCAAATGCCATTTAACAAGGAAGCTGGAATAATAATGATCAGTATTACTTGATAACAGACGACAAACGAGTCTGAAATAGAGTTTTTAGATGGGAAGGAGCTGATTGGCTCGCCTGAAATCTGTGTAACCATGATGCCAACGGGCAGCAGACACAGGTAATTTGTTAAAAGTTCAGCATTTTCAAGAGTAAAAGTACCGGTAGGTTTTATATGTTATTACTGTTGTTAATAAGTATTGTAATACAGACGAGTGTTGCATAGATATGTGCACCATGTTGCAGACTGCCGTATTGAACATGCTCGTGAAGTATGGGGGTTGGCACTATCAGTGTGAGTATGTTTGATAGTGATTTTTATGTGGTGGAAAGTCATGTTGAAGCACTCTATACACAGCCCAGAGGATAATCCTGCAAAATGATCCTTTTTATTTATTTATTTAATGTTATGTAGAACAGTTAAAAGTGCAAACGGCAAATAATCTTCAAGGATGTTACATAGTTTAGTGGCGTTACTGTCATGACAACAGAGCCATGCAGCAATAAAGTCAAAGTTCAATGTAAATCAACTCCTTTCACAGTCGGACTCGTCACGTCTCAACACTACAGCCTGAAACATTCACCCAAATAGTTTAAGAGGCCTTAAATGAATAAATAAATAAATTGATGACATAATGAATCGTTACAAACAAATAATTCAGTGTTTGTTTATTCACGTTCAATTGTACAACGTGAACAATGGCAAATGAATTATACTTTGTGCACGGACCATGCATGTGTTTTGGGCTTTTTCTGTATGAATTGTGACAAAATTATTTGTTGGCACGTCTGTAGCAAAAGCCATTTATCCTACAATAGTTATAGTGTCCAGATTCTAGTGGTGGAAAGTAACAAAGTTTATTTACTGAAGTACTGTACTCAAATTAAGTTGTGAAGTACTTGTACTTCACTTGATTATTTCCATTGCATGCTACTTTATACACCACCACATTTTGGGAACCAATATTGTGTTTACACTGCTAAATGTATCTGTGAGTTACTTTGCGGATTCCGATTATCATGACAAAATAAAAATGAAGTACTTAATAATGATGAATTATTGTGGAATAAGTTATTATGATTTAGATCTGATTCCACCACCAGATTCAAACTGTGTTGATATGATAACTATTTGGCAGGGATGTTCCACATCGTTATCGCGTCTTTTATACTAATTGCATATTTCTTTCTTAAAATCAGCATTTATGTGCATTGTCGGGTATTTGTTAAAAGTGCACTTAGTAATCAAACTGAACTGAACACAGCATACCATGTGCAACATTTGTTTACTTCATTCCCTCCATGGCCGGTGGCCAGTGGGTGGCGGTAAAGGTAGCTGAAGCACCAAGTTGGGTACCAGAGGCCCTTTTCTCAGAAGCCTTTTTGACATATCAATTGCCAGGTTAAACACAGGTGTAATCAATCACATTAATGATGGCCCTGTTGCATTTAGGTGGCATTTAGTCCTGGTACTGTGCATGCTGGCTCACTGGAATGACCGTGACACACTAAACAGAACGGGACCATAATTAATGTGTATCAATTAAACCTGTGTTTACCCTGATGCGACATGTCAAAATGGCAGCTGTGAAAAGGGCCTATTGGTAGGTAGAGCAGGCACCGTTTTCAAAGTGTTTCCCGTGATGAGATGTTGGCAGTCTGGTGAGGCACATCCAGCAGAACAGCTGACTGCACTGAGTGCACATCATTACGTTACATCCTCCGTTCTTCTACAACACAGCAACAACACACGCATTACCAAAGACGCAGTGGTCGAAAACAGTCCGAGCATTACAATGTGTCTGTAAACACATGCTTGGCTGTGCTCGTGTGTATGTGTGCAAATAAGTGTGAATAGGTGAAGAACTGAATACCTGTATATTCCTGAAGCAGTGAGGACAGTTCTTGCTATTGAAGGTTATCCAGTCTTCACTCAGACACTCCACCACAGTGCCCCGCATTATACTGCGGCCGTACCTGGTCTCCAGGAGGCGCTGCCTCTGCTTACTGCCACTGGCATAGTCGTCCCACAGAGCCATCAACCCCTCTGAGACACACACAGAGCACTGCTTCAGATACACATCTGCGTCCACACAAACCAGTGGTGGAATGTAACGAGGCACACTAAAGTACTGTATTCAATTAGAAATTGGAGGTACTTTATTTCAGACTTTTTTTTTATGTCTCTTTCCTGCGGCTACATTTCAGAGGAAAAATTGCGCTTTTTACTCCACTACAATTATTTGACAGCTTTAGTTACTAGTGACTTTACAAATTAAGGAGTCTGCATTCAACATATACCAGGAGTTTTGTTACAAATTAAAAAACACAAAAATACACCCAAGCAAACACGCGTATGCTTGTACCTTGTGACTGTGGCAGGTCTGCATTGGCTTGCTGTGCTTCCTGTATTTTCCCGCTCCTCTTTTCCGGACACCCATCTGTTCCATGGTAGGTCTTCCTGCAGTTGACACAGAAGGCAAAGCTGCACACAGAGCAGTGGGCTGCAGCGCTGGATTTCTCCACAATGACGGCCGAACCACAGAAACGTCGAGGACAGTACACCACATCTACGGGGAGGGGAGGAAAGAAGAGACATGAGCAGAGACCCCGCCATGAACCGACTGTAAAATTGAATTAGTTTGAAATAACAAGAACGGGCAAAAAAAACATTTATTGTCACCATTAAATCACATGCTTGAACTCAAAAAACACATTTAAATACACTCCTGCAGTGAATCTATTCAATTACTTGACTTCTCCAGGGAAACTGCTACATCCTTAACTCTGGTCATTGTGATGTATAAAGGTTTTGAATACATCCTCAGTTCAACAAGAATACAGGGGAAACATACCAGCCATGCAGTCCAGAGTAGATTGTAGCAGGAGACGATCATAGCGGCTGAACAGCTCCTCCCCTACCAGACACTTCACCTAACAAACAGGGCAGACATTTGTTGAATGATGCTGGTATTGGTGTAGAGTATCTCTCCATACATGCATAAGTAATAAGAAAACGCATGTGAGAAAAGCTAAAGGGGCGATGCAGAAATAAAAAAAACAGTATCACATCCACATCTCCAGTGGTGGATAGTACTCTTTTAACATTTTCTCGAGTACTGTACATTGGTACAGTTTTGAGGTACTTTCTGTTCTATGCTATTTTATACTTTTACTCCAATACATTTTACAGGAAAATATTATATTTTTTACTCCACTGTATTTATTATTATAGTGAACTAGTTGCTTACAGATTTAAAATAATTACACAAAACATGTCATCTTACTCAATATGATGCATTGTTTTAGATGAAAATGTCCACCACAATGTATAAAGTAGCAAAAATGTGAGCCAGCAGCATTAGAAGAATAATTACATGTCAAACAACCAAAAATAATATAATAATATAAACTCCATTTTGCACGAGTATTTTTACTGTTGATGTTTGAAGTACATTTAAGTAACACCTCTCCACTGTATTTTCAATGCAAACCTTTTACTTGTAATGTATTTTCAAATTGTAGTATTGCTACTTTTACTTAAAGGGACAGTGTGCAGCGTTTAGGGGATCTATTAGCAGGAATGGAGTATACTATGTTTTCATTCGTGTGTCATCCCCTGAATATAAGAATTGTGTTTTAGTTTGCTTAAAATGAGCCCTGCATACCCGGAGCATATTCAGCTGGATGCAATCTGCAACCACACCACTAGATGCCACCAAATCCTGCACACTGTCCCTTTAAGTTCAAGATCAAAGTACTTATTTCAGCACAGTTGTAAAAGAAAACAATCTTCCCCATTATCCTGAAGTCCCAAAAGCAGAAGAAAGAGCTTCAAAAAGAAGCTGTAGTTGGGCGGGAGAAGAGACAGACAGATCAGCAGCGTACCTGTGAAGGTGTCGGGGTGGCAGAGCAGTCTGCCTCGGGACAGGTGACACCCTTGACGTTGCCCTCTGTTATCCGGAGCGTGCAGAACTTGGTGAGACAGGCCTTGCAGGAGATGTGGCCACACTCGGGCAGATGGACACAGTCTGAACCCAGGAAGCTCACCAAACACACACCACAGTCAAATACCGTGGCTAAAAACGCTTTCTGTGTCTGAGTCGCATTATGGATCAAGAGCTGGGACAGGAGAGTTTGGGACGGAGTTAGCGAAAGACCCGAGCGCGCTTGGTCTTCATTCTCAGGGGATTCTCTTGGGCGGATGGGCAGAGAAGCAGCTCCTTGTTCACT
Organism: Melanostigma gelatinosum; assembly: GCF_949748355.1. NCBI lineage: Eukaryota > Metazoa > Chordata > Actinopteri > Perciformes > Zoarcidae > Melanostigma > Melanostigma gelatinosum. Next base: position 16,675,007 of record NC_136637.1, on the reverse strand, counting down.
TTGATCCAGCGGGTCTGAGGAGCCAGGGGGAAGTAACAGTGAGGCTGACACATCCCCGTCATTTAAGAAATCTTCTTGGCCACTTTGATCTGACGAAGCAAATGGAAGATGCTTTGACTTGCCTGCCACTGAGGACAGATCATTCTGGTAGTCGGCCTTAAACTCTGAGGTTGGGAGGGTCTGCTCAGCCTCCCTTGGGTCTGTGCTGCTCCGGTCCGAGGTCGAAGGATCTTGGCCATCAGCAAGCATCCCTATCGGATGCTCAACTTCCAAGGATGGTGCAGAGAGGTCTGGTTTACAAAGGTCTAAGACAGCACGACTTTGGCTATATGTGGCTCCTGACTTTGGAATGTGTTGCTTGTTCTTTGGCTCTGAGAGTGCAGCGTTTACTGAGTCCTGGCTATCGTACTGGGTGCTGGGTTCATCAGAGGGGAGCTCCAGCAGGGTATGGATGTCCAGGAACCTGAGGGCATCTTCTTTAAGAAACTGCACCCAGGTGAAGAGCACCACAGCGCCCCCCGTGGCCTGGTAGAGACTGGTGAGCTGAGCACCCAGCGCAGAGAGCTGTGGGAGGTGAGGGCAAAAGAACTGAGGTAATCTTTATTGACCCTCTGCAATCTGCATTCATCTCTCTCTCTGTCTTTGTGAGCCTATAGGCAGGTTGTAAACAATGTTTTTATTTGCCCACATTGCCTGGCTTCTATTGATTACCTGTGTATGTGTCAGCCAGCTGCAGGTGAGGGAGAAGGAGGGAGCGGAGGAGGACGGGTAGTCCGTAGGTAGTTCAAAGGTCAGAAGCAAAGGTGGAAGGAATGATATCTCATACTGCCTCAGGGTTTCACCTTATAGGAGAAAAAAAAAACGAAAAGACAACATGACCAAAGTAAGTTCAATATTAAATTCCAAAACATTTCTACATTATTTATCACGCTCTCGCACAGCCTGGTGTGGACACTGATACATAACACTCCTCATGCCAAGCAAAGCTCATCATCCACACGCTTATTTACCTTCTTGCAGAGTGACAGTGAAGTCCGCAGGGAGCTCAACAGATACCCGGATTTCTCCGGCAGATTTCGATTCATCCCGGAGGAACTCCTCGGAATCAAAGATACTCTTGAGGGCGAGCATTTCGTCTTCCTGCTCCTCCATGTCCGCGTTCATAGCTCCAGTCACAACAAACTGCACTTCCCGCTCGCAATGTCAGAGAAGCTGCTTGTTAGAAGAAGAAGAAGAAGAAAAAGTATTTCCTGCTGGAGTTTTTTTCTGAGCAGACGTCTGCAGTTGTTCCGGTGCCTTTGACTGCTCAAACAATAATTGATGTTCTTTAGTGTAATGTTCCCTGCTGACTCATCCTTGTATGATGCAAGGCGCAGTACACAGCAGAAACCTCTCCCTGCTGCTGCTGTTACGTCAAACAGGCCACTATTATGTCATTTACGGTAATCGTGTTGTACACGCCTTTCTTTCCACAAAAAAAAAATCATTATGTTGTTAACGAAGCTCTGGGTAAGACGTTCAAACAAAAGTACGAGATATATTTGAGTTGTGCATTTAATACATTTTGCAGATATCTAAGAAATGTATTGACATTGATGTACAAAGTACAGAATAGATGGCAGGAAGATTACTAAGTACTTTTACTCAAGTAGTAACATTTTATACTAATTTATGCATTTTACAGAGGAAAATATTGTACCTTTTACTACATATATTTGACAGTAACAAGTAAACAGATTAGAGAAAACTCCCAAACATCAATACAAATTTGTGAAGAGGAACTTTGGTTGTTGTCCTTTTTCTCCCATTAGTCTTCTCACAATCGCTCACATTTATCTTGTATCACACAAGTTGTGTCCCTTCAGAGGGGCCCGAGCCGTAGGTTGAGCACCACTGGACTAAGAGACCTACTAATATATGGAGTAGGTAAAACTCACTCCACCTCGACCAGCTACAAACATGTTGTTTGCATATTGTTGTATCAGTATTAACAATCTAATAATGTCATATAAAAATATATCAGTCACAGGGGACTTTTGATACTTTAAGTACAATTTGCTAATAATACTTCTGTACTTTTATTTAAATGAAATGGCAATTGAAAGCTCTATAAAAGTGGAACTTTAGTTTTTCATACTTTTAACTTATTCATTCACAGATTGACCAAAGGTATTATGGAAATTAAGATCACCAACTTTAATATCTTTAGTACAGATATAAAAGAAGTCATATGCCAAAATCTGGTTCCCACCAGATGATTCACATACATATGTAAATGTAGACATTCAGTGTTTCTGTGGCTTTAGTACAGATAGGGACGTACATTGTTACACTATTATTGTAATACTATAACAGATTGCAAACTCACAGGAATAAATATACCAAAGATAAAGGATTATGGCACAAAATATTGCCATCACCATTCAGCCAAATATATAAATGTAAGACTTAAAGAATCAGAGAAAGAAATGATGTAACAGAAGTGCATTGCAATATTAGGTTTAGAAAGTTTTACTTCAGCTGTAATTAAGTATGTGAAATTTTCATATCGATCAGTTGTAGCTGTAGTTTTCATTCGGGTTGACTTGGCTCTCCAGGACCTTCTCCGCCATGCCCATGGGCTTGGGGGCTGTGTGGGATTGGAACTTGACACTCAGGGGCCTCTGGACTGTTTTGGACTTCAACATAACCCTCTTCTGGATTCCATCAGCAGATGCTGGATTAAGAGAGAGACAGATGGACAAAGTATTTACATGATGAGTATTTCCCAGGTATTGTACATCACAACCACAGATTCAAAACACCAAGACCAAAAATACACATTGTGATCTTAGTAAAAGCTTTTTTTAGTGATATTTCTGGTCTGAGCGTCGGTAGGGTTTGGGGGCTGGTGTTGTGTGGTTTGTTGGGTTCTAACTGTTGGATGGAGAGGCTCTTATTCCCACCTGTCACCCGGATGCACTCTCCGTTGTGTCTTTCATCCCATGCTTTCAGTTTGCAGGCCCTGGAACAGTAGAAGACCTTGTGGCAGCGACATGCAGTCAGCTTCACGGACCGTGAGCGACCGCATTGATAGCAGAACTTAAACACTGGCTTCCTAAGAAAAGATTGACACAGACGGAAACAGGCTCCTGTAAGATTTGTGTTTCCTTGTTTTGCCTCTGGACTTTCAGACAAAACTTTCTTACAAATGACAGGGAAGAGAAAAATAAAAAGGGACAAAATGAACATGAATGTGTGTTTATGTGTACCTCTGCTTTTCTGCTTTAGGTGATAGCCTTTCACAGCTGTGGAGGGACCTGTTTGAGGAAAAGGCACCTGCCCCTGTGTTACCTGTTACTCAAATACAGCACACACACATACGCATCGAATGACAGCCAATCAAAAACATAGTCATATTTTCTGCCTTAAAAAATAAATATATATATACTATATATTGTACTGACTCTTCAACGTAACGCATTGTTCTCTCTCAAAATGTTCTTTTTCTCTCTGGCCAGCAAGCTGTCTCAGCATATCTCCCATCATGCTCAGCAGCTGGTGCCGTGCTTTGAATGTTTCCCTCTCCCGCATGTTCAGAGCGTTGAAGGGAGTGATGGCAATACGCAAGTCCTATATAGAGTAACATACAACATACAGACAGCTATTCAGGTGAAAGCATGCCGCGAAGAAATAAGCAATCAAAACAAAGTAATTAAAGCTTTCTCTCTGTGTATGAGTGCAAGTGTATACTATATAATCTTCGTTTAAAATGCCACATAGAGGACTTGATTCAACTCCTTCTGTGTCTACAGGGGCAACATATGAGAAGCGCATGTCAACATAATGCAGTCCAGAACAACTCTTCCACTAACGATGAATAAGAACCAAAAGTTGAATCAACAACTCCCTGACACAGTCTCAAGAAAAACTAATGCTTATAATGTTTGCTAAAGTATGACTGATTGAAAGGCCTTTTGTAATTCGGTGTTTCTACAGTTACCTGGTTGAAGGAGTAGTGTGCATAGTCGACTGCGGTTCCCACAACATCACCAACCATAACTGGCATCAAGATGTCGGCACCAGCTTTAGCTAACATGCCCAACTACATCAAAGACACACACAAATACACACAATTTAACCGTATGCTGACTCAATACAGAGGTTGCTTTTTTCTCCAACTTAAAAACATATTTCTTTGCTTACTCTTTTTGAAAACTGTAATATTGAGGGATACAATCATTTCAATTGATCTTTTTTTTAAGTTATATTAACTGTGACTCATTTGAACTCACGAAGAACAAAGTTAAATGTGTTGTTTTAAATGTGAATGTTTCACATTCTCAGTGAAAAATGTGCACACCTGTATACAGACAAAAAAAAGTGATAAAAAAAACCATTGTCAACATGGTCAATTTATTAAGCAGCTTAATTTAGGAAAACTAGAAGTCTTTGTACCAAAAGTCAGCTGCTAAATCAATTGACTGCATTTTTCGCTCTACATCTAACATCTTCATCTAAATATACATCTCTGTGTCCGTGTGCTTGAGTGTGTACCAGCTTAGTTCTGTTGCCACCTAAGTGGTAGTTGAAGTTGGCGATGGCACAGAGGGCGCTCCCCACCCTGCGGCCCAGCGGGATGTTGGGATCTGCACCTCCGTTCAACAGCTCCTCCACTGCCTGGGGAGGAAAAGGATCAGGTTCAGGACAAAGTGATGCTTTGTTGGCTTCTACAGTATACGTCTATGTGTGAGTCTGTGTGTGTGTGTGTGTGTGTGTGTGTGTCTACCAGCTCATTGCCACTTGCTATAGCCAGGGACAGAGGTGAGTGTCCACTCCAGAGGAGGTCTGTGCTGGCCCTGTGGGAGAGCAGGAGGGCTACCACCTTGCTGGCATTCTGCATAAAAAAATATACAGAGTACTTTAAATGGAATATAATATTATTGTGAGCAAACCTCATGATTTATGTGATTTTCTGCCTTGCAATAAATGATATCCTGTAGTTGTTAAAGCTATTAAACTTAATGCTTAGCCAGATTAGTACTTTGCATTGTTCACGAAACATTGTAAGTCATGCTATTTAAAGAAAAATGAATAATATACTAAAAACAACAAATTGTTTGAGCTCTGCATGCATTTGTGTGTGTAGCATGTATTCTTTGACATTCTGGGAGACTGTGTAAATATACTCAACATGGTTGGTTAGCATGTCTGCATCATGCTACAGACAGTCAATAGCATGATGTTTCATCAGTGATGGTGTGTAAAGGTGTGAGCGTGTGCTAGTACAGCATGTACTGACCCGGTCGTCACTGTCTCTCTGGCAGGCCATGTGGAGAGCCGTTCGGCCTCCTTCTTTGAGATTTGGGTTCTCATTGGAGCTCACTGATTCCTGGGCCTTCATGAAAATCTGTAAAAAAAAAAAAGAAAAGATCTCCGACTGAAACCCTTTTCTTACCAGTTCACCCATGACCTTAAATATTACTACTAAGGTTTAAGGCGTAAAGGACGGAAACACGCAGACCGTATCTCGTCCACAGATCTCATTCTGGTCGCATGCTCGTGCGTCTGGGTCAGTGATAGCGTGGAGCAAAAACTCTGTGATTCTGGGACCTGCTGGACCTGGCAGTGCTGCAGCTACATGCAGGGGATAAAGACCTTTTCTCTGCAAAAAGGATGAGAGGATGAAGGGAACTTGTGCTCTGCATGTTTTCTTTGTGGGTAAACAGATGTGTATCGTGTGACATTACTAAAAAAAAGTCCTAAAAATTAAAAAAATCTACCTCAGGAGGAAGGGGAATGTCAGTGCGAGCTCCACACAGCAGCAGTCTCCTGACGGCCTCATTGTCAGCTGCCATAATGGCTAAAAAGAGAACCGGCATGGGGACCCTGGACGCGTTGGGGTCAGCTCCCCGTTCCAGTAACAGCTTCAGGGTGTTCAAACGAACCCGGTGTCTGGTGAGACAGTCACATCACAAACAAAATCTGTGTAATCAGAGCAGAACAAACAGCACAAGACAAGAGAGGACAGAGGGGAAACAGAACTGACTCAATTTTCATGGCAGCCATCTTGCGTACAGTCTCCTGTGTGTCAGAGCGCTGAGGGAAGCCTGTGCAACTCAGTGCCTCTGCCGCGCGCTGCATCACTTCCTCTGTGACCTGGATGTCATAGCTCCTGACGGAGCAGGCAGAGTCGAAGGACGTATTTTGGGTCAGTTCTTCGTCTTTGCCCTGCTGCAGACAGAGTTGAGTAGACAACAGTGAGATCAAAAAAACCTTTTCAAACTAATGATAGAATGGGATCTCTGTGCTTTGTACCTGAACTCTGACCTGAGCACGACATTCCTTCCACTGTACGCTGCCCAGTGCAATGTGACCGTCCAACACCTGAATGAAGCGCTGCACGCCCTCACTTCCTCTCTCCTTTGTATCCTCCTCATGATGATTCCTTACTCTCTTCTCTGCATCTTCCTCCACCTCCTCCCTCACCTCAATATTCTCTTCTTTTGACCCTGTTTCTCTTCTACCACCAGACCCATCTTCCTCTCTGTTCTTAAAGTCTCTTTCCATCTCTTTCACCTCACTTTCTCCATTTCCCCATGTTTGATCACATCTGCTCTCTATCCCTCTTTCCTCCCCTTTGCTCTCATTGTCATGCACCCCTCTGCTCCTCTCTTCTCTCTCTCTAACCTTTCCCTCTCTTCCTGTCTCCTTGCAGTCTCTTTCCTCTCCTTCTCCCTCTTTCTTGTTTCCCTCCTCTTCCTGTTGGTCTCCAGTGTCTGTAGGGGTCTCAGGTTCATTGATGTCAGCCCAACGCTCAGTGATGAGCTCACTGTTAATCGACACTTTACTGCTGTGATGTAAGATGTGCTCTGTTAGGTTTTTTGCTGTCCTGAAAATACCAAAAAATAAATATGAAACTTAAATTAATACATTTGCTTGTTTTAGAGACATAACTAATTAAAGGATGGTAACACTGTTGTTGGGAGTGACTATGAATATGATATTTTCTTTCATTTCCGACTGATCAGAGAGGGGACTCTGGTTGGTGTAGTTGCTCAGGGTTGTGTTATTGGTGAGGTGTGTTATTAAACCTGGGTGTGTCTGTGGTGAAGTCCACTCGGCTGATCTGGGGACTGTTCCCACATGCAGATGGAGACCGCAAACCCTGATGACACATCACAGTGAAAGTTTTTCCATTTCATTTGTCTGTACAAAACACGGTTTCATACATGTGAACCGCAGATCAAGAAGTTATGAGGAAACATAAGGTGGAATCTTACTTGAGTTTTGGAGGGTGTCTCAGCCAAAGTGGTGTGCGGAGACTGCAAAGGGTAGTAGAGGACATGACACGCAGCCAGGGCAGACGTGCCTTCACAATTCAACTTGTCAACATCGACACCCCGATCCAACAAAAGATGGATTACATCATCATGGCAGTTTACCTGACAGGTACAAGAAACAGAATGAAACCGTCATAGAGGCAAACATGAGAATAAAACCAAAGAATAAACATTTTAATCTGTTTTTATTCATCTATATTAGTTTTATTGTATTGTATTATATATTTTTTTTAAACATTGTAAAACCTGAATTGGATACCAATCAAACAGCAAACGAGTGAAAAACCAAATCAAGAAACTACAGGCGAACATATTGTATAAAGAGTTACTGTGGCAGCGATCAGTGCAGTGTGTCCCTGTGAATCTGCCACGTCAGGGTGGACCAAACCGGCCTGGAGGATCTTAGACACTGCCTGCAGTTCCCCTCTGGAAGCGTGCTGGATCAACAACTCTGAACTGACTTCCAAAGGCCCTTTAGGACCAAAACTTTCCCGGTTCAGAGCGAGAACAGCTTCCACGTCCCAGCCCACATGTCCAGCCAGTAGTCTGGGAGACCCACACACAAATTGTATTAGTAAAACTGTTTATTTCAGCTCATTAATAAAACTATACATACTTGTACATGATAATGTATGTCTTTTTTTCACTGCTTACTGCTGCCAGCAAAATGTGTTTTTGGTACAAAACTATTCTTTTTTTTAAATGCATGTCTGACCTGTGTTTGTGCATGTGAGCCAGCATGCGGGGCTGTAAGGGCAAGGAGGCCAGTGGTTCTCGCTTATAGCCTTGGTAAGCATCCGGCTCCCACAGCTCACCATAGAAGAGCTGATCCAGCTCTTTCCTTCGGCCAGGGGGCAGCGGTAAGTGATCACCATCGGTTGAGTAACTCTCCATGCCGGGGGGAAGGATAAAATCATCTGGCAGCAGATCTCCGTTCGTATCCACCTGAAGAGGATGGTGCATTAATTGATCTGATTTGGGTTTAATCACAAAGCTCATATTCATAGATGTTCATTATAGCTGTACTTTACCACAGAGTCCGGCCTGGCTTCTGGCTGTAGGACACTAGTGGGAGGCTATTGAGGAGAGGACAGGAGGAGAGAGGTCAATTAAATATATTTTGCAAATTTATACATGAAAGTGTACATTTTGCATGAAGAAAGTCCCCATGATTTAGGTTTCACTTCCTGGTACAACAATGTTTTGCTTATACAGTGTTGGTGTGCTTGGAAATTTAAAAAAACACACAAGTGCAATGAGTATTTGTCTTATAGAGACGGTTTGGGGCAATCCAATTAGGAGAGACGTTTTAGATATTCTTGGCTTGTTGTAAAAACAATAAGACCATTTAAAACCAAATATATGTGTGAAAATGAAGATGTTTTCGCCTGGCATACCTATTCATCTGTGGGTGAGAAAGTGGTCAACCATGTACCTGAGACAGGGAAGCTGTGGTGGCAGCTGGGTCCATGTAGGCAGCATATTCAGGAAAGTTCTTCAGGCTAAAGCCCTCTTCTACAGCAGTACAGAGCCTTAGCAGGCGCCCTCCGAGCCACAGACCCACATCATTACGCCCATCTGGATAACTAGCCACACCTGGACCAAACCTCTTGTCAGCATGGTACAAACCCTGAGAGGAGGGGAGAGCTTGATTTCTATTTACTGATATTTAAAAATAAGTTTTAAAAAAACTATCCAAAGCTTAAAGTCATTCATCCATTTTACCTGAAAGGTGGCTCCGTCAGGGAACAGATGTTGTCCATATCCTTCCCTTCTGTTGAGGTAGAACTTGCCAGTGAACTTGTGGCCTGTGGGCCAGCAGTACAGTGCGTCCCCATGCTTGTAGTCTTTGTAGAAAGAGCCCTCATAGAACTACAAGTAGCAGACAGGGAAATAAAATACTGACTTGCTCTTCATTAAACTTCAGGAAAAACGGACAGGAGACAGTAAAATATGTCATTATGTTTTATGTAAGATATTTTGGGGAAAGGGCCTCATATGTCATTTTTTGCCTGATTATCATGTTCATTTGACATTAACGTTACCTCTCCGTTACTCCAGGTGTACCTCCCTTTACCGTGTTTGAATCCGTTCACACATTCTCCCTCGTATCTGGACCCATCCGGCATCTCATGAACACCGAGCCCTTGTCGTCTCCCCTCCCCGCTTAGGGCTCCTCTGTGACCGTCTCTTCGACTCCCGGTCCCCGGCTCCGCACCTCCGAGCCCCGGTGCTTCCGCAGCACCTTTGCCGGTCGACAGCATTTTAACCGGAAGATAACTCACCTGAATCCAGTCGGAGCGCAACAACAATTGGTTTAGAGTTAACGTTACAGGTTTGAAAAGGTCTTTCGGAGAAGACTTTAACTTTAACTGTCAGAAGTCGGATTTTTACTTTTCTGTAAGCGCCGGTTGTCATGTCAACAGCATAATGATCTGAGGTAGGGAGGAGGGAGCTCTCACGCATGCGCAAACGAAAGACAACGAAACGTTTTTAAAAACTATGATTTTTAGTCTCAGCAATACTATTTGTAGGCGCCATTACTAATCTTAAACTATCCCCTGTCCAACAATTAAAGCAACAAATGGATTTGTTCGTAGACTACTTAACAACTGTTGGGGTTTTTGTTTTGCTTTAGATATCCAACGTCCTTCAATCACCTCTGTTTGGTGACATTTTTTTTTTTTAATTACAGGTTTTAGAAATTAAGAGATTGTTGTTCAGTAAATCTCAACAAATAGTCACATTTGTTGAACCAAATTGAACTAAAGGCACAAATGAACCAATTTGTCCCTATTTGGAGATCCCTGACAGAAACAAGGAAGAAAGCATCCCCTTACAGACTGAATGGAGAGCGGGGTAATTAAATATAAATGGTATAGTGACAAATGAAAGTAGGTCATTATCAGGTCTGACCTAGGTCAGAGCAGGTCTATCCTTGTCCAGTCTAAGTGTTCCTCTATAAAGGGTCGATGAAGCAGGACCACCCCGTGAGTGTGTGTTATATGTCACCTGACACTTTCAGTCTACGGTATGCTGCTGTAGTTAGGTGGTGAAAAATGACATCAGTTGACATCACATTTATCATTACAGCATTATTAGAGCTGCTGAGAACTCATTTCATCATTTATCCTCTAATAAGTCCTAACTCAGATAGTTGTGTCCTGAAGAAAAAATGGCAACAGTCCATATTTGAATCACATCATGTGTTTTAAAATGGTTTTGCTTGTTTTAGATTTGTTATTACATTTAAAAATTAAAAAATGGAATTGGATTATTGTGGGAATAACCGGACTACCCGGAGAAAAAATGGCAACAGTCCATTTTGAAATTTAAATCAAACTGTTTTTCCAGGGCACATAAATCACAACAATTTTTGTTGTTGACCTAACACTTTGTCATTTGTGTCTTTCCAGATTCTACAGTTTTGCAGCCATCTTTATAGAGTTCCCAGTGACTACCTTCAATCACTTAGCTGGTCCTCTTACGGTTTGAATTATTTTTGTACTTTCATCTGTTCACAATGACTGGGCGTTACTCTGACTACATTAAGTCCTCTAATCTGCGTAGAAAGTCAGCATCCACCGTCAATAAGCGTCTGGAAACACTCTGTAACTTTCAAAGCTGCGTTACTGAGGCATTGGAAGCCTGGTGCTTCACATACAGTGTGTCGCACAGGCGTTGCCGGTGTCAGACATTGTATTACATTATATACAGACACGATATTTGATGCATAAGGAGTGAGAGCGATTTGCAATATTATTGATAGATTTACCATTTGTGTTTTGTAAGTTGTGAGATCTCACAACTCTCTTTCTTGTCTCTGTTTCTAGCAGGCTGCAACCTCCGGGTTTGAAGATTGGCATTTGAAGCCAATGCCGGAGTGACAACTTCTCTACCACGGTGTGGTGTTGTTTGGCAGTTGTTTGTGTTTTCATTGTAATTAAATGTTACCCTTTTAATACTGTATATGTTATAAATGCTTAAAACAGTGTAAACAAAAAAGTAAATAAACGGATTTGAATTTCATCAAGTTTCTCTTTGTAAATTGTACATGAACATGACTTTTGAGATTTACATCTTCTCAAACTGTTTTGTTTGCCTCGAGAGCTTTCAGTGTCCATGCTACAGGCTGTTATATTTGTCCATGTCGAGGCGTTTTTTAGCTCCAGGGTAGTCCCTGAAGCAGATCCTTGCCAGCTGAAGACAGAGCCCAACCTTGCACTCCTCACACATCCAGTCATTCGGTCTCCTCCTGTCCATCCTCCTCCAAAAATCTCGCTGGACTTTCCTCTCCCTGGTAGATATCCTCGACATTGCTTCCACTATTTACAAAATGACTACGACGATTCTGGGGCGTCATTCATGCCGAGTCGGCAACCAGGCCAGAGCCGAGCTCGGGCCGATGCTGGCCCTGGTTAGTTTCGATTACGGCCCAATGACGGCATCCGGAATCGGGCCGGTGTATTCGGCCCGATTCTGGGGCGTCATTCATGCCGAGTCTCAGACGAGTCGGCAACTGGACCCGGCCCGACGCGTTTCTTCCGGCGTGCCGGGCTTATGCCGGATCTGGGCCAGGTCATTTTGGCTACCTTGGGTCAGCTTTCTTCAAACTGCAAGCAACATAATACAAATGTTCTATAAAGTTAAACAAACAGGGAAACGTTCTGACACTGATGACAGTGATGATTGGAAGGAGACCAGAGAACCTCAGTCAGGTTTAAACTATGTGAAACCTGATGAAGTCCTTGTCAGCGATTCAAGACGTAGCGCTGGTGAGAAACTATTTAGATGCTCTGAGTGTGAGAAAACATTTAGAACAAAGGGAGATCTGAAGACATACATGATAACACACACAGGAGAGAAACCTTTCAGCTGCTCAGTCTGTGAGAAATCATTTAACCATGGTTCAAATTTACACACACACATGAGAACGCACACAGGAGAGAAACCTTAGAGCTGCTCAGTGTGTGATGGAAGATTTCACACGATTACGCATTTGAGAGACAACTGGCTTTATTTATTTATTGATCCTCTCACGTAAAGAAAACAAATACAAATGTTCCTCTAAAATGCTTTTCAAGCTACTGTGCATAACCTAATAGGAATTGCAGAACAGAGCTTCAGTTTTGGATAATCTCCTAATGTGCATCTAATCTATAACCATGTATGATTTTATATTAGCAGAGAGGTTGGCTGAAATGTTTTCGTTGCAAGTGATATGTTACATCCCACCAGCACACTGAGGTATAACCACATTTCCCTACTCGTTTTAATGTGCTAAACATTTGTAGTCAAGCAACCAGTATTTGCATGTTTCAACAAACCATTTAATGTGTAAAAATAACTCTACCCTGGAGGTGTCTGGTATTCTTCTATTTGTCCTTCATTGCAATTCAAGTCATATTAAAATGTACGACAGACATCTAGTGTGTTTTTTTATGTTCATATCTGACTTCGTCAGATAAATGAGTGGATATCAGTGCAGAAAAACTAAGTCCTTATCCAGTTGCATTGTATGCTGAGGTGTGGTACAATACTTGCATTCACACTTCCAAATTAAACTGACTTAACAAGTGAAATTGACATTTAATTAATATCATGAAGTGACTCAATTAGTTACTTACATTTAGCAACACAGTTGCTTGGACAAACAAGACATGCATGCAAATAATTCAGACGGGAAAGACGAGTTATGCTGACTGAGCGCAAGAGACGCTGTTTGTTATGTAGGTGGATGAGCTGACACAAACTAGATGACAGAGGTAAAGGCAGCCAGGCTCATCTTTATCGGTTTTCACTGCTTCACGGTAAGGAAGAAAATATTTTAGCTATCTACTAAATTAGCAAAATAAAGAACATTGATGGAAGATGATCTGTTAAAAGCTGGAAGACACATTTTCCCACGGTACTGTTTTAAGAGACAAAAACAAAATAAGGATTAAAGATGGAACATAAAAACACATGAAATCAGAGAAATGGAAGCAGATATTTTATTACACAAATGTATTCATCAAACATGTCATTTAAAATGACCCCTCATCTTGTGAGGAAGGAGCCTGGAAGACAGTAGCAAAAAGTATAAAATAAATACCACAATTGTAGTTCACATTTTCTGACGTGATAATAACGTGATAGTTTGCAGCAAAGTGCTGTCCCATTCGTTCAAGATCGTTGACTTAATAATTGCTAATAGTGATTTCAAAAAATGTA